>NW_028227259.1:121575216-121882716 GCF_978045245.1 Mus caroli | reverse complement strand
TTGGATGCTAAGCAAAGAACACACCTCTAAGAGTCTCCGTGCCTCAGTTTCTTTGTCTGTCAGGCAGAGCCGATGAGTCTTACTTTACGTTCCCCCAAAAGATGAAATGTGGCATTGCATGGCAATTGTCCCGTGTCTGCTGAACACACACCTGCAAGTCTCCCAGACCCTCTCTGATTATCAACCCATTGCTTTCAGGCAAGAGCTGGCCCCCTATCCTGGCTGGCTTTGGCAAGGACCCCAAAACCCACTCCCATCTCTTCCCCTCTGATGGTATCCACCTGTCTCCACAGCACAGAAGTACCTGGCAGGTTGAAGTTCTTTTTCTGTCTTGGGCACTGCGGGGAGGGGTGCAGGGGAGAAGGCGGCGTGGCGCTGGGAGGGAGGGGGGGGTGCCGGTGAGGAGGGCGTGGAGGACGTCGTGGAGGAGGGATTGCTGCTGGAGTCTGGCTGGTAAGGGACAGGGATGTGGTCCTGTGGAAAGAAAAACAGGGCAGGGGTCAGGGACAGGTGGGGAGGCAGAGATGCAGCAGATAGGATGAGCTGGGCAGGAAGGGGCTCCCAAGCCAGCTTCTTCAGCAATGGCTGCCCCTTCTGAAATTTTTAGATCCTTCCAGAGTCTAGCCTAGATCTGTGAGAGACCCTATCTAAAACAAGAATAAGGTAGAGAGTAACAGGTGACAGAGAAAGACATCTAAAGTCAACCTCTGGCTGCTCAGGTATATGGCCTCCAACACATACACACAGAGACAAAACACCTGAGCCAGTCCACTTAAAGGGCTTGCACCCAGATGCAGAGGAAAGTTTCTGGAATCTCCTTCATGCTCGCTGCTGGAACCTGAGGTAGGAGAGGTTACCACATAATGAAATCTGCAGAGGGGGCAGCCGTGCAGTCTCTGTGACTCTTTGATCTGGAGGGGCCCCATGCCGAGGTGCCCAGAGAACTGTTCCCTGGCTCTGACACTTCTCCTCCCAAGTGTTTATTAAAGAATCAACAGCCTGGCAGCTCGAGAGAGCGTGGGAGTGAGCCTTCGGCATCTTCCCCAGCGTGCAGCTGGGTCCTGCATTATCTGTCTCGCCCTCAGACCAACTCCAAGGGAAGCTCCATCCAGCAAAGATGGAGTCCTTCAGTGTGTGTACAGAATGGCCTCGCTGGATGAACTTCAGAGAGCAGTCAGTGGGTTTAATGTGCCCTCCTGCAAGACACATCACCCTGATGTTTAGGACCCAATCCCAGTTAGAACAAGGGCCATTGCTGATGTAACAAAGACAAAGATCGAGAGGCAGACTGGGTCCTGACTCTAAGGATGAATAGCCTCATGACAGACAGGAAAGAGGAGAGACACGAAGAGAAGAGGATGTGAAGACAGGCAGACTCTAGAGGGATGCCACCAGAAGTCAGGGACTGTAGAAGCCACCAGGAGCAGGAAGAGGCATTCCTTCTTCCAACCCTTGAGAAGGCATCTTTATGAACATGATGAATTCGGCAGTCCTGAGAAAAACTCTGCCGTTCGGATGCATGATTTGTGAATTATCGCCCAGTGAGGGACATCTAGGCTGCTGCTCCTGGTTGGGGTTGCTTCCTTTGTGTGTGTGTGTGTGTGAGGGTAAAGCTACTATAAATATTTATAATGAGGTTTGTATGCACATATGTGGCTCTCTAGAGTAGCTGAGCCGGTTTACATCCACACCCTACCCTGAGCAGTTTTCTTACCCTCTGAGCCAGTGCTCCATGTGGTGACATATCTCAGTCTCTTGGGCCAGTGAGAATGGTACATGGGGATGGTTCAGCAGTCAGCCTCAGCCACAGTGAACATCCTCTCCTGGGATTGTTTGCCCTCTGGGTTTTTCTTTTAGTTTTGATTACCATAGATATTTATTCTGTTTTGAAATCAGGTGGAATTTGTTTTTTTGGTTTTTGTTTTTCATAAAAGCGTTTTTGGGTTGTTTTAGCGGCTTCACCTTTTCATAGCTTTAGAACAACTGTGTCTGGAGCTAGACAGATGAATCTGTGGTGAAGTGTGCACAAGCTTAGGTCCCAGCACCCATAATACAAGGCTCATAGCTGTTGTAGCTCCGGCCCCAGGGAAACCAGCGCCATCTTCTGGCCGCCTTGCGTACCTGCACTTATGTGCACACACCCACCTCCACCCAATTGAAACAATGGATCTTTAAAAGCAAAGTCCTGGTGTCACTGGGGTCAGGCAGCCCATCTGACATAAAGCCATCCCCCAGGTCTACTTTTAGAGAGCCCAGTTCCTCAAGAGTGGCCTGCTCTGCTGTTGCCTCTTGTCTTGCCTCTTGGCAACCCTTACAGCAGCTCACTTTAATGAGCTGGCTAGATAGGGCTCTGTTCCCTGTAACTGTAACAAGCCAGCATGCCTGATCTTCCAACCTCCTGCTCACAGCAGGAAGAGCCAAGGCCTTGGTTGCCTCTGAGGATGGCTGTTTTGATGCTCTGAGTGTTGGACACTGGTCCTATGGAATATTCTCTGGGGCTGCAGATGCTGGACTGTATCCAGCTTCTTTCCTTATGCAGACTTTCTTACCTCTTCCATCCCTCAATGTCTCCTCCATGCCCTCGCTCCTCCTGTTGCTTCCTCCTGATTCTTTTACTTCTTTTATTCTTTTTCAGCATTTAATCCTCTCATTTCCATTTTCCTTCATCTTTCTTCTCCTTTCTTCTTCCTTTACCTTTTTCCTTCACCCCTTCTGTCTTTGTTTATTCCATTACTGTGTTTCCCCTCCTTCCTCCCCCTCCTCTCCTATCCTCTTGCCTCCTCCTCTTCCTGTCCCTTTTCCTCTCCCTCCTCCTCTTCTCCCTCTCCATCCTCTTCCTCTCTATCATCTTCTTTTTCTCCATCCTCCTCCTCTCCTTCTTCCTCTTCCTCCCCCTCCTCTCCTATCCTCTTGCCTCCTCCTCTTCCTCTCCCTCCTTTTCTTCTCCCTCTCCCTCCTTCTTCCCCTCATCCTTCTCCTCTTCACCCTCCTCCATTCCTGAGCACCTACTGTTAGACTAAATCCTTTACACACCCCACACATCCATTCCTCTCCATCACTCCCACCTTGCCCATTCTATGGAAGGAAAAACAAAGGCAAACGGACACTGAGCTGGTCATGCTCACAGCAGCACGGCAGATTAAGGAGCTGTGCTACAAAACCAAGCCCAACCAAGCTTTCTGACTCCAAAATCTACCTTCTGCCAACCTGCGGGATGAGGAATCAGAGCCTCTGTGAACCGGGATGGATTGGGCCCAGACGAGAGGCCAAACAAAAAAAAAACAGGAGCAGAGACCCTTCAGAGCAAATTGGCTGTGAAATCTGTTCACTAACCACATCACGACTGACAATGAGAATCTGCACGAAGCCAGTAAGACAAGAATGAGGCAAAAAAAAAAAAAAAAAAAAAAATAGCCCAGCCTGACAAGAGAGAGCCTGTCCACCTCTGTGGCAAAGCCACTGTCTGTGCAGAGGCCAATTTCTGTCCCTTCCCGAGTGCCCCTCCTGGCAGACAAGCAGAACGATGTCACTGTGGCTCATCTGTCTGCCCCGTGTTTTTGGCCCATCTGACATCAAGAGGCTCCAGCACTGGCTATGCCAGACGGAAAGGTCTCTGAGTGGCTTTGAACTCCTGCCCCCTGACAGTGTCACAGAAGAAAAGATGGGTTTTAAGGTAGATATGCATTCTGTTCTGGAGGGATAAGCTAACTGAGCCCCTCAGCTGTCCCAGTGGGAGGTCCCCTTTTAGAAGTTTCCTCCCTCCCTCCCTTCCTTCCTTCCTTCCTTCCTTCCTTCCTTCCTTCCTTCCTTCCTCCCTCCTCTCAGCAGAGCCACAGTTGGAAGCTGGGGGTTTGCACACACTAAGTGTTCATCCCCTTAGACCAGCCTTGAGACTCCCACAAAACAACCAAAGGAAAGGGGCCCTGGCTTGATGTTTTGCTTGAAGCCCTGTGAGATCAAAGACAACACTTGTTACAGTTCCCTGAGCATCAGTCTGCACCAGGAGGCACAGAGAATTTTCAAATGTTATTTAATGCTGTCTGGGGTTGGGGGTGGGGGAGCTCTCCAGAACTGGTGTTGTTATCGGCCACTGTGAGTGCATAAAACAGTGACCCAAAGCTGGAGTCTACCTTGCCTAATCTCAAGTCCCACAATGTGTGGGTGCCTCGTTAGGAACAAACGCTGGAAATAACACTGCCTAGGGCCCATGAGCCACCATGTAAGGAACACAGATGCCGTGAGGCAGCCACATTGGGAGGAAGAACAGGCTACAGGTGGTCGTTCTGGCTGACTTTAATCCTCCCCAGCCCAGGCACCAGCCCTAAGAGAGAAGAATCCTGTAAAACTGTGAAGGAATTGGTGGTAAACATCAGGGGGTTCCAGCTGCCTAGGTCTTCTTGTGACTCATCAACTCTGCTGCTGTTATCATGATGCAAAAGTAGCAACAGACAGTGTGGGTGTAGCTTGAGTCACGGGAAAGCGGATAGTGGGCGAACATGGCCTGGTTCTGGATGCCACTAGCCACCAGTTGTAAGTGGTTTCCCAATAGAGCCTCTGGATATCCCATGACAAAAGCAAAATCACACACACACACACACACACACACACACACACCCTCCCATGGTTCTCTGTCCCAACTCCTAGCCTCTAGCCAGAAGACAGTAAACATAATGAAAGGGTGGGTTTTATACACTGCTGATTTGGGAGTGGTTTGCTGTATAGCAGTAGACAGCTGGAATGTGCCCATTTTATATAGAGGACAACTTCAAACTTGAGTCCACAGAGAGCAAGTCACTTGCCTAGAGTTCCACAGCCATCAAGACTGGTGGCAGCTTGCCCTGACCCCAGAACACAGGTTCTTTCAAATGCAGACCTGAAGTGACAAGGAGCCAGAGGTGACTGCCCCAGGAACTAACAATAAAGACAATGGCCCATAGCCAGTGGCAAAAGCAGAAATAGCCCTAGAGTCAAGCTCTGGATGTAATTGAGGCCATTCTTCATTAAGATTCAAGAGCTCACAAGGATATTCTGGACATCAACCTCTGACCTCCACACACACACACACACACACACACACACACACATACACGCTTATCACACATGTACATGTGTGTCATCACACATGGATACACGCGGCCCACACACGAGCACCCACAGATATGCAAAGCCATGTACACACATGCACAAGAAAGATGGAAAAGAAATACATAAACTAGAATTGCTCCCAGCCACCAGCAAAACCAGTAGGTGGGTTTTAGACAGGATGACAGCCTTTTGAGTAATGCCCATTAAGACCCACTCTGGCTCCTGAGAGGAGAGAGAGGATGGTGAAGGGCCAACTCGGGGAAGCAAGGCCACACTTCTCCAAGGGGAAGCTCCACTGTCACCAAGATGCTCATCTGGTACCTGCTTCCAGATCTGTGACTTCCCCCATCTCTAAGATCACACCACACATTATCCACCTTCAACACAATAAACAAGAGGCTTTGTGAGCCCCGAGAAACCGCCTCCTGACATATGCAAAACCAGCTTCTAGCATGGGGTGGAATTGTTCCTGGGCCAATCTCAGCACAGCCCAAAGGCACACACACCAAAGGCAACATAGATGGATCATGTCAGAAGGAAAGAAGTACAGAGAGCCGCCTGCTGCTGGCCATCCGCCAGAGGGAAGACATTAACCCAGCTGTTGCTAAGGGCCCCCCAGTGATAGCTATCCATCCATCTAATTCCCTACCAGAAGCTAAGAAGATCACCAGCCCTTAGTTCAACAGATGCTCAGAAAGCCCACCACCGTGTACACAGCTGCTCTGGCAGATGTGGGGACATCCCAGCCAGAACAGCCAGGGTCTGGAATACCATGGAAACTCCCTTCTGCCCCCCTAGTCCCCATTCATCCTGCCTCATTTCCATAGGCCTACTTCTAAACCAGATGCAGTCTGCCTCGAGTATCTCTTCACCGATCACAGGATGGTTTCCCTCCTCCCTGCAAGCTTTACTGCATATAAACCACCCAGAACCAGGAAAGCCCAGGAGAGTGAGTGCCACACCCCATCTCCAGCCTCTCTCCCTTCCCACCCACCATCTGGCTCAGTCACCACTGTCTGCCCCCACTACCCCTCACCCCGTAAAAGCCACACCTTACCTTGTTGATTTTGTTGGTTTTGGGGAGAGTTTGACTGATGTGGAGATCTGAATATCGGGCAGGCTTCCGGACGGGGTTGTTGATGTCACAGGGCACCGACTCCGTTCGCACTAACCTTGCTGGGTCCGTAGGGTAAAAATAACAGAGAGAGTCTAAGTATCACGTTGGCTTTGGTCTTGTCAGGACAGCCCAGGTCAGATCCCACTTTGAAACCTACCAGTGACACTAGAAACACTAGAAATGATAGCCATGAATCACCATGACAAATGTTCTGGGTGTGCTCTGTGGTTTTTATACTCTTCATATTATGTGCATAGTGTGTGTGTGCGTGTGTGTGTGTGTGTCCATGCAAGGTATACTAAGGTATTTGTCACTCTAGATGTGTCACATGGGTGTGTGTACATGTGGGTGTGCGTGTGGTGGCCCAGGGGTCACCCTAGGTCTTTCCTTGATCTCACTCTCCCTTAATTTTTTTTAAATTAAGATTTATGTATTTATTTAATATATGTGAGTACACTGTGGCTGTCTTCAGACACACCAGAAGAGGGCATCAGATCCCATTATGGATGATTGTGAGCCACCATGTGGTTGCTGGGAATTGAACTCAGGACCTCTGGAAGAGCAGTCAGTGCCCTTAACCACTGAGCCATCTCTCCAGCCCTCCCTTAATTTTTAGAGATGGGCTCTGACACTCAACCTGGAGCACATCAGTTGGGCTTCACTGGCTAGCCAATGAGCTTCAGAGACCTGCCCACTTAGACCCCATCCCCCAGCACTGGTGTTACAGGTGTGTCCTGTCACCCTGGCATTTGGGCATGCCTTCTGGGGCTCAAAGCCCAGGTCCTCATCATGTGTGGCAGAATGGCAGGGACGAAGTTAACAACTGAGCCACCACCTCAGCATCTACATATTTTTTTCAGACATTTTTTATTTTAATTACCTATCCCCTCACATGTGTTTTTGGACAAGAGAAACGGGAAGCTGTTCTCTTTTGTTTCTTCTTTTCTCCCACACGGATGCTACTGCACAGGACTTAATGCCTTGAACTTCGCTTGCGATGTAAGAGGTCCCTGATCCCTGGAGGTCTGCAATTAGCGCACGCATCATGATGGGCACCTGTCCCTGTGTGTTCTAACTGGACATTAGGATGTCTTTTGTTATGTATGGAGTTTATCAGGACTAAGAAAACTGCCACACACTGGGCTGCATTTGTCCCAAATAACTATGGATACTGACAATAATGGCACAGCTCCTTTAGCCGTCCCCCTGGGTGTCACACCCAGAGCCAGAGCTGGGCACACAGGCAAGTGATGCTAAATAGCTGCTTCCTGTGGGGCAGAAGGACTCCATCCTCAAGCGCCTGCCTCTTGTTATTTCTGTCACTCATAAGGAACACAGCGTGCAACAGTAGCGAGTCCGCTCAAGTTCAGATTTGCCTGCCTGTCTTGCACCTCTCCTTCTTAGTTGTGTCTTGTTGGGGTGGGGGGTGGGGGGTGAGGGATGTAGAATTAAAGCTTTACTCTGACCCAGGGATTTAATTTCTCTGCTTAGCCTGAGCTGCCATTACCATGGAAACAGACTCTATTTTCAACTTCCCACCAACAGGGAGGTGGGGGGGGGGGAGAGTGCAAGAAGCCAGTGGACTTCCTCAGGAAAGTTCTCTTTGATTTACTTGCAAGACACCAGCCCTCCTGGGGCCCAGGGAGCTTGGCCTTGAAGGCAGGTGGGAGGAAGGAGGTCTTCTCCAAATACCAGACTCTGGGGGAGGCTCACCCTCCTACAGCCTGGGTCTCAACTTCCTGGGGGAGTTAACCTTCAAAGCACCCACTACGGGGTGGGATTCAGTGGGAGGCAAAATTCCCCAGTGATGCTGACCTTGGACTGGGGCTCTGGAGCTGTGTGAACTCAGGTTTCAAAATAGCCTTGCTAGGAGTGTTAAGGTTGCAGAGTGGGAAGAGGCAGGAGAGGAGGGAGCCAAACACTCCTCCCATCCTTCTCTCTTCATGGAGACCCAAGGTGGGAAAAACATCAAAACCCAACTGCCTCTGACAGCTCTGAGCCTGCTTTAGGGGAAAACTCACTTCTTGCCTGAAGCTTCTCTTAGGTTCATTCTTAAACTGGGTGGATACTCCCAGGCCATGTCTGAGCTGAGTAATGCCAGGGGAGATGGGAGGATGGAGACGGGAGATCCAGCCCGGTTTAAGCTTGTGTCTTAAGCTTGCTCTCTGGCAGATCTGAGGCTCCAGCCAACCTAGAGATGGGGCAGTGGCTGACAGCTGGCTAGGAAGTCGCTAACACTCAGCAGAAAGTCTAAGGCTCCTAAAACCACACAGGCTTCTACTTGAAATGTCACAGACATAGGTGACATAAGTCTGTCTGTCTGGATACTATAGTTGCGTACCCTCTCTGAGCAGTACTGCCTGGACTTTCCAGTGTCCCAGGCTCCATTTACCCAGCTTCTCTCATTCAGGATGTTTGCTTGGCCCTCATCAGCGTATGAGTTGGTACAACTCTTGTTCATGAACAATCCTTCCGGCTTGTGATGTGCATAGGACCCCCACCACCACCACACACACACCAGATCCAATTCAAAAAGGCAAGCACTGATCCATCATCTCTGGGGCAGGGGCAAGAAGTGTCTGGTTCACACACATGCATGGACCACACCTTTGCTGTAAAGAGAAGTGTGGGTTCTTTGAGTAAAGAGAAGTGTGGGTTCACTGCTTTGGGGAAGGAGCTAAAGTAGGATTACCCTGTAGGGAAGAGTTTTACTGGGAGAGGGTGATCTCCAATCAGGGGAGACAAGATCAGGCCTTGAATAAGCATTAAAAAGACAGAACATGATCAGGCCCGAATGAGAAGAACAGGCTTCCCTTGAAAACCCAGGGAGAAGTTTCATTTCTTTAATGATGTGTGACCCCTAGTAGATTGGTCTCACACCAGGGCAAGCTCCAATACCAGGACTAGCTGGGTGACATAAACTGGACTCAGTGGGGGAGGGGGGGAGGAGAAGAAGAAAGAACTCAAAGCAGCGTGGGAAGGGATGGGAGGCTGGGGATGGAAGGAGGTGGGGAAGGTGAGCATGTTCAGAACCCTTTGTCTGAGATGCTCAAAGAATAAAAGCATTGTAGGGAGAGAGAATGCCTGAGAGAGGGGGAGAAGAAGGAGGGAAAGAGAGAGGGAGGAAAGGAGAGAGGGAGGGAAGTAGAGAGGGAGAGAAGGAGGGAAGGAGATAGGGAGAAAGGGAGGGAAAGAGAGAGGGAGGGAAGGAGAGAGGGAGGGAAGGAGATAGGGAGAAAGGGAGGGAAAGAGAGAGGGAGGGAAGGAGAGAGGGAGAGAGGGAGGGAAGGAGATAGGGAGAAAGGGAGGGAAAGAGAGAGGGAGGGAAGGAGAGAGGGAGAGGGGAAAGGAAGGGGAGAGGGGGAGGAAAAGAAGAGAGAGAGAAACAAAATGGCAAGCAAGCATACTTAAAGGAAAAGAAACAAACCCAGATAGCTATCACAAACAAGATGACAGGGTGAGGGGAGAGAGAAGGAGCCTTTAGAGAACTTCCCAAACAAAAGACAATATCTGACTTTTACTTCCTTTCTGGGAGGTGGCTGGAAGGTCCACCTCATGTGATTTAGTCTGGGATATCCTAAACGGCAAGGAGAATGGAGGAACCAGGTACAGGATAGGACCATAAACAAGAGGTTGTAAAACAAAACAAAATAAAACAAAACAAAACACGCATAACATTGATGCTCATTAATCATCTGTCCCCAGAGAAAGAGAGAGGGCATCCAGAAGCTCACAGCCTGAGCTCTTTGGGCGGCAACATCTGACCATTTATACTGACTGACATCTTAGGAGCAGAGTTTTGACATCACAAGAAGGAGCAGCAGCATCAGGAGAGGTCTCTGCAAGAGTGAAACTGACCTGTCTCTGCCACCACCCAATAGGGATCGGGAAGTATCTGAAATCAAGCTGGGTGGGGAGGCTGCCTTGGAAGCCTGAGCACCAGAACCCACATCAGGGTAACAAGTGTTAAATACTTACCTCCTCGGTGGATAATCAGGAGGTGACAGGGCGGGGCTTCTTTGGTGCATTTATTGTGGCACTTTAACCTGAAAGACAGAGAAAAGGAAAGACGGATGTATAGCTTAATGGACAGATGGATGGAATAGGTGGGTGGAGTGGATGGACGGCTGAATAAATGAGTGGATGGATAGAGGGATGGATTGATGGATATAAATATGAATGGGTGGAGGGATGGATGGGTGCATGGATGGATGAGTGGATGGGTGGATGATGGATGGATGGGTGGAAGATGGGTGGATTGATGGATGGGTGGGTAGGTGGATGGATGGATGGATGGATAGATGAGTGGATAAATAGGTGTTGAGTTGAATGGATGGATATGTGAGTGGATAGGTGGATGGATGGATGGATGGATGGATGGATGGATGGATGGATGGATGAGTGGATAAATAGGTGTTGAGTTGAGTGGATGGATATGTGAGTGGATAGGTGGATGGATGGGTGGATGAGTGGAGGAAGAAGCAGATGGACACATGAGATGCCCCAATGGTCTGGAAAACTCCAGGCCCTGTGGACAGCAGTATATGAGATGCTTAGAGGCAGGAACCGCAAACATGATCCTTGGCAACCCAAATGATAATGAAGGAGAGGTGCAACTCTTCCAGTTCCACCCTGGGTGGTCCAACAGAAAGTAGCAACAGCTTTGCCAACAGTATCCACGTTACCTTCATACACTAAGATGTGGTTAGGATAATGGCTATATTCATCATCATCAATATTAATCACTGTCGTCAACATCGTCATCAAAAGCCACACCCCAACCTTAGTCATCAGAACCAAGTAACTCAAAGACTCATTCACCAGTCACCATACTACACATTACCCATACACTATGTCCTTTGAGTCTTACAACTGTAAGAAATAGCTAGCATCATCACTCCTGCTTTCTAGGTGGAACACTGACTCGGGCAGCATAAGAATGGAGAGTTTATGTGGGCCGAGGGCACGTTCCATCATACTGAGGAAGCCATGGTGGCAGGAGACTTGAGAAGGTTGGGGTGCTATGTGATATCCACAGTTATCCACAGAGAGAGGTGAACGCCAGGGCTCAGCCTGCTTTCCTAGTTGTATTCAGTCCCACAGGATGGCACCATCCACAATTCTCAGTACATTTTCCCACCCTGGTGAAACCTTTCTGGAAAGGTCCACAGAGACACATCCAGAGGTGTGTCTGATCCCAAATCCAATCAAATTGGATTAAAGGAAGCCACCACGGCTCCTGAGTGTCAGCTCTTATTGCTTTGAGGGTCATGGTTTATGAACCTGCCTGACATGTGTCCCTTTGAACAGGTTTCAGCTATCCCGGTCTCCCTGCTTTGAGCTCTGTCTGTCTTTCATGAAGATTCTCGATGATCAAAGTCAGTTCTTCCTAGTCTGCGCTACTGTCACGTCAACACATGTCTATTTTTCATGGCTGCATGCTAATAACATGGGTGCCTCGTGCTGTGACGTCCTGGTATGTGTATACATACAATAAGTAATGTTCGCATCAGGGTTCCTGGCTCACCTTGTATTTTGGATATTATTTGGAGAGTCCTCTATCACGATCCCCATGTTACAGACAAGGAAACCAATGCCTGGCACAGACTATCACAGAAGGTAGATTGGTTGTCAAAACATAGGTCTTTGTGATTCAAGACCAGACACTTAATTAGCCAGCTTGCAAGGGCAAGGGCTGGCCACATAGTAGGACCACAGACACTCCTGCCTGCCTCTCTGCTTCCCGTGCAGAGCAGAATGTGAGAAACTGAACTCGCCCCTGACCCACTGCCCCTGTGATCCGCCTGCCAGTCTCCCTCACGTATCATTTCTGAACATGGGCAGTACCAGAGAGCCTTTCTTTGGGTTGTAAAATTCTGTTCTTCCTGGGTCTGGGGACGGGGTGGGGAGAGCACACACCTCTAAAGGGTTGCAAGTCTACTCTACCCCTCCCTCATTCTTTCATGGAGAGAAGAGCCGTAAGGTAGCATCATGCTGTCCCTGGGTCTAGGGATCTGAGTCACAGACCACTGCACCACCCCAACCCCCAATCGTTTATGTAGAGTCTTCCTTTAGGCAATCTCAGGCTGGCGAGCTGGTCCCTGTTGGGCTGTTGAGTAGCCAGGGATAGAACAGTCAGACTTCTGTGCTGAGAGCCTCCCAAGAAGTTTCCAGAAACACTGGCTCAAATGAGAGGTCCCTGGGGGCCAGAATCAGACTGGAAGGCTCAGGCTAGAGCATTCAGAGCAATTAGCCCACTAGAAATGGTGAGGGAGTTGGTTTGTTAACTTTGCAAGAAGCCCTGGGACACTTAAGTAGGGAATGGGTTACAGGAAGTAGACGTGGGGTGGGAAGAGGATGAGAGACAAAGGGGGACTGTGGCTCCTTCTACTGCCACATCTGCGGCTTATCCAGCATTTCCTATGTCTAGATGCCCACCATAGCTCCTTTTACTGTGGCTTACCCAGCATTCCCTCTGTCTACAAGCCACCATGGCTCCTTCTACCGACACATCTATAGCTTACCCAGCATTCCCTCCGTCTAGACGCCCTGCCTTTGTCCGTCCTTGCTCTCAGGATAAAAGTCAGTCTCATACTGAAACCCAGCAAACCTCAGAGAATTTGCTTACTTTCCCTGGCATCCCCTCTGCCCCTTTAAAGCTGTGGCCAAAGCTCCTGCCTCACCAAGCACCCGCTCCTTCTAGTACAGCTCACTATCTCTCTAGACACCCTGAGCATCCCTGTTTCCTCCTGACACAGCGCTGCTAGCTCTCATCCCACATCAGCTCGACCACAGCTTCCTCCAGGGAACCTTCCCTGACTCTCCCTTCCCATCAGAAAGCCACACCCTGCCTTCTGAAATCATAGCCAATCCCCCTGTCCATCTTCCTGCCTGGCTTCTAGTGACCTGAGCAGAGAGCCATGCCATGTTTAGTGACATGTTTATTCCATGTTTAGTGACATGACTAGACATGTCATGCCACAGTGATGTGGCACATAGTAGGTACTCAGGACACATATGTAGTGGCTTAGTTAATATCAATTGGAGCCTCTAAAAGGAATGAGGTCTTTTCCATTGCAGAGCCCACAAAACAAGCTCCATATCTGGTTGCTAAGAGGCAGTTTTTGAACGGTGGGGAGGGGGGGGAAGGTGTTCAGACTTGAAGCCACACAGTTGGGTTTGGATGCTTTGACTTGTAAGGAAGGGATTTTTCTTTCTTCTTCTTATGCCTTCCCCAATACCACTCCAGTGTCCAGCACGGCCATTGGTTCATAGTAGGAAGCTGGTAATATACTTTCTGTATGCATTCAAGGACCCCCACCTTTCTGCTGTCTCCTTGGGCCTCAGTCTTCCTGACCTTAAAATGGATGTATCCATATCTGTATATTGTGGCATGATTGCTCAGGGTAAACAGATTACATACAAGCACCAAGCTTGCTTAGCTGGTCTTGAGTCCAGCTGAGCCCAGAAGAGTTCACCTGTATTCTCAGTATGTGGGAGGCTAGCATAGCAGGATTGTGAACCCCAGGCCAACTCAGAATTCATAGCAGGACCCTATCTCAAAAAAGTATAAAAACAACCCCCCCAACAAGTATCTTTATTGGGTCCTAGAACTGGGTTTTAAAGATGTCCCTGCTCTCCTCAGGAAAGAAGCAGCTTCTGAAACTCTAACTCGGGTTGAACAAGAGGATACAGGAGAAAGGGGGGACTTGGCTGGGCCCAATGACTTATTCACATCATCTACTTCACCCTGGGGACTGAATCTAGGACCTTGCCCAAACCAGGCAAGCACTCCATTGTTAAGTGAGGCTCCCAGAACCCGGCTTACTTCTCTTTAATATTTTTAAACACAGGGTCTCTCCAAATTGCCAGGGCTGGCTTGAAACTCACTGCATAGCCCAGGCAAGCATAGAAATAGTCATTTGCCTACCTGGGCCACCCAGGTAGTCACATGATCAGGCTGACTCAGATTTGGTCATCTGATGAAGATAATGACTCCTTTTGCCAGCAGCCCCCTTGGGGAACAGTGTTCCACACAAGTAACTTTTCCTCGGAACTGAGGCTTATCCTATTAAGCCTTGGGATCACAAGACAGTTAGCCATCTTCAGAGGAGGTTTTACCTGATACCTCTCTGAGATGCCCGGCTTGCACGGGGCAGATGGCGCCTTGTGCAGAGATGGCGCTCCACAGCTTGCAGAGATGTGTGACCTTCCTGGAGCCTCTGTGACGATGCTCAGGCATTGTGTCCATTCATGTCCCTTCAATCGCATAGTTAAGGCAGAGAGCTGATGACTGCTCAGCCTGACTATGAAGCCCAAATCTCTCTGTCTCTCTTTCTCGATCTGTCTTTCTGTGTGTGTGTGTGTGTGTGTGTGTGTGTGTGTGTGTGTATGTGTTCACATATGTGTGTATGTGAGTACATGTATGTGTAGGTGGGTGTTGTGGTAAATTACCTCATTCATGGATGTGAACTTAGAGTTTAGAGGTCAACCTTGGATACCATTCTTCCAGAGACATCCAACTTGTTCTGTGAGACAGGATATCCTACTGCGATGTGGGGCTTACTGTGATCTAGGCTGTCTGGTCAGCAAGGCCAGTCTCCACTTCTCCAGTACTGGAACCACCACTTCTGGACCACCACATCTCGACCATCACACCTGGATCGCCACCCCTGGACCACCACACCTGGACCACCACATCTGGACCACCATACCTCAACCACCACACCTGACTCTTTTGCATGGATTTTGGTGATCAATCTAAGTACTCCTGTTTTATGGGGAACATTTTTCTGTCTGAGCCTTAGCCCCTGGGTGACTTCTCTGCACCTAGGACCTTTTCTTGGTGTCTGGGGATCTCTCTGACTTATCATTCAGAAACACAAGGCACCTCATGTTCTGTATCTGAGTCTGAGGTCCACCCTCTTCTCAGTCTCTGCTGCGTTAGCTGGATCCTCCTACCCTTCTCCTTCTTTCTTGTAAAAGGGACACCCCAATGCCAAGACTAAATTCATCAAGTATTAAGGGCTGAAGAAATACAAGATGAAGTCAACATTTAGAATCCCATTAAATATGTTCTCTTGTTCAGGTTCCCATTTCTACAGTCAGGGACAAACCCAGATCCCATGGCAAGCGGGTCATTTAAGAGGCAAGCTTGGTCATGCTAGTAAGGTGACCCACTAAGTAGGGCATAGAGGGAAGGCAGCCACTGTCAGCTGAATTGAACAGGTTGGAGCTTTGGACAACCAGGGTCTATTACCCGCACGCATAGAGAGAGCCCTGGGTCATCCCCTGGCCAAGGAAAACCCATGTCGCTCCCGATCCCATGCTCACGTTAGGGCTCTCGATACTCGAGCCAGCCCATCTTTCTAGTCTGAAAGAGTCTCCCAAGCACAGAATCAATAATTATGGCTGCTCCCATAGTAAACAGGAAAGTGGCTACGGCTTTCTTGAAGACCTACTCAGTGTCAAGGATCTGACCTTGGTGCCTTACTTCCATCCTTAGCTCTGAGACCTCAAGAGGCAGAAGGTGTGACTCTCCCTACTTTACTGTGGAAGACACTGAGGTTCAAACTGGGTAGCTGACCTGGCCACATCAGCACATTCAGGAAGCAACGGGGTTGGAATTAGAACCCAAGTGTGATCAGAAGACTCTCCTGACCCTGTTTCCTGTTGGGAGCACCAAATCCCACCTGGGAATCCCTCAGGCAGTGACACTCTACTTACCTCAGAGGCTGAGACAAGTCCTCAGTCCCAACACACACTCATGGGGGCCCCAGAAACCCACACTGTAGCAAGTGGTCATCTGCTCTTCCAAAGACAGGGATGGGGTGATCTGATTGGGGGAAAGATGTCCATTTCCAGCTGGGCAGACAATACAACTGGGGCACATGGCGCAGAGCTCAGTTGGGGTCCCCCACCCACTGTCAGTTCCAGGGTTGTCATCTCAGCACCTGGCTAATCCTCTCAGCCTGATCAGCCATCTCTCTGTGTGCTGGCCCTGTTTCTTCTCATCTGAGCCTCAGGGTAAGGTGGAAGAGCCCCCAGACATGGGAGATGTTTTCCCTGTTTTTCTGTCTGTCTGCCCAAGTAAAGTTAAACCAAATTGTTCATCTTTTCCCTTTTTTAGCATATGGAATCACCTTTCGAAGTGGGCTTCTTGTAAGGGATGCAGGGTGAAGGGTAAAAGGAAACATTTCTCCCTGGCTGCTTCTCGGGTAGAGTTCAGCTTTTCCGAGTCAGACACTTCTTAGATCAACTCCCACTCGACATCAACAGGTTCTCTGACTTGAGGTTTCCCAGATATCATTCTCAGTGTGTCATGGTCCTCCAAACCCTCCAAGGGCCCCCCTTACTACAGAACCCAATTCAGGCTCCCTGTGTGGCTTTGGAGGGCCTGACCACATTCTCTTTTCCTTTCCTTTCCTTTCCTTTCCTTTCCTTTCCTTTCCTTTCCTTTCCTTTCCTTTCCTTTCCTTTCCTTTCCTTTCCTTTCCTTTCCTTTCCTCTTTCCTTTCCTTTCCTTTCCTTTCCTTTTTCCTTTCCTTTTTCCTTTCCTTTCCTTTTTTTTCCTTTTTTTTTCCTTTTTCCTTTTTCCTTTTTCCTTTTTCCTTTTTCCTTTTTCCTTTCCTTTCCTTTCCTTTCCTTTTTCCTTTCCTTTCCTTTTTCCTTTCCTTTCCTTTCCTTTCCTTTCCTTTCCTTTCCCCCCTCCCCTCCCCTCCCCTCCCCTCCCCTCCCCTCCCCTCCCCTCCTCCCCTCCCCCCTCCCCTCCCCTCCCCTCCCCTCCTCCCCTCCCCCCTCCCCTCCCCTCCCCTCCCGTCCCCTCCCTCCCCTCCCGTCCCCTCCCCTCCCCTCCCGTCCCTCCCCTCCTTCTGTGCTTCAACAACCTGGCCTCACTGGAAAGTAACCTTTGATCCTGAAACTGTCAAGCCTGTTTGTTCCCAGACGTACAAGAAAGTGACCCCAGACACACTCTAGCTCCCTAGTACCACAACCCAAAAGTCCATCGGTCATCTTCTACTTCCAGGAAAGATGGCTCAAAGGGAGAGCGTGATGCCTCTGAGAAATGGAGGGGAACTCTTTGGTCCAGGGTTACAGCTGAGCCCAGGTTCTCACACTCTGTCCTGCATGCTTCAAGGGAAGCAGAATAGGGGACAGCAGCTGCACTGTGGCCAGCCCTTGGTCCCCACAGAATGGTTAAGTGTCCAAGGAGTTGAATTAAGGGCATCTGTGCTTGGGTGGCCAGTATGCCCACTGTGAGAGGCTTCAGAGGCCTCTGTTTCCTCATCTGTAACATGGGGTGATAGTAACCTCTGGCCGCCTTCCAGGTTTATAACGTGGACAAAAGGCGAGCACGCTTCTAAAGTGTTTAGCAAAATGCCTGCAATAAGATGAGGCTTCAGTGCCTAATGTCATCATTACCAGCACCAGCACCAGCACCATCCTCCTCCTCCTTCTCCTCCTCCTTACCATCACCACCACCATTATCACCATAACCATCATAATCACTATCACATCATCATCACAATAGCCACCATCATCACCATTATTATTACCACGACCCCCCCAATTCCCGCTTACATGAATCTCTTTCTTACATACAACTCTAATAGGATTCAATTTTTTCCTATAATAATAAAAACTATTGCACATAAGAGATGCTTAATTCCAGAATGGGTTTTGCAAGAAGTAAAGTGTTTCTATTCGTGGAAAAGCGAGTTCAGGCTTCAAGCGGGTGATCTCCAAAACGCATGCTCGTAATTACATCCTGCCAACATCCTGCCTGGTGGACAGCCTCCCGGGCCTCCAGGAACTCCACAGCAGCTGCGGCAGCTGCACCCATGGGTCCCCAGTTTGGTAAGGGTGGAGCAATGGGCTCCCACACCAACCTGGCTACCTTGACTTTTCACTTACCTATCACCTGTGGCTACAGCCATTTTGCAAACCAAGCACTTTGCAAGCAAGATGTTGTAGGTCAGTGCCAGAGCACACACAGGTAAGGAGAATGTACAGGGCACGCGGTGATTGAAAATGCAGTGAGCGGATACTGTAATGCAGCTGAATTGTAAAAGGGCCAGGAGCCCCATCTAAGTGCAAATGAGTGACCAGTAATGTGGAACGAAAGCAGAGTCAGCCTGTTCTACCAAGCAGGTAAGGGACTTGGACAGGGTGGGCATCCAAAGAGCCCAGGAAAGGTGGAACACATGCCTTAGCCAAGGCAGACGTCTCATGAGGCTGCTGCCCCACTTACTAGAGAATTGATCAGCAGGTTCACACCTATCGAGGCTGACAATGGCCTTAATGGGAACACGTTCATCAATGCTCTGGCTAGCACCAACTTGCCTCTGTGGCAAGGTGTCTAACTCAGGGCTGACCAAGGAGTTTGTTCATGCACTTGGGACTTTGGCTAGAATGGGGAAAGTGGCTATAATCACTCTGTAATTATGAGCTTGGAAACTCCCATAAGTCATCTTCAAGCCTTAAGGTGGGAGTATATCACCAGAGCGTGAAGGCTTGGTAATGCATCTGTGGGAGTGCTGGGTAAGTGACTGGCCACTGACATCCTGAACCTGGAGAGTGTAGGCAGCCGGTCCTTTGGTTGGGAGCAGTTCATTTATTCTGCAAACCCATTTCTCTAAACCAGTGGCAAAGGTGCCTCTTTATCTGGCAATGTGTATAGACTTTTTCTGTTGTCATTCCTGGAGAGGGGGGGGGGGGCGTGTCACACAGAATCACCACACTATGAGGGCTAGGTGCCCTGGGGCAAGTTATAAAGTCTGGTGTGAAAGAGAAGTTTAGGCAGCTAAAACATACAGGGTTAGTTTAAATGTTATGTTTCTATCGGTGGCTTGGGATAATGTCTTCCTCTTTATAAACGTTACTTCTAAGTGCATGTGTATTATGGACATGAGGGCAGGTCGCTCAGAGGCCAAAAGAGGGCGCCAGATCTGGAGTTATAGGCAGTTGTGAGCAGCCGGAAGGGGGTGCTGAAGCTTGAACCCAGGTCCTCTGAAAGAGCATCAAGCACCCTTCACCACTGAGCCGTCTCTCTAATCCCAGCCCTGTCACCATCACAGCAGTAGTAGCCGGGACAGAAAGAAAAATACATCCTAGGTTCAGTTTTCTTTTGCTACCATGAAAGCCACTCAGAATACTCGTGTGTAAATTACTGTTTGCCTATGAGAAACTGGATGAGGCCAGATGTGTGGCACATGTCCCTAGCAATGGGGAGCCTGAGGCAGGAGGATGATTGTAAGTTTGAGGCCAGCCTGGGCTATCTAGCTGAGTTGCAGGCTGGCCTAAGCTACAGAGAGAGAGAGAGAGACAGAGACAGAGAGAGAGAGAGAGAGAGACAGAGACAGAGAGAGAGAGAGAGAGAGACAGAGACAGAGACAGAGACAGAGAGGTTTCCAATAAATGAGATCTAGGGGCTTTAGACCGCCATAGAAGAAACTCTGAGTGGGGTGGGACACAGACAACCAAAAGCCAGGAAACCCACTGCAAGCGCAGACCCTGGCAGCTGAGTCCGTACTGATGAGACAATGCAGAATAGTGCTGACATCCGGCCTCTCTGCACGCAGCTCCCTTCCACACTCCTGAACCGATTAGATGAAACGCCTCGATTTAGATAACTGGAAATTGCTTTTCTGAGTCTTAATTTCCTATTAGCTCATTAATCTCTCTATTCAGACTCCCAACAAGACAGCTGATGATAATTCCGGAGGAAGTGGGCACTTAAGAGGAGAGCTGTGGAGGGGGAGGGGGCTAGGCACGAAGGAGACATATCTGCCTTCCTGGGTGGAGGGCTATCCCAACATTAATTTGCAAAGGCAGCAATGGCGCCAGTTTTCACTAATTGGCGCTCCTAATGGGCCAGGTAAGGGGAGAGAGCCTGCATTC
The DNA here is from genome assembly GCF_978045245.1 of Mus caroli. Classification (NCBI taxonomy): domain Eukaryota; kingdom Metazoa; phylum Chordata; class Mammalia; order Rodentia; family Muridae; genus Mus; species Mus caroli. Next base: position 121,862,615 of record NW_028227259.1, on the reverse strand, counting down.
TAGCAGGCCAATTACGTTGTCATTTTCTTTTTTAAACAGTGTTAGTAGTGACTTCTCTCACGGCTGTGAAAAAACACAGCAAAGGCAAACTTTGGGGGAGGAAGGGTTAACTTCAGCACATTTTTCTAGGGTGTGGTCCATCATGGTGGGAAGTCCGGGAGGCAGGAGGATGAGGTGGCTGCCACATGGCCCCCATAGTCAGGGATTGGAGACAGATGAGCACCTGTGCTCACTTGTGAGTCCAACCAGGTCCCCAGCCCATAGGTAAGGTGGGTCTTTCCATCTCAACTAATCTACTCCGGAAACTTCAGACACTCCCAGAGGTATGCCTCCTGCAGAGTCTAGATCCTCTCAAGTTGATGCTCTACAATAAACTTCTACTGAGGCGCATGTCACGAAGCCATTTTAGAGAACAGGAAACGGAGGCACAGAACTGACCACATGGCAAACATGAGGTGGCATCAGGAGTCAGAGGCATGTCCCACCCATCCGGGGACTTTATCCATTTTATCCCCTGCCAATGCTTCCAGTACCTGGACTCCCTTTAATACAGTATATTAATGTTTAATACCCTCAACCCCCAAATCTGAAATCCAGAATGACTTCCGACTTGAAACGTTCTGAGCACTCACGAGACCACAGGTGGAGCACTATCCACAGCTTACCTTGGAGTTAAAATATGAGTTCACCAAAAATACTCTGCAAAGGAAGTTCAAGTTTTAGATTTAAACTTGGCCTTCATCTCCCAAACACCTCAGATAGGCAAATGCTTGCATTATGCAGACGTTTCAAAGTCAGAACACATCTCAAACCTAAAACCATTTTTGGTCCCAAGCAGTATAGAAGTATAGGTGAGGGTTTCTTATCCTGTGATATTAAGTATCCAGCTGGTAACCAAGCAATACAGACTAGCGTTTCTTAACCTGTGATACTAAGCATCCAGCTGGTATTAGCAGGTGACTGATGAAATGCTCTTGCCCACTTCTGCAAGAAGTGACCTCCAGCCTCCTCCTTCTCAGGGCCACCTCTCTGAAAGGTCCCTCATCACTGTCCTTCCTCCCTGTCCTTCCTTCCACTCAGATGCACTTTTCTGCTGAGTCTTAAGTCCTTGACTATGGATCCTGCATATTGCCTGTTCCTATCCCTCACCCAATCCTCTAAGACCCCACTCAATATGTTCCTTTTTTTTTAATACTTGAAAAACATAAGCAAATAAATGTCCACCCTCTCTCCTTAACTGATGCTCCCTGGGAGGATGAGTTTCAACTGATAGCTTCAGTGCACATACATAGGTATATCATGGGCCTGGATCTTATTTCTGTTGTAGCTGACAAAGGTATATGGTCTGGACAAAGCATGCCAGGACACTGTAACAGCTGCGGCAGCTGTTGTTACTGTTGAATGGCTGAGCACATTGGTAAAGTCACAGGTACCATCCAACCAGAGTTGACCTGAATTCTGACCCACCCCTCCATGTGCTAGGAGCTATTTTGCACAAGGTGGAGTGTGTGTGTATGTGGGGGGGGGGGAGGTCGTGGATAACAGTGATATTAAGGTGAGGACATTTCAATGACTCCCTCCAGTAGTCCAGTAGTGGGCGCCAACATCATGTATACTCTTCAGAGGAGAAAAAGGCCAAGATTACAATTATGGGCCTCTTAGGAGTTCAAGCAGAGATGGCACCCAACGTTAGTATTAGTGGCTTCCAGCACCTCAGCTCTGTGGGGCTGGCCCTCTCTTCTGTCCCCAGCCACCTCTCTAGACCCTTGGCAGGGTCTTGGGTTTTGCTCATTACTCCTAGAACAGAAGGCTGGGTGGAAAAACTACCTCCGGGTCCCACCTCTAGTGCTGAAAATTGAAAAGGCTTGAGAAGTGTTCAGCCTTGCTGACTCCTGGCTGAGTCCCTGTCACCTAATTACTTGACTTCAAAGCCTCTACACAGCAGGTGTGAGGATGTGAAAGCCATTTCCTCCACAGGACACAGCATGAGTTGATACAGTCAAGATGAGTCTCTAAGGCCGCAGGTGTACTGGGGAGATCAGGCAGCCTCTGAGCCAGACCCAAGCACCTGCCCCTGTGCATCCTAGAGTCAGAAAGCTAAGGGGCCACCTGAGAGTCGGGGTCCACAGAGGACATTAGCTCAGAATGCTAATATATAGCAATTACTATCCCAACTGCCCTAAAGGATCTCCAGGGGCTGGAAATAATTAATCCTCCCCACAGCCCAGGCTAGCAGGGAGCTCATCCTGGCTGACTTACTCAGGTGAAACCACCAGACAGGCATTTTACAAGATTCCTGGAGAGAGAGAGAGAGAGAGAGAGAGAGAGAGAGAGAGAGAGAGAGAGAGAGACTGACTCTTACTGAGTGTCTCCTATCAGTTATATTGTCTGTTTTGTGATTGTTGAACCTGAGGAACTAGTGAATACATGTGTACAAATATATGCAGAGCTACACATGACATGTGTGTGCATATATGCAGAGGTACACATGACATGTGCATGCATACATGCTGAGGGACACATGACATGTGTACATATATATAAAGGGACACATGACACTTGTATGCATACATGCTGAGGGACACATGACATGTGTGCATATGTATGCAGAGGGACACATGACATGTGTGTGCATATACATGCAGAGAGACACATGACATGTGTACATATATATGCAGAGGGACACATGATGTGTATATATGCATGCAGAGGACACATGACATGTGTACATATATATGCAAAGGGACACATGACATGTGTGTGCATACACGCAGAGGGACACATGATATGTATATGCATACATGCTGAGGGACACATGACATGTATACATATATATGCAGAGGGACACATGATGTGTATATATGTATGCAGAGGACACACGACATGTGTACATATATATGCAAAGGGACACGTGGCATGTGTGTACATATATGCAGAGGGACACATGAGGGACAGAAATGTGAGATAACTTGCCCATGGTCACACAACTAAGTGGCAGGTACAGGGTTTGAACCTGGTTCATTCTGTCTCCAGAACCCATGGCTGGTGTCCATGTTATCCCTTGCCTCCTTCCTAACATTCGGTCAGACATGACAGAATGTGAGTAAGACAGGAGTAAGGGTGAAGGTCAGGGTGGTCCGACCTCCCAACCAGAATTAGCATCCAACATGAAGCCATGGAAAGAGAGAAGCAGGAGTTAAGGGGCCTGAGTTCAAGTCCTCCCTCCCCCATCTTAGCTGGGACCTTTCCAAGCTGAGACACAACATTTACAGATATTAAAGTGGGAGAAATCATAACACACCTTCAGGGATGGCACACAATGAGAAAGAATAGAGGAGAAAGAATTTTACAAACTATCCAAGGGATCTGCAAACCACAGGGCTGGAGCCATGTTGTCCACTGTCTGCATAAATAAGAAGGTTTTATTGCACCAAACCCACTGCCATAACTATTTCTGAATTGTCTGTGGCTGCTTTTAAGACACAGGAGTCAGTTTTGAGCATCTGTAAGGGAAACACAGAGGCCCCAGAGACCCACTACAGGGCCAGGCAGTGGTGATGCACACCTTTAATCCCAGCACTTGGGAGGCAGAGGTAGGCAGGTTTCTGAGTTCGAGGCCAGCCTGGTCTACAGAGTGAGTTCCAGGACAGCCAGGGCTACACAGAGAAACCCTGTCTCAAAAATCCAAAAGAGAAAGAAAGAGAGAGAGAGAGAGAGAGAGAGAGAGAGAGAGAGAGAGAGAGAGAGAGAGAGGAAGAAAAAGAAAGAAAGAAAGAAAGAAAGAAAGAAAGAAAGAAAGGAAGGAAGGAAGGAAGGAAGGAAGGAAGGAAGGAAGGAAGGAAGGAAGGAAGGAAGGAAGGGAAAAAGGAAAAATTGCTACAGAGCAACTAGAAGAAAAGTTTGCTGATGACTGGTCAGTAACACTGTGTTAGTTACTTCTGCTGTGACAGAGGTCCTGGGACAACTATAGCTCGGGGACATAGTCCACCATGTGGGGGACATGGTCCACTACGTGGGAAAGCCTGGTCGTGGGAGCATGAGGTTCTGCCATAGCAGCAGTGAGGACACAGAGAGTTGGTGGGAAAGGAGCCAGCCTAGGACAATTCACATCTATTCCTATAGCCCAGTGTCTGCAGCTAGACCCCAAGTTCAAAAGGATCATCCAATTCCCAAAACACAAGCTGGAGAACCAAGCACCCAATCACATGAGACTGTGGAGAAATACTTCCTAGTCAAAACCATAATGGAGGCCCTGCATGTGCGAATGAGAGCCCCATACCGGCCCCACCCACTGTGCCAGCACCCCTCCTCCCACCTCTCAGCTCCGGCTTTCCTCAATTGTTCTTGATACCCTCCTCAAGCACACAGCCCTGCCTGGGACCTTTCTAAAATACAAAGCCAAAAAAAAAAAAATCATCTCTCCCAGAGTCAAGAGCTCACACTTGCTGGACCACGCCCATGCCCATCTCCCACACTGGCTGGCATCTGGCATTGTAAAACTGTCCCTTAAAGAAAAAGCACTCACTTGCAGTTTTTACACTTGAGGCCAAAAAGCATCCCTTTCCCGCAGACCGTGCACGTCTGAGACATCCAGTACTTGGTGGAAAACCTGTGGGAAAGAAACAGGAAATGTCCAAGGTGAGTCACTGTCCACACAGCCAGCAGGATGCACCCCGAGGATGGGAAGCTGATACGCTCTGGATGCCAGCCTTGTTTGTTCCAAGACATGTGGCAACTAAGTTTCATCAAGTTGCCTAAACCAAGAAACCTCAGTCTCCTTGCCTGCAAAGTGGGGTAATCGTGCCGGTGTGTTGAAGGTGTCACAGCATCTGAGACATAGGTAATGCTCAATGAACTGGACTGTGACTGTGAGTACCTTGAGTGTTCATTACGGTCAGGGATTCATTCAACAAACATACTTTGGTTGGTCTACGTTCAGTTCTCTAAGAGAGCAATAGGCCCTCTAAATTGAGTAGAAGTAGAGTGTTTCCCACTCCCAATCCCACCCAGACAAACAAAAGCCTTGCCTGACCATCCTGCCCATCTTCCCTCAGTCAATGCCACCTGCTGCAAACAGTATGGAAACCCCCATACATCACCAATTCAGTTTGGAAGTCACTAGATTAACTCACAGATCACCCCTCAGGCACTGTCCTGTGCTTCCTGTCTTGAGATAGGAGACAGAGGTGGAGGCTGGAGCCGGCAAAAGCATTGAAGGTTCCCAGGTCACAGTTAATTTTAATTTTCAATTTGCGCCATCGCCGGCAGTAGTTGTAGCTAATCTCCACAGCCTCCTCCGGAGTGTCAAAGGGGAAACTTGGACGCAGTTACATAACTCAGACACAGGGAACTTTGAAGGGGAGGAGCCTGCCTCCCTCGGCTGGCCCCTCTCGTGGGATCTGGGTCAGACCTCCAAACACAGTGAGCCATCATCAGCCTGGAGCTGCCACAGCTAAGCAAACAGTAATATTCACAGCGGAGATGCTGGCTGGCCTGTGTTCCCTCTCTAGCTTTGGACTTGGGTTTGGCTGAGCCCCTTTGGGTCTTAGCAGGGCTTAGTGGGTCTATTCTGCACACTGGGGTTGCTCAGGGGAGGTGATGGCAAAAAACCCACACACTGGCTAAGCGGCACAGGAAGAGGGGAAGGTGTGAGGGGCCTGCAGGCTGTTTTCTCTCCTCTCCAGCCTTGTCTGTCCCCTGGGTGAGTGTTCTCTGCTGTCTGGCTCCTGCTGTGATAATTCTAGTGACAGAGAGCGAGATCTATTGCCTCTAGTGATGTATTTTTAAGAGACAGGGTTTTATTACGAAGCCCAGGCTATCCTTGAACGCTTGACCCTGAGCCTCGCCCTCCTGTGTGCCAGGACTGCTAGCGTGTACCATTGCACCCGATGACACAGGGAATGGGTTGTTAACATCATTTCTTTACCAGGCAAGGAGACTCTCCTTCCTGGCATCTAGCCAGGGGCTGGGAATGGGGGGTGAGGCTGAAGAGCTGATGGCCAACAGGAGGCCCTCACTGCACCAGGGAGCCATCTCTGGGGCCCGTGGTGGCCAGCCTGCCTGATTCCTCTATATACCAGGGTCTGAAGCTGGGCAGTGCCAAGTTCCAGTGTAATGGTGAGAAAGTCCAGGGGTGGGCGCCAACCAGGTGAGGCTGAGGTGAGAGTATCTCCAGGCAGGGGTGTGACTGAGCAGCAAGGATGACCAATCTGGAGGGGTGGCTGAGCCAGAGATGTGGTTAACACAGAGGTGGAAATGAACCACAGCCATAGGCAACCCAGGAGTGAGTGGAATGAGGGATCGTGGCCAGCCCAAGGTGGAACTGAGCCAGAAAACATTTTACAAGGCCCTTGTCTTGCCTTCCCTCCCCTCCACAGCTCAGCCCCCTAACCATTGCCCCACCTGGTCACTGACATGTCCATCACTATTTCTCAGGGTTACACCTACACCAAGGTCTCCCTTGGTTTGAGTGCTGACATTTTTCTTTAAGAGCTGTTGATGAGTCGCCGCAATGGAGTGCTCTGTCCAGCCTGGCTCCAGGCTAAGGCTGTGTGTCTGTGTTGGTACCTGGTGTTTCTCCCCTCAGGCCTCTGACAGACCTCTGGGGACTGTCATGGCTTGTTGGCAGACCCTCTGCTGACTGGCCAGCTCCCCAGGGGCACAGACCTAAGTCCCATGGTGTTGACAGTAGCACTCTGTGCTGCAACACTGACACAAGCCCTCTGCATGTTGGAAGAAAGGCTCCCTGAAGGAGCAAACAGGAGCCCAGCTGGCTGCCTGGGGAGGTATCTCAGATCTCATGGGCTGAGCATAATTTATTAGCTTTCCATCCCTTCTCTTAGCCAAGGAGGCCTCAGTTTCCTCTCAGCAGTGAGCTTTGCCATCCTGCCATCCCAGCCTGACTTCCCCTCTTTTCCCCTGAGTCTGTGAGGAGACTGGAACACAATGTGTAGAAAGCTCAATCTGGGAGAGTCAAGAAGTTGTTGGAAAACAAATTCTAGGCTGTGGGGGATCCGAGGGAAGGCCTCCCACTCGCCTATTAGCCTGTTTCTTTGGGCTAACCTCTAGCAATGCGTTTAGCTGGCCACCTTGAGTTTCCTTGAATAGGGAGCTCTGCTGTGGAGCCTGAACTACTTATTAGTATCAGCGAGGTGTGTGCGCAGTGCACATCGTCATCTTATTTATAAGCAGGATGCATGAACTTACGGGATTTGGCTTAATTCTTACAAGAAAATAAAGTTTCTCCTCTAACTGTGGTTTGATGTCACTCTCTCTATAGTGACATCTTGTTTAATGTTATAGTTTAATGTTATTTCTTTGAAGATCTTGACTGTAATATCCCAGGGTCTTGCTTTATTTCTCTCATTGTCTGGTATGTGTTTTTTTAATAATAAAAACATCACTTGGACAAAAAGTGGAGCCCAGAGAAGTTAAGTAATCTCTCAAGGCTACAAAGTGTTACCAGGAGGGATTAGAACTCAGCTCCGCCTGACTATAAAGCCTTTCTGCTTTTAGCTGCTTGCTGTCGGTTTGACCAAGGCAAGGCTGTGATGCAGACAGCCTTGTCGGTCCAGCAAAAGACAGGACATGGCAGCATGGAAGCTGGGGATGGACACATTACAGGTCCCCATAGGATTCAGCCCCCTTCACCACCATCAGCCTCCTACCTACCTGTGCTTGATGGAATTGCCAAGGTCTCTGCGTGGGATCTGTGGTGACCAGCGAGGTACAGAGAGTGTGTCTGTGGGGACAAGAACAGACAGGAAGGTCAAAGGCTCGGCCGTCTCTGCCTGGGCCCTGGGAAAAAACAGGAGCCCCAGCCTCACTGGCCTCAGAAAGGTTCCCTGGATGCTTCAGCCTGCTGAGCCATGGAAGTGCCCAGTTTAGGTCATGGGCTCTCAAGTCCCAGGAGACTCCCCAGGCAGGGCAGGCAGCAGTTGCTGTCTACCAGCCGAGGTAGGGCATGCAGAAGCATACCAGTCAGTCTAGCGCTCAGGCTGAGGCAGGAGGACCTTGAGTTCAAAGTCATTCTGCACTACATTGTAATAAAAGCAGAGAAGAAAGGAGGATGGAAGCTGTATGTGTGAGACCCTGGAATGACTCAGTGATGGATGAAGGCTTTGCCAACAAACCCGAACACCTGAGTTTGATGGCCGGGTACCACACGGTGGAAGGAGAGAACTGACTCTTGCAAGTTGGCCTCCACACGTGTGCTCACATACACATACAACTGATTAATTAATTAATTAAATGATATTAATTAATGATTAATTTGTAATTAATCATTAATTAAATGTTATTCCTTTAAGGGTCTTGATAATATAATGGCCAAGTTCTAGATCTTCTGAAATGCTGAGCCCCCCCCTCCACTCCACCCTCATTGCCCACCCCCACCACCACCGCTACTTCTCCTGCTCCAGCCTCCTGGAAGACCTTGGCAGGCAGCAGACATAAAACAGCCCTAGACAGACAGGGAGAGAGGCAAGTGGCCAACCCCATGCCAGCACCCACTTCTCAACCAGATGGATGGAGCCTTCTGGGGGCCTCAGGGCTGCAGATGCAGTCCTCATTTCTCACAGCCATTGTTACGGAGTGTTCCTCTCAGAACACACTGTGGCGGAGCATTTAACCCCAGCCTACTCTCTATTCTATCTAGTGATGGTCCCAGCCATCTGAAAGCTGTTTCCAGAGACCTCTATGCTGCCCTTGAAAAGCTGGGACCCATTTGAGCAAGAGCTGATGTTTTCCCAAGCCCCAAATGCTAAAGGGAACTGAAGAAAGAAGTAGCATGATCGATTCACAAGACCCACAGCCTGCACAATGTCTAACTAAAGTTCAACACCCATTTTACTACTCAGTTCTGTTTCTAGGGGAGATAAAAAAGAAAAACAATGTTCTCTAAAAATATTTCTCAATGTCAACCCCTTTTTCAGAATGACATCAGACATGGGAGGAAAGATGCTACCCGTTAATGCTGAAAGGCTGGGCAGGAAAAGTTTAGCCTCCTCTGAGTCATTTATACAATGGGAAGTACTGAATGAGAGTCTACTCACAGGCCATTAGTAGTGCTTGCCTAGAGATGAGTTGAGAAAGACTGAGAGGAAGAGCAGTGAGATTGATTAGTAATGTCTGCCCTGTGTGAGGAAGGAGGTAGACCTTACAAGTCTTGGGATTGATTGGTAATGTCTGCCCTGAGTGAGGAAGGAGGTAGTTCCTACAAGTATTATATTTAATTCCTCTACAAAAGCAAGAACCAAATCTTCATCTTTGCATTCACTTCAGAGCAAAGTGCCTGGGACTCAGTATGTTCTTAACACATGTTTAATGAACCCAAGAGTATTGTACAAAACAGAGTTTATTGAACACTTAGTATGTGCCAAGAAATCCTCTGTATACTTAATAGCCGGAAGCTATGTGTCCTTGCACCCAGTGCCATAGTTATTCCCGTTGTACAAAGGAAGGCAAAGGAGTCAAGGATGTGTACCTATCTGCTCAAGGCTGCACCCACGTAGCAGGTACCAGGAGAAGCAAGTGTAAATGTTCAGAAATCCTCCCTAAAGGGACTGGGAGGATAGCTCAGTGGGTAAAGTGCTTGCTATGCAAGCATGAGGACCTGAATTCAGATCCTCCACCCATACCCAGGAGTTGGGAATGGTAACAAACACAGATCTATCATCATTGCACCAGGGAGGCATGAGCCCAGTGCACACACACACGCAGACATATACATACATATGTGTGCACAGACACAGGCACACACACAAACAGACACACACATGTGCACACACAGACAAATACAGGCACAGACACACACAGACATAGACACAGACGCATACACACACATACACACATGTGCATCCACAGACACAGGCACAAGCACAGACACACAGAGACATGCAGACACACACTCACAGAGAGAGACACACACACATATGCACAGACAGACTCAGGCACAAGCACAGACACACACATGTACGTGCACACACACACACACACCAAGAGAGTACTTTCAATGTTATTAACAAAGGAGCTTCCTCTCCCTTGGGGATATCTGGAGATTTCTGAAGGCATTCTGGAGCTGTCACACAGCATGGGAGTTTGTTACTGGTTTAACATCCCATAATACCTAGGTGACACGCACTCAACAACTAAAGTACCCAGAGAATCATTTGCACCAAGGTTCAGACTCCTGATTGGAAGTTTCTATTACTGCCTGCCCTGAATAGAAGAAGCAAGCTCAGATGACAGTCACAGCGCAGTCGGGCACAGGACGAGTCATCTCAGGGTATGAGCATCTCCCATTAGCTCCCTGTGGCACTTAGTCCCCATCCGGCCCCTTTGCTCAGGACAGACACAATTAAGCTCCGGGGCTGGCTTTCACTTTGCAGGCTGGGCTTGTGGGGTGAGGAGGGAGGTTGAGGGGTGCATCCTGTCAACTGCATTAACCAGCAAAGCCTCATTAGTCTGGAGCCGTCACTCCCGGGGCTTGGCTTCATCTGTGGGCGTGAGACTCGAACTCCAAGAGCCTCGCTCTTGCTTCCTTTGTTTGGGTTTCATTAAACTTGCCAGTGCGAGCCTCAGAGCAAAGGGAGAAGGGGAAAGGGAAGAAAGAAAAAAAAAAAAAAGATTCCGGGAGAACGGAGGCCTTATCATAACAGGAAAGGCAAATAACATTTACGGCAATTAAACGGATCTAGAAACTTCTTCGTAACAACCAAAGCGTCTATTAAGATGTCTCCGTAGCTGGTGGAAGCTGCTTTTCCACCCCAATTTTCTGATAACAAGACAGAGTCTTGCTCAGCACTGCTGTCTTCATTCTCAAGGGAAGAATAATAGATGCCTGAGATATTTCCCTTGCCAGTGATGGGAAGGGGAAGTTGGGAGGAAGTCTGTCCTTATTCCTAGGTCGGGGTGTGGAAACTCTTTAAGAAACACTCTGGGGGCTGGTGAGATGGCTCAGTGGGTAAGAGCACCCGACTGCTCTTCCGAAGGTCCAGAGTTCAGGTCCAGAGTTCAACTCCCAGCAACCACATGGTGGCTCACAACCATCCGTAAGGAGATCTGGCGCCCTCTTCTGGAGTGTCTGAAGACAGCTACAGTGTACTTACATATAATAAATAAATAAATCTTTAAAAAAAAAAAAAAAAAAGAAACACTCTGAACGGAACAAGGGACACCATGCAGGAGCCCCCGGCCTTTGAGATCACTATGGAAATCAGAGAATCAAACAGAAGACCTCACTGAAGGATCTGACCTTAATAAAGTGTCGGCATTATATCCATTATATGCATTTTGGGTTTGGATTGGTTTGATTTGGTCAAGTTTTTGAGGCATTCTCAGGTAGCCCAGGCTGGCTTCAACCTTACTATGTAGCCGAGGCTAGCCTTGAATTCATACTACACCTGCTTCTACCTCCCAAGGGTTGGGACCACACACCTCCGAAGTGCAGGGATTACAGGCAAGTACCGCTGTGTCTGGCCCAGATGATATGTAAATTTGTTACAAAACTTTATTTTTTATTTATTTATTTTTTTTTTTTTAAGGTTTTTCGAGACAGGGTTTCTCTGTATAGCCCTGGCTGTCCTGGCACTCACTTTGTAGACCAGGCTGGCCTCGAACTCAGAAATCCGCCTGCCTCTGCCTCCTGAGTGCTGGGATTAAAGGCGTGCGCCACCACGCCCGGCTGTTACAAAACTTTAAACTCTGATCTGGAGAGTCTGAAATCAGGTGTGAGGGGAATAAAACAATGAGAGGTATGAGATATATCAGACAAAACTGGAAGGGAAGAAAGCAGAGGGAGAGAAAAATGAAAAGAAAAAAGAAGTAAGAAGAAAATTAGAAAAGAGAAATATAGTAAGTTGGGCATGGTGACACGGGGCTGTAACCCTAGCTACTGGAAAGTGAGGTCAAAGGTTCACAAGCTTAAGGCCAGCCTGGGCTAAGAGGAGAACTCAAGGCCAGCCTGGGCTAAGGAGAGAGCTCAAGGCCAGCCTGGGCTACAGAATGAGTCCAAGGCCAGCCTGGGCTAAGGTGTGAACTCAAGGCCAGTCTGGGCTAAGGAGAGAGCTCAAGGCCAGTCTATGCTAAGGTGTGAGCTCAAGGCCAGCCTGGGCTAAGGAGTGAGTTCAATGCCATCCTGGGCTAAGAAGAGAGCTCTAGGCCAGCCTAGGCTAAGGTGTGAGCTCAAGGCCAGCCTTGGTGACTTGGTAAGTGAAAGGGAAGAGGGGGGTTGGGAATGAGATCCAGTGATGGGTTTGCTTGGTGAATGGGAGATCCTGAGGGCTTCCCTAGTAACAAGGAAACTAGAAGGGGAGGGGAGAGGGAGTAAGGGGAGAGCAGGAGAGGGGAGGGGGGTTAGGGGAAGGAAATAACCAGATACTCTGGGTGAAAGTCACTATGTGTCCCGCACCACTGTAATCTTCCCCTGAGTCCATACACTATATGCACTATCCCACTGGAGCCACGTGTGACTGGGTATAGATGTTGGTGACCTTTCAGTCACAGTCTCTCCTTCCCTTTCGTTAGCAGGATACCAAGAAATCACCCCATTTGCCCAAGGGCAGATAAAGGCCAAGCTGAGTCACACAGCTAAGGCTCAACAAACAACAGCCCATTTTACTGGTGGGAACATTGAGGCTTCACCTGTCAATGCCTCCTACCTCTATCTGGGACGAGCAGAAGACACCATGAATTCCAACCCATTTTAAGTCCTGTCTCCAGAAACTGGGAAAGGAGAGAAAAAATATCCTTCCCTCTGGGTCAGGTTATATATGTACCTTGGTTTTGACCCCATGAGACTCATCACAGACTTCAGACCTTTCTGAGCTATGGGGTTAACCAATCAGATGTGGTTTTTAAGCTACTGGGTTTGTGGCGATCTGTTTGCAGCAATGATGCAAAACCCACACAACCCACTTCATGTGCCAAACGTGGCTTCGAGAATCTGGGATGTAATGAACAGCATAGTCAAGTTTTCTATGCTTAAGAGTCTCCTGTGGGAACTAGGAAATGACTGCACGGGAGAAAGCCTTCTGGGGAAACAGAACAGTCCAGACTTGGGGGTGGGGTTAAGGCAATGCGAACTTGGGTTTGAGCACTAGAATAGTTGTGGGCTTTTTTTTTTTTAAGGAATTTACGAGCTCCCTGGTGGCCAAGGTGAGTAGATCCTGCCTTTAATCCCAGCTTCATGGGGTGAGAACGGGAGAGCCCTAGAGCTGCACAGAGAACAGCCATCAGGGTGAGCTCTGGCCAAAGTGTGATCGACGCTGGTGCCCGACGACAGCTTCAACACAAATGGACAAAGGCAAGATGCTAACGGCATGTCCGTTTTACAGATGGCAAATCTGAGGCAGATCTAAGATGTGGGCCAGAAATGGTTCCCGAGGACCATCATAGCTGCTCCACAGGAGAGCTACGTGCAAAGCTCCGAGTGCTGGATTTGGAGCTGACACAGAGCCTTAACCACTGCGCATGTCCCAGACGATGACAGGCCTCCCTCAGCCTGTCTCTGCCCCTTCCTTCTACAGTGCTGTGGCAGAGTACCCAACAGGTTACATTTTATTCCACCTCCCGGTTCCGGGTTCTTAGTCAGCAGAAAGGAACAGGCCACACCGTGACCTTCAATGCTGCTCCTATTAACTCAAGGTCTCTTTAAACAGCAACCCCACCCTGGGATAAGCGCACCCCTGGGAAACTGTCCTCAGCTTACAAAGCACAGCCAACTTGCTCAGAGTCGCTCAGTCGCGCAGCTAGTGCTGAACGGAGTTCTGAAGTCGGTTCCTATAAATCTTAAGCCATGCCCCCTGTAGATGACAGTGTCCCCTTTCTGAGGCAGATGTGACAGTCATCTTAAGCACCATGCCTTCCTAGAGTCGACATGGATGAGAAGCAGAGTGTGGAGGCCTCTAAAGCCCTGCAGAGATGAGGAGGCAGGCCTAATCCGTCACCATTTCCATGGAGATAAAGACCTGAGCTTTAATGGGAACAGCCAGCATGCATTGAGCGCCTACTGTATGGAGGACCTAGGGTGAGTGATTTAGACTTGGGATTCCATTTAATCCCATGGTTGCACTTTAGGTGGGGATGGTGGGGTCTGAGCTAGGACAGTCAGGAGCTGGAGAGCCGGTATGGAAAAACTCAGAAATGACACAGGAGTTCCAAACTGTCTTTAAGCTTTCCTTTCGGGGGTGAGGGACAACTTAGCCTCATTCACGTTGACTAGAAAATTCTCTGAGCCCAAAGAGATCTGCACCTAATAAGACATAATCCATTAAACTTTCGATTTGAGGCCGCGGGCTAGGCACCAACCCAAGTCCCACGAATTTATCCAGGGTGTCCAGCCAGCAAGCTTTGATTAAAGCTGCCCATACCATTTGCACAGAGGGTGAGAACTCTATTAGCTTTAATATCCAATTCAAATATAATGTATATCAGATCTAAAAGCATTTTAATTATGTGCCGTCTCCAAAGGTTACAGCTCCGTGAAGCTTTGGGGCCAAGTGGGGTTTATTCACGGGCTTAGACCTAACTTTCTCCAGAGACAAATATAGTCCACTTTGTAAGCTTTAAACATCATCCTGAAATCTCTTAACGACTTCACAGGGGACCATGTGGTACCGGTCAGTGTGTTGATGAAGGTGGGTGTGATAACCACACTTCACAGATGGCAGGCTGATGACTTAGCTTGGTGGGTGAAGGCCTTTGTTACCCCAAGCCTGACCATTTGAACTCGACCCCTGGGACCACACAATGGAAGAAGAAAACAGACTCCCACAAGGCCCCCTCCAGCTGCTACACCGAGCCCCAGTACTCAAAATGAATCGTAGTCTATCAAAGAAAACTGGAAGCCAGCGCAGCAGTAAAGGTGCTTGCCACCAAGCTTGATAACCTGAGTTTAATTCCTACAAGGTAGGAGAGAAACACATGTGCTTACACACATGCAACAAATACCATAATTTTAAAAAGATTCACTGTTAGTTAGCTTGACTGAGTTTGGAATCATGTAGGAAGCTCCCTTGTGGGTGTGCCCCTGCGGGTGCTTCCAGAGAGGTTTAACTGAGGAAGGAAGACCTTCCCTGAATGTGGTCACACCATACCTAGGGCTCTGAGCCCCAGCATATCTCTCTCTCTCTCTCTCTCTCTCTCTCTCTCTCTCTGCTTCCTGACTGTCTGTGGATGTCATGTGACCAACGCCTCACGCTCTTGCCCCCATGTCTTCCCCACCTCGATGGGCTGTAGCTTCGAACCATCAGTTCCAGTAAACCTTTCCTTTCTGAAGCATCAGGTGTTTAGTCCCAGCTACGAGTCCCTGGTATGGTGGACTTTGGTCCCCCACTATCGAGTAAGCTCTGGGAGAAAGGGCTGACGGTGGTGCTCAGATGAGATTCAGGGCACCCTAACACACAGTGTGGGGCTACTTACAAGGATTTGAGGGGAACTCCTGAGGACTCCCTATGGCATTGAGGCCAAGTAACAGATAGTAGTAAATCCACCTGTCTAGGGCTGGGGGGAATCCTAACAAAAAAACCAACTTGACTCTGGTTTCCATCATGTGGGATGTCAGTCAGCCAGTGAGGTGGCTTGCTCACATCACCTAGAGAGCTGGGACATAAAATAGACCTGAGCTATCAACGGTCAACTCCTACCTCCCGAGACCTACTTCCTCCAGCCAGACCACCCTCCAAAAGATTGTACAACTTTCCAAAACAGCGCCACCAGCCGAGGAGGGGCTATCCAACCACACATCCAACCCCAACATTACATGAATGGAGGTGCTGAGGTCAAGCCAGTGACCATACTGTGGGGGTCTGGGCGGAGATCTGACCTAGAATACAAGGTTCCTGAGGAGACAGAAAACCTTCCAGGGGTTAGTCACCCAGTGCAACGTAGGAGGAAGAATGTGGAATTTTCCAGTAGGCAGATGTATGACCAACACTAGCTATATCATATACAAGCTGAGGGATCTCAGACCCATTTACCTCCCTGACTCTCTGTTTGGTCTCTTACAAAAAAAAGGAGGGGAGGAATCATAGATTGTCCTAATGGGGCTGTTAAAGGGATGGTGGGAGTCACAATTAGAGAGTTCACTCGACAAAGCGCCTGATAGATTGTTGCTGTTGGTCGGCAACATCCTATTCATCATTCCAGAACCCTGAGGCCAGTTAGAACACTGCAAGCTCTCTGCTCTCTGTGATTTAGGGCAGAGGTCCGTACATTCGACCCTTGAGTCTAATGAGGCCTGTTGTCCGGTTTGGTAAATACACTTTGATTGGCACCCAGCCACCCTCAGACACTGACGTGTTATCTGCGGCTGCCTTGCCACAAAATTGAGAGGCAATGACGGAGACAATGTAACTCACAGAGCCAAAAATAGTGATCAACTGGACTCTTATAGGAAAAGTTCAGGGATGACTAAGAGACTCATTTCCTTAGTCCACTAGATTTCTTCCTACCCTACCTCACCTCGGAGTCACTAGGCCTGGGTTCAAGACTCACTTCTGGTACTTGCTGGTGAGAACCTTTTGACAAATGATCAAACCAAAATATCTAGAAGTCCTTAGTGTCTCTCCTTTGGTCACTTAACCTAGAAGCTGCTGGACACAGGAAGAGTCACAACACTCTTAGCCAAAATGCTAACCCAGTGGGACTGAGCGAGGGTTCAGTCAGTAAAGTACTTGCAGCACAAGCATGAGGACCTGAGTTCAAGTCCCTGGCACCCATGTAAAAAAGTGTGTATCAGTATGTGTAGTGCTGGGGATGGGAGGTAGAGACAGAGAGACCCCTGAGGCTTACCGACCAGCCTGCCTAGCTGAATGGGCAAGCTCCAAACTTAGAGAAAGACCCTGTCTCAAAAAAAAAAAAAAGGTGGGGCACGACTGAGGAAGACGATACTAATCTCTGGCCTCCATATGAACATGCCTGTGCTTGCACATACATGAACATGTATGTATACACACATGCCACTGATACACAGATGCTATTTCTAGCCTGTGTCCCTCCATTTCTTTTCTCTCTTCCTCTTCTTGCCTTCTTTCCATCTTTCCCTTCATTTTCCAAGAAAGAGAGAGCCTCATGCAGCTCAAGATGGACTTGAACTCCTGACCCTCAGTTTCCACCTGCTGAGAGTGCTGGGATTACGGGTTTGTACCACCAAGCCCTGCTCAGCTTGTAGTTCTTCCTGCCCCCTGCAGTCCGCTGGGAGAATATTCCTTGAGACAATGACGGCTCTGATGGCAGGTCACTGCTGAAATCGAGTCAGCTTGCGGAACAGAGGAACAAGAAAATTAACTCCAACTGCAGCTGTCTGGCTTCATTAATGAGATTTTTCTAGTTGTTACTTTATCAAAGCAGAGAAAAGACCTTGAGGATATGTGAGCCAGAATCAGAGGCGGGTGGTGGTTACGGGGGAGAGCGGATGAAGGAGATGCCTCTGGGGAGTGTATCCAGGTGGAAAAGTACCCTGGGAAGACAGGTGAGCGTGGGAGGAGGGGGAGGAGGCGGCACTAGCAAAGGGTTGGTATAAAATGGGAGGGGCAGTGTGTGGGAGGGGGAAGTGGGAAAGTGAAGAGGGTGTGCCCAGAAGACATCACACAAGGGTCCCTATCCAAGATCTGTGTCACCTGTCCCCTCTATCCAGGTGTTGGCTACGGTCTTAGACTCTAGAGGACAACCTAGCAATGCTACCTTCCCAAGCCAAAATAATTGCCAATGGACATCTATACACTTTTCCATACACCCACAGCTGCTTACAGCTCTCACCCACACCTAAGAGAAACTTCCTATACTAGCAGAGAGAGCCGATGACAGAAATCCCACAATTGGTCAAAATGCAGAGACAATTTACCACAAGGCGTCTAAGCCCCCAGCCATAACATCTACCACACAACTCCTGCAGTTAAAGCTCAGGGGACATCAAGGAGGAGGGGACGGAAAGACGGCGTGAGCCTGAAGACGGGACACTGCTGGGAGATGGTGTCTTCTAGGTATGACAGAGGAGCTGTGCTCATATAATCCTAACAATAATGGTCACCCAAGCAAGATCTACACAGTGACAATGCCAAGTGATGTGCCAGTGTGGATGAGGGAAATCTTCTAAGCCTTCCCCTAGTGGAAGAGCTGCAGAAAATCAATGGCTGCAGAGAGAGAGAGAAAATTATTTTCTCCCCAGGCATGCACCCTCCTGAAAGATTATCCATTCCTGAGTGGTCAGCCCTAAACATGTCTACATATAAGCAACACTAAATGAACTCATTAGGTTGTATACATGCACACACATACACACAGACTCGACTTGCACAGTCACACACACACATACATACACACACCATACATACATCACACACACATACATAAGCACATGCATATGTGCCACATACACACATGAATGCACATATACACACACTCATATGCATATACATACACCATACACCACACACACAAACACATACCACAAGTAACTAAAGAAGAAAAAAGGTCATGAATTTGGGGGAACACATGAAAACTTGGACAGAGTAGGAGGCTGTTTAAAAACATATTGTTGAAAAAGTACTCGTGTTTTAAATTTTCAACAAAATTTAAAAGTTTAATTTAAAAATAGGATAAAGTGAAGCAACAAAGAGAGACATCTTTGGAATCTAGTAGGAAGGTCTTACTATATTAATTCTGATATTCTTCTCCTTTAAAAATGACTGTTGCCAGCCAGGCATGCCTTTAATCCAAGCACTCAGGAAGCAGAGGCGGGAGGGGGGGGGGTGTGAGGGGGGAAATCTCTGTGAGTTTGAGGCCAGCTTGGTCTACAGAGTGAGTTCCAGGACAGCTAGGGCTACACAAAGAAACCCTGTCTCAGAAAGGTCAAACCAAAACCAATACCAAAAAATGTTGCAACTGGTCTCTGAATCCCGACAGGTAATTTCCCCCACAATTCACTGTAAATCAGACTTGTAAACAGAGCAGTCGTCATTGCTCCATTGTGGAAATGATGGATGGGTGAATTTAAGATGTAAACAACTGGATGGGGAAGTGGCCAGAGGTGATGGAGACTGTGGGTAGGGAGGGTGGCCAGCAGCTCTCAGGAGTAAAAGGGAAAGTGAAATCATGGGGGGGGGGCTGAGGCCAAGGGGGCTGAGGTCATGGGGGGGCTGAAGTCTTGGGGGGGCTGAGGCCATGGGGGGCTGCTCCAAGGATTGGTGGGAATGGAGGGAGGTCTGTCTTCCCCAGAATCTGAAGACAGGCACATTTGGAAGCCTGCCTTTCATCTGCTCTTTCTCTTAAGTTTTTACTACTATGCTTTGAAAAGAAGGGGGCACGCCAAGATGTCAGACTCCTTCAGCGTAGTGAGATGACACAGTTACAACAGAAACAGATCTCAAAATATTAACATTGAGACATCTAGAATAATCCTGACAGTAACTGCCCTGTCTCTCTGTTGGGGGTCGGGGGGGGGGAGGAGCGCTTGTGTCCACAGGGAATTCATGGGCTGCGGAAGGATTGCTCACCTAGGGCCCAGGGGCCAGGGCTTTGCTTACTTAGCAAGGAGCTGGTGGCAAATGCCTTTTTCTGTTTGTGTACCCTTAGAATTTGGGACGATCCGAGGTCACTGTCCCAAAGACAGGCATCACTGTGGGTAGGTACTATAGTGACCCAGTGTGGCCACACGAAATAGGCAGCCCTTCCCCAGCCAGGTGACAGAGCTAACTAAATGAGGGTCACTTATTTCTATCCTAGCCTTTGCTGGCATTTCCCCAGAGTATATTCTCATCATAGCATGAAGCCGCAGTGTGTGTGTTTGTGGGGCACAGGGGTGCGTATAGGTATGTGAAGTGAGTATACACACATGCACATAGAGGCCTGAGGACAACCTTAGCTGTTGTTCCTCAGACGCCATCCAACTTTTTTTTTTTTTTAATTTGAGACAGGAACTGTCATTGCCTTGTAATTCATCCAGTAGGCCAGACTGGCTATCCGGCAAGCCCCTGAGGTCTGCCTTTCCCTGCCTCGCCAATGCTGGGATTTAAAACCACATCTGGCTTTAAAACTTCTTTTAAAAATCACATCCATTTACTGATTGTCTCTCTTAGGACCTCTATTGCTATGAAGAAACACCATGGCCATGGAAACTCTTAAAATGGAGTGCATCCAATCGGGGGGGGGGGGCTTGCTTGCAGTTTCAGTTCATTCTATTATTATGTCAGAGAGCATGGCAGCAAGCAGGCAGATGTGGCGCTTGAGCAATACCTGAGAGCTTTGTATCCTGATCAAAAGGAGAAGGCAGAGGGCCACTGGACCTGGTATGGATTTGTGAAACCTCAAAGCCCATCCCTATAGTAGAAAATAATTATAGTCTCAGCCTGGGGTTTCTACCCCGCCTTTGGTTATTGAGTTCTGAGAAGAAAGATACACTCATAGCCTTTATATTTACAATAAGCTTTAGGCAGCACAATAGCTGGGCAGCTGCCTACCCTCCATGCTGACAGAACCTATTCCCCTATTGATAACCCTGAATTATTACTTACTAATTACTATATTCCATCTGGGCTGCTCCTACCTCCAATTGGGCAGCCCTTTGGGCCACATTCTTTTGGCCCATGGTGGCTCTCTCCTCCCTCCTGCATAGTCCTCTCTGACCCAAGCCCTGGAAAACTCAACTCCACCTATGTCTCTTCTGCCCAGCTATTGGCTGTTGGCATCTTTATTTACCAATCGCAATTAACAGGGGCAGGGCCACTCATTGTCTTATGTGCAGACTCTCTTTAGGGTACCCAGTCTTGCATCCCCAAATTAGCATTCGAATACAAGCAGCATTGGGTCAACCCACTACACACATACACACACCCTCCACAGTGAGCTTCTAAGGCCACCCCTTCCAATCCTTCTAATCCTTCCAAACAGTTTACCAGCTGGGGACTAACCTACATAGATGAGCCTACAGAATCATTCACATTCAAGCTATCACACATATGTATCTATTTATTTGTTGGTGTTGGGGAGGGGGGCAGGTGTCAGGCACATCTATGGAAATCAGAGGATAACTTACAGAAGCCGGTTCCCTCCTTGTCACATGAGCTCTGGAGATGGGATTCAGGCTATTGATGTTGGTTGATGTAAGCATCTTTATCTACTTAGCCACCCAGCTTTTCTTTTCTAAAAACGTGAGTCCTGAGAGCCACGCTCAGGACCTCTTGCTTGTATGCTCAACATTTTACCACCAGAGCTACCTCCCCAACCCCTAATGCAGCGCCTACCTTTAAAGATACTATTCTCCTGGACTAGAGCCTTCTCCTCCCTTCTTACCAGCGCTTGCTCCAAGGTGTAGTCTTACACATAGCTTTTCCATGAAGCCTGCATGAACATACAGGGAGCCATCACCTCTCTGTGGTATTTAGTACACAACATCCCTTTGGGGTTCTTGGCTTGTCTTATGCATAGAGAGCCCAGGGTATACACCCATTTCCACCCTCTACTCTTGACCATGAACTCCTGAAGAAACAAAGTACCATTGAAGTCAGGGATCTTCAATGTTTCTGGGCAACATTTAGCTCTGTGCTGAGATGAACCACTAACCACAGAGTGTAACCCGGGCCTCCAACTGGCATCTTTGTCTCTTCCATTTGCTGAAGAACCAGGGCTCATCAGGAGTCCTATCTTCCACTGATCACCCCCAAATGCTGTACATATCTCCAGACCCATTTCCCCAGACCTACCCTATACTGGGGACTCCGCTAGAATGGCTGGGCATGGAGCACTCACCCCTCACCAGCTACAAAATGTAGATCACTGCTCCTGCCCCCACACCTCTGTCTGTGCTTCCCGGTCTACCTAACAGTAGGTTAGGAACTCGACACATCTCAGTCTCTCACAACTGTCCCCTGTGAGGGCCACCATAGATGAAATCACTTTCATATCTACATCCATTCCCATGACCCCACTGAGCAGGCTGTGTGGATTTGGTTATATAGATGAAGGCCCCTAAGCTAAACAGAGGAACAGAGCATAACTTAATGCAACCAGGGCCATTGTCTTGCTTCTGCACCCACAGTCTGGTAAAGTTACCCAGGCTCTCTGAACTGAGCTCAGTCCAGTGACAGTCCCCAACACAGGCCAGGTGTGCTGACATCTGGGCTTCCCCAAATTGCTAGCTACTGGAACCACCCAATGATAACCCAGGCTAACTTCATTTAGAGATCAGCAATTCTTGATCCAATTCAGCCCATGGCATGTTTTTATAAATAAAGTTGAACCATTCACCCAGGCCTACTGAACTGACTGGTCATAAGGCAGGCTGTGTAGCACTTAGGCCTGGGATAATCATTGTCTGACCCTTTGACAAACCCCGCCTGACTCTAATTGAATGGTACAAGTCTACATGTACATTGGTTACCTTTCTGACTCCGAGAACACATAACTGAAAGGGAAAAAACATAAAAGAACTGAAAGGTTTTTTTCGGCTTGTAGATTCAGAAGTTTGGGAAGGCAGGACAGAGGGACACTGCACTGGTTAGTTTTGTGTCAGTTTGACAAAGGATACAGTCGTCTAAAAGGAGGGAAGCCTCAGTTGAGAAGATGTCACCATAAGTTTGGGCTGTAGGCAAACCTATAGGGCATTTTCTTAATTACTGATTGATGGGGGAGGGCCCTGCCCATTGTAGGCGGGGCCATCCTTGGGCTGGTGCTCCTGGGTTCTATAAGAAAGCAGGATGAGCAAGCCATGGGGAGCAAGCCAGTAAGCAGCACCCTTAGTGGCCCCTGCATCAGCTCCTGCCCCCAGATTCCTGCTCTGCTTGAGTTCCTGCTCTGACTTCCTTCAGTGATGAACAGGGATGTGGAAGTGTGAGCTGAATGAACCCTTTCCTCCCAAGCTGCCTTTGACACTGGTGTTTATCATAGCTACAGAAACTCTGACTGATACAGGATTCATCTGTGGTGGTGGGGAAATGTGGTAGAGGCTGATTCATGTTGATAAAGCGGGACTGCTTAGAGTATGTGACTGGAACCAGGGATGGGACTATAACCTTCAAAGGCCCACCCCTAGGGACCTATTCCCCCAATTCCTCATGGTTCCACAGTATCCTATACTGTGTCATCATGTGCTGAATATCCCAGGTTCAAAGCTTAATACCAGCAATTCTAAAGTGCTGACCAGTTTGTGGGCTGCCGGCCTGAGTGTTCTATATTCGTTAGCCTAGTGAAGGCTTCCAACAGTCAAGTCTGTATCACTGGCCCCTGCCCCATATCCTTCATAAACAACTATGGCCATGACAGGCCCAGGGTCCTTACGTGTACTCATGGGAGAATGAGTGAGTGAATGAATGAATGAATGAATGAATAGTCCGCCTCCTGATGATTTCATTTTACAAATAGGAAAACTGACATTTGGGGAACCACTTAAGGACAACGACATTTTGACACTGACGCGACTTCGAATCTCCCCGATGGCACAACTTCACAGCTGAACACTCAGGGGTACCTGCTTGTGCATTCTCCTCAGAGAGAAGCAGGAGTGAGGAAGCATCCTGAAGACTCAGAGAGACACTGGGCAGGTGGATGGCACAAAGCCACCTCCTCGAACCATGTCCTTAACCCTAACCATGTCGGTGATAAATGGAAAGAGGCTGGCTTGCTCTGCCTGGCACGGGCTTAAATGAGGACAGAACAGGAGTTGACAGACAGAGGCCCAAACGGCCATCACCGCAGATGGACCTAAGAAGGGATAAAAGCAGCCAGCCTTGGGACCCCATCAGTTTCAATTGTAACCAGTTGTAGCTACAGTGGTAACAAAAGTGTCCAGTTAGAGTACGCAGGGAGAAGGAGACTCAGAGCCCCAGGCAGGATGTGCAAGTCAGATGGGGTGTTTGATCCAAAGTCTCTCCACCTCCAAGAGCCCCGCCTCTTTGTCCTTGGAGGCAGAGCTGGGTTGGTTTGAAGCATGGAGCAGGCCATCCAGACTGGCTCCATGCTGTCTGACCCTGTCATCTGCCCCATTTTGGACCTCTTTCTCTATAAAACATGGGGAAAGACTCTATCTCACAGTGTCCCCATGGGCTGGATACTGGACTATGAAGCGAGGTGACTGGCACAGAGTAGGTGTACAATAAAAGAACAGCTGCAACCGAGGTACCTATTGCCAGCTTTCCCCAAGCAGCCCCTCTTCCTGGCTGGAGGTGATAAGACATGGAAAAGGCTCTTGGGGAGGGAGGCCATGACTGGGGGAGTGGGGAGTTTGCATCTGTGAGTTATGGAGAGGACAGAGCTGTCTGAGTCTCCAACCATTTATCCCCCTCCTATCAGCCTGTCCTCGGAGCGTGTCCACAGCCCTGGCTCGCCTGGAGTGATGGATGAGGCCCGAGTTCCCCGCAAGATACTTCATCAATTACTCACACATTTATTGCCTTGAACTGAGTTTATGGAACTTAAATCAGACCCATTTGGAGTTGTCTGAGCTGAAAATTCTCCCCAGTGGAAATGTGACGTTTTAAATTATGCAGCCACCTTCTACTTAGCGTTTGGAGGAAGTTAATCGTCCATGGGACAAAAGGGCGGCTGAGACATTCCCCACACAGGCCCATTCCATGGAATTTACTGCCTTAGTGGGCACTAGGGGGACAGAGAAGATGAGCCCGGCTACCAGAGACCCCCCCCCCCCCCAGCCAGGCACCATGAGCTCTGAGCTTCGGACAAATGATTGTCTCCCTTGGTCTGAGACTCAGAGCCACTGTCCAAAAAAGGTGTCATGCCATCTATATTTTGTGGACACTGTAGAGACAGCTTAGTGACAGATCACATTCCAAGGTCAAGGCAGGGGGTTCATATTCCAAAGTGTGTCTTTCTTAGGTATCACTAAGAATGTCTGCTGGTGATGGGGCTCTGACAGGCCCCAGCAAGTGAGGTCACTGGGGCTGGAGATCTGCTTCGGAAGGGTGTGTTCAACATCACAAAAACATCAACAGCACTGGAGGTAGAGCCCCACCCCACCGTGCCAAGAACCCAGAGATAAAGAAGGGAGCTGACCCCAAAAGACTAAACTCACTAAGAGTAACAGGGCAGAGGACATAGAAACCTTATCCATGACTTTCCTCGCTATTGGCTGTGATCCTCAGAGACAGTCACCAATATACAGAGAATTTTGGGGTTGTCACAACTCCAAGGGGAAGGGTGGTGGTAGGTAGAGACCAGGGGACACTGACCAACATTTTATAAATGAACAGACCCCACACCCCCACACCCACCCACAAGTTGTCCAGCCCCACATGGCCAGAATGGATGTTTAGAAATCTCTACCCAAGCATCCAGATGGAAACCCTCATCTTTAGAACTCAGTACAGTCAATTCAACACATGGACAGATTGGGGGTGGGTTGAACAGGAAGTGTCCCCCCACAGGCTCACGACTTGAATTATTGGATCCTAGTTAGTGGCACTACTTTGGAAGGCTACGGAAACCTTAGCAGGTTGGACCTACAGGACTTCCTGTTATTCTCTGGCTAGTCGCCACCACACTGCCACCACCATGATGCTCTGCCCAAGACCATGAGGCTAAAAGACCAAAGGTTGAGCCATTTGAATCCATGAGCCCCAGGAAGCCCCTCTTCCCTTAAGTGGCTTCTGCAAGGTAGTTTGGGCATAGCAATCATAAAAGTAACTAATACACGGACCTAAAGGGCGCTCCGTCAACCATGCAAAGAAACACAACCAGATCTTTCCAGGGATGTCCCTCCAGGGCACAGAGACCTAGAAAGTACAGCCTGATTCCCCACTGGGAAGCCGACTGAAGCTGATGCAGACTGAGCCCCTATCAGTCCTGGGGTAGAGTGTCAAGTAAATGGCACAGTATTTGCACTTCTAAACTACTGTGCTTGGTTCAGACAGAAGCATGCAACTCAAGGTGGCCAATCAGAGGTCACGAGAAGCCCTGGGATCTTTGTTACCACTCTCTTTCTCCCCCCACCCCTTTTCTTTCCCTTTCCATCTTCCCCTTCCAGTAGATCACCAGCCGTAGCACACTTGAGTATCCATAGGAAAGGTTTGCCAGGCACAGGAGGAAACCATCACACTGGGAAAGCATAGAAGCCCGGGGTAGCCGCATCATCAGAGCCCCTTGGCTGCTCTAGACAAGAGCAGATCATCACTTCATCTATTAAAGCAGTTGTTTTGCCAGATGTGGTGACTCACAACTGAAACCCCAGGCCTCGGGAGGCTACGGGAAGATGACTGGTACACATTCAAGGGTAGCCTGGGCTACATAATGAGATGACTCCCCACCCCCACCCCTAATCTCTAGAAGAACCAAAACTCATAATGGCCAGGTGTTGGTGGGTCTTACAGTCCTATCATTTCATTTCCACAGTGGTCCTATGGCTGCCTCTCATCTTTACTGTCATCCCAGAGTCAGAGTCAGAGGGCAGGTCACAGAGACAGAACTCTAAATCAAGAAGCTCACGTGTACTAAAGTCAGGACCCAGACCTGGGAATTTGCCCAAGGCCAAACTTACTAAGCCAGTTAGTGCAGGCTATCCCTGCCTGAATCCTTCAAAGCTTTCCCATAATCCCCTCCTTCTGCCTATTCCACTTCCACCAGAAAACCACCCACTGAGAACTTTGTACAAAACCCACCGACCCCTGACAAGAAGACGGTCCAGTTTACCCATCAGTCTTTAAAGTCTAGCTAAAAGTGTCTCACTAAATTGCCCAGGCTAGACCTGAATGCACTCTGTAGCCCAAGCTTGCCTTAAACTTGTGATTCCCCCCGCCTCAGCCTCCTAAAGGGCTGGGTAGATAAGCCTGCACCCTGAGGTCATGTTACACACTCTTAGCTCTGGGTTAATGATTCTTATATGTCGTATGTCTGAGTCACCACGGGGTTCCTTAGAACATCAACTGCAGCTCAGTAGCTTGTAAGCATTAAGGACCCGAGCTGGGTATCCCCAGAAGCTGCCCAAGAATATGGACAAAGAGACACCATAGACCTCTGGAACCCACTGGCCACTTATCCTGGCCAAGCTGATGAAGTGCCAGGCCAATGCGTGACCCTGTCTCAAACAGAAGGTGGGAGGCACCCGAGGAGCAGCACTTAACATCATCATCTCCTGACTTCTCCATGTGCACCATACAAACCCAACCTGTATCCAGCCTCCCCTGCCACATGCCACCCCCTGCTGGATTCCCCTCCCCAGAGTGGCCTCTTCAGTGGGCTGTGGTGAGAATCATCCAACAAGTACTGCAGGGCTTCTGTGCAGTTAGCTCTCCTTGGGACCGGTCATGGACATCCACTGTCCCACAGCAGTACCTCTGCTTGAGGACTAGTGACATTGGCGGCGGTGCCACTCGGCCATCCTGTGCACTGTAGAACACGGAGCAGCTGACATGTCTAACCATGGTCTCCTAGTAGCAGCCTTACCCTACGACAGGCAAAAAAAAATCTCCGAAGACTGCTGCAGGCTGCCCTACCTGAGGACCTTGCACAGGGAAGAGTAGAAAACATGGCACAGACCTCTTCTAATGTCGGACCTGTAAGTCTGGTACCTGAGGCTTAGCAAGAGTGGGTTCAATGAAGGGAGACAGCTGGAAGGTTGTGGAGGCTAAGGACATACCACAAGAAGCCCACCAGTATGCATTCCTGCCTGGAGCAAGCCTGAGTACCATAACACCAAGTCCTGTGAGTAGACGACTATTCACAGGAACCTCCCAGTGTGGTCAAGCCTCTTCAGTATCTTGACCAACCACGTAGCTCATTGTCTTCGTAAACAAGAAGAACTTGCCCCCGCAAGTTCTCAGAGAAAGCACCGTTCCCAGATGTCACGACTCAGCCCAGAAAGTAGGGGTGCAAATCGGGAACCTCAGCTCATCATGGAAGATGGGTGTGGGCTGGCAAAGACATCGTGGGGCGGGTGCTCAAAACCAGTTTGATTGCAGTTAACAGAAGAGGAAAAGGCAGCCAGGTTCCTCAGACTCAGCAAAGCAAGCTGGAAGGTATAATCTCCCCAGGTTTTCAAAAGCCACATGGGCCGACGTCTGAGGAGAGGCAGAGAAGTGTGCGATTCGGGCCTGATGGGAGGGTCCGGGTGCAATCAGAGAGGTTTTCAGAAACACCTGCCTTGTTCTCGACAGAGTTCGGCTCTGAATGTGCCCTGGGCCACACCCCTCCACCCTCACCTGCCTGTCTGCATCCCTGTCAGAAGGAGAGCGCCTTAACGATGCCTCCGTCCCCCATGATCGCTCTCATTTATGTGAAGGAGGAGGGAATTCATCTCTCTACATTCAGGAGACTGAGCTACGCCCCTTACCTTGAAGGCAGCGCCCCGATGGCTTAGCCCTCTGTCAATAGGGCCTTGATTCTGGAAGACTGAATTGGTGACTGAATGAATGAACAACTCTGAGCCCCGCCCCCCCGGGGGGGGCGGTGTCTGCACCTGCGACTTCCCTCACAACTTTCCTATGAAGAAAATTGTTCAGGGGTGGGGATGCCTGTGTTTGCAGGGAGCCAGGTGACTGGCAGACAGACCTCAGGCTGAATCTCCCCACCTCTAAGACTGCTGACTTACTTCTCTGCTGTATAAGGATTTTAACAGAAAACCCTCAGGTCAGACAAAGGAAGACTCTGGGGTCGGGCACTTGGTTCTGTAACTTGGAGCTTTCTTTCTAAACTTTAGGCAAGTTCGTGCTTAAGCTCCGTGGCTTTCACTGAACTCCTGTTTCCTCACTGGAACAACTGTGTGCTTATGATAGTAGCAGACACCCAGTAGGTGCTTCATAATGTTTTTTAAATTTTTTATTACATTTGTATGTCTGTTTTGTGTGTGTGTGTGTGTGTAAGCCAGAGGTCAACTTTCAGGACTCAGTTTTCTCCTTCCACCATGTGGGTCTTGGGGATCAAACTCAGGTCCTCAGGCTTGGCAACAAGCACTTTGACCCACTGCGCCATATAGCAGCCCCCAAATCCAGACCTTTCTGTGTCTGTCTATTCAGCCTGTAATGAACTAGATAAGGAATGGACAGTTTGCACATCCACCCTTATCTAACCAATTGATACATTAATTTATATCTGTGTGTGTTACTAAAGATTGAACCCAAAGGCTCTAAAAATACTAGAAAGGTTCTCTCACATTTAGCTCTCCTCTGCTGCTGCTGCTGTTGTTTCTCCTCCTCCTCCTCCTCTTCCTCCTCCTCCTCTTCTTCCTCTTCCTCCTCCTCCTTCTTAAGTAGTTTGAGATAATCTTGCTAAGTTACCCAGGCTGACCTCACACTTGTAGCCTAGGATAGCCTCCAACTCACTCCATAGCCCAGGATAGCTTTGAACTTGGCTTCCCGAGTAACTGGAATTGAGGGCATATTACCACTATACCCTTCCCATGCTCCCTTCTCTAGAATCTAAATTCCACACTGGAGTCAAATATACTGGGATGAATTCCATGCTTAGAACCTCTGAATGTGACTTGTTTGTCTGTTTGTTTGTTTTTGGTTTTTCGAGACAGGGTTTCTCTGTGTAGTAGTTCTGGCTGTCCTGGAACTCACTCTGTAGACTGGGCTGGCCTCGAACTCAGAAATCCACCTGCCTCTGCCTCCTGAGTGCTGGGATTAAAGGTGTGTGCCACCACGCCCGGCTGTGACCACATTTTTAAACAGGGTCTTTACAACAAGGTCCGCGTGTAGCCTTAAATCAATGGCCTCGGGAACACAAAAGACCAATACACAATGCAGGAGCAGTGGGGAGCAGATGTGAAGGCTCAGGAGGGAGGGGGGGGAACATGCAGCTTCTGGCAAAAGCAGATAGTCCAGGGTTGCTGAAGCCCCCCACCACAGCACCCAGAGGTGAGGCCAAAGCCTGCCCCTGAGCCTCCAGGAAGACGCAGCATCTGCCCAGTTCTGCACTGACTTTGTCCTCATAGAGACGGTTCCCATTCATCATTCTCCCCATCCTCTCGACTATCTCCTGGAAGTGTCCTATTCGCTGTCTGCACTGATACTGCCTGATACTCCCCTTCCAATGGGCTCGCACATATGTGGACACTTGTGTCTAGCTTCTTTCAGTTAGCAAAGTTTTGGGTTTTTAAAAAATGTGTATAAATGTTTTGCCCTGTGGACCTCAGTACACCCCTTTACATGTCCAGTGCCTGTAGAAGCCAGAAATCAGAGTCGGAGTCAGATCCCAAGAACAGGATGGAGTTACAGATGCTTGTGAGCTGGCGCAAGGGTGCTAAAAACCAAAGCCTAGTTCTCTGCAAGAGCAACTCTTACGCACTGAGCCATCGCTCCAGGCACTTAACACCATGCTTTGGAGATTCATCCATGTTGTAACACATTTAAGTACATTGCTCTTTTTTTGTGGCTGAATAATATCCCATTGCACGTGTGGATACCGCACAGACACACAGACACCATTGATCCTTTCATTAACTGATGAATAAATAGGTCATTCCTGCCTTTGCTGCTGAAGATTTTCATGTGCTTGAAGACCTGTTTCAAAGGTCTTGGGTGCACACACCCAGGAGTATACACTAATTCTGTGCTTGGGAGTCACAGCCAAACTTCATTTCCCCGGGCAGGATCTGAGTGGCAGGGATAGACTGCTAAACCCTGACCTAGACAGGAAATGTGAAGTTTCTATGCTCATACTTAAGAGGAACAAAGTAGACAGAGAGAGGAGGGAGACGGGGTGGGGGGTGGGGGTGGTTCTGATCTATCTGGTTTTCCTGACTTTTGTAGAGATGCAGATGAAGGAGAATTAAACATCCTCTCTGCAAATGCATATATTTTGTATGCAACATAAGATATATCAGACCTGGGGAGATGGCCCAGTCGATGAAGTGCTAGCCATGCAAGCATGACAGCCTCAGTTCGAATCCCCAGCACCCACCTTAGCCAGGCACTGTGGCGCATAACTGTAAACCCAGTACCAGAGAGGCAGACAAAGGAAGATGCCTGCGGTTTGCTGGGAACCCAGTCAGAACAACAGGTGAGCAGGTGAGGAGCCTGCAGATGAGGAGCCCGCAGAGTGAAATATGGCCACCCTTGATCCTATGGGCCAGCACACCCTCCTGACCCCAGGCTGGGATCTAGAGCCTCGGCTTTCTCCTCAATGGGAGACCCTCTAAAGAGAGACTCCGGCCAAGCTGGACACTGTCTGGACCAGAGGTGTCCACAGAGGAGGAGACTGAGCAGGGAGAAGTGATTGATGGGCAGTGGGTGACCCCACGGCTGTTTCGTTGACAAGAGGTTAGATCAGGGTTTCTGTGGCTCCCAGCCTGACAGACAGATATGACAGGAGGCAATGGGCCTTCTGATGCTGCTGGTGCCCTTCTGAGAGAGGAGGGCACGGCCAGATGCACAGCCAGCAAGGCCGTCCCCATGGCCACTGACATGTTAGTGACAGCTTCTCCTCGGTGTTCAGCCACCTGCCAGTCCTCAGCTCAGAAGCTTGGCCCACAGGAACTGATCTCCTGTGGGGTCAGCTCAAGCATGCACGAGAACCATGCCGGCAGATGATCGGTGTAGACTGTTGGGGTAGCAAAGGGTGAATTTCTTGGGCTCACCTCTACTCTCTGGCTTATAACCAGAAATGGGTGTTTTGCCTTTCAGGGCCTCAGTTTGTGGATCTGTACAATGGAGCTAAGACTACTAGCTGCTACCTGGGGTTGCAGAAGTAAAAGCGAATGATCAGGATGAAACATCGGAAAAGAAAACTCTGTTTGCAGCATGAAAACTACATGACATTCACGTTTCCAGGTCCACAAATCAAGTCATTGTTGTTTCAATTGTTTGTTTTGCTGCTGTAGAGACAGGGTCACAAGTAGCCCAGGCTGTCCTCAAAATCACCAAGTAGCCCAGGCTAGCTTCAAAGTCTCCAGGTAGCTGAGGATGACTTTGAATTCATGACCCTCCTGTTTCTGCCACCTAACTGTTGGGGACTACAGGTATGCATGTTCATATCCTGCTGGTGTGGTACTGGGGATCAAACTCAGGGCTTTGTGTATGCTAGACTAGGACTCTGGTGCAGTCCCCCTGCCACCAACAGCTGCCTCCCAGCCTCCAAATCAGGTTCTTCCTGGCACCTTGCTGCTTCAACTCTCTTCTGTATTAACGGCAGTATGTTTGTGTAGTGCAGCAAACTGCAATCGATTCTCTTGTGGGTTTGTTTTAGTAAGGGAACAAGGTGTCACATAGCCCAGGATAACTAACAAAGAATTCTATAGCCAAGCATGACTCTGAGCTAGCAATCCTCCTGTCTCTGTATCCTGAGTGCCAGGATTACAGGCATGCACAGGGGCAATGTGGCTGAGATGGACCACAAAGGCTTCTCCACTGAACTACAGCTGATGCTCGGGGCTGGAGACATCTGTGTGTCAGAGACTATGCTCTTCGTTGCAGGATGCTGAACATCAGACCAGGCTCTGGCCACAGGGCTCCACCCTGAACAGTGGCAACCTCAAATGCTCCTAGCTCCTGGGAGCAGAAAGCTGTTCCCAGGCCCACAAAACCCAAAAATGTTTGTTATATAGCCCATTATGGATGAAACAAAACCCCAAAATATTTTTATATAGCCTGTTATGGACAGAGCTTGCCAAATTCTGTGCTAATCTGATAATGTCTTTTGTGCAAATGGGAAATCCAAGACTCTAGGGGACATGAATTGCCCAGATCTCTCACGCTGGGTCCTGGTGGCTAGATAACTCTTTCTATAGTTGACTTAGGCTTTATTTTCTCTCCTGCATTCTTGCTACGACATTACTCAGCCTCCTGGGCAGGAAGACTTTTAGCTTCCAGGGAGAATAAATCAGTCCGATTTCCACAGCATAATTTGGGGAAACAATTCGATCCCCTTCTGAATAGTCACACTCCGTGACACAGAAATGATTCTTCCAAAAAGTGCCACCTAAGGGAACGGCCACAGATGTTCATGGAGCCTGAGAGCTGTGCTTATAGCTCGCACAGTCACAGAACCAGTTAGAATGTCCCCCGAATTAAGAAAGCAGCCAGAACAGCATACAATGGGGACATGGGTGACTCACACACAGGATGCATTTTGATGAGACACCACCCAGCCTTACAAATGATTGCATTGGGGAGAGGGGACACCCCATACACACACACACACATACACAAACACACAGCACTCCATATTCAGTCTCTCCTTCTTCATACATATATATTTCAATTAAGAGAGGCTGTTGAGGACTGGAGAGATGGTTCAGCGGTTAGGAGCACTGACTGCTCTTCCAAAGGTCATGAGTTCAATTCCCAGCAACCACGTGGTGGCTCACAACCACCTGTACTGGGATCCAATACCATCTTATGGTGTGTCTGAAGAGAGGTACAGTGTACTCACATAAAATTAAATAAAACAAAACAAAACAAAATAAAAAAAGAGAGTCTATTGAAACACACACACACACACACACACACACGCAGAAGTTTGGGTGTGGAAGGAACAGTGCATCTTTTCAGCATTTTTTTTTTGGTGTTTTGTTTTTGTTTTTGTTTTTGTTTTTTTTCAGGAAGATGCTTAAATACTCTGAACAGCATGAGAGAGCAAGCCGGAGGCTTACGACGGAGCAGAAACTGTAGCCAACTCTTAGAGGTAGGTGTAAATAGGCAACTCACAGCAAAAATACCAGCAGCGGCACCCATGGGCTACTGTGTGTTCCCTCACTAAAACACTACAGCAGCTCAGGGCAAAGAAGTTTGACCCACTGGGCTGGCAAAGCTCAGGCAGAATTGTGGGTGCTTAGTCAGTGAAGGTGCAGACGCGATGCCAGGCTCTGCACCTGGGGCCCCAGATCACAATAACATTCCTGGAAAGCAGTTGCTGGAACCTACTGACCTTAGGTGTGTACACACCCCTAGACCCCAGGCAGCACCTAGGAATGCATCTTTTAGAGGTGCAGGTCCCCAGATGTCACTCACTGGCCTCTGGTCTCTCTGACAATCGCTCTACCAGCCGCAGCACACTGTCTCTCACCTACTGCACAACTCCACCTGGTCCACAGGGCTCTGACAGCAGAGGCCAATCAGAGTCTCTGGGACACTGCACACTGGACTTAAGAGAAACCCTCAGCTGTGGGGCTCCGGATCTGGTCTCTATAAGCAGTTGTCCAATGAGCTAGATGATACAACTACCAAGTAACACTCCTGCTGTGATGAACTTGACCTCTGGAAATCAGGAAGTGAGAAAGAGCGGGACAGATTCTCTCTCCTCCCTTCTTCAATGTACCATTTCTGAGGCATGGCTTCCTGTCCTAACAAATCCCATGTGGCTAAGCAATTGCATCTGTTGTGTCCGTGTGGCTCACAAGGATGCAGGAAGGGCAGAGTTGGAGACACACTGCCTTCCCTTGCTTTGTCTCTCTCCTTCACTGTCCTGGGAACTGTCCTCTTAAACTAGCACCTAATCCCTGTCTCCAGCTCTCTTCTAGCCCAAACTGGGACAACTGGTGTCATGCTTAGACATCTAGAGGCTCCATAGCTTACAATGGGTTCTCTCCTGATAAGCCAGTCTTGAGCCAAGAATGCATGTATGACACTTGGTCCTCCTGCACACAGCTACCATAGAGCACTGGTTATTAACCTGTGTGATTGTAATTAC
The DNA here is from genome assembly GCF_978045245.1 of Mus caroli. NCBI lineage: Eukaryota > Metazoa > Chordata > Mammalia > Rodentia > Muridae > Mus > Mus caroli. The sequence continues at coordinate 121,828,046 of NW_028227259.1, read as the reverse complement.
CCGAGAGCTCCAGCTCACTGCTGCTGGCCAACCTGTCAATAGAGCATCGCAACACACCTCACTCACTAGTCTGGGAAAACATTGTCATTCCGTGCAGCATCCTGAAGCAAGAACCTCAAGTCAAACCATTGTATGTTAAGGGCAGTCTTTATCCACAAGACCTTGAGGCAATGGCAGTGGAAACCTGGTTGGTAGCACATCCACTTGACTTGGTGCCGTGATAAAACACCTAGTAAAGCTAAGGGAGGAAGGGTTTGCTTAGGGTTCATCACAATGGGGAAGGCATGGTTATGACAGGATCAGGAGGGGGCGGGTCACGGAGGCATCCACAGTCAGGAAGCAGAGAGAGATGGACGCTGGTGCTCAGCTCACAGTCTCCTTTTTATTCATTTGGGAACCCAGCCCAAAGCATGAGTTCACCCAGACTCAGGAAGGACTTTTCACCTCAATCAAAGCAATCTAAATGTTTAGGAAAAGTTTAGAAATCGTTAGGGAAGATGGGACAGAGAACCCATTGTCAGAATGGTGTATGAATAAGAAATCTATTGTGATACTGTGTTTCCTAGAAAGGGTAGGGTGTGTGTGTGTGTGTGTGTGTGTGTGTGTGTGTGTGTGTATGTGTGTGAGAGAGAGAGAAGAGAGAGAGAGACACTCTGTGTGTGAGAGTATGTGTGTGAATATTTGAGAAAGAGTGTGTGTGTGAGTGTGTGTACAAGAAAGACAGTGTGTGTGAGAAAGAGTATGTGTGTGTGTGAGAAACAGAGTGTGTATGTGAAAGAGTGTGAGTATGAGTGTGTATGTGAAAGAGAGAGTATGTGTGTGGTGTGTATGTGTGTGTGGTATGCGTATGTGTAGTATGTGTGTCTGTGGTATGTATATAGTGTATGTGTATGAGTGTGTGGTGTATATGTATAGTATGTGTATGTGGTGTGTATGTATGGTGTGTGTGATGTATGAGTGTGTGCATGTGTGTCTGTGTGTATGGGTGACGTGTGTGTGTGTCTGTGTGTGTGTGTGAGTGTGCCCACACACAGAAGTGAGGGCCAAAGAGAAAGGCTGTACAATTCCCTGGAGCTGGGTCTTCAAGCAGCTGTGAGCCACCAACCCTCAGTGCCAGGAAACAAACTTGGGTCCTTGGTAGAGTGGCAAACGCCCTTACCCCCAGGCCCCCTTTCCAGCTCCCCTCTTTTTACTTTTTATTCTTAAACCTGGTTTGACCAGACTGCCCAGGCTTGAACTCGTGATCCTCCTGAGTCCCCAGGATGTTGGGCCAGTGCTGCCAGGCCTGCTCGTACATTCCTTAGTAATTTTAAAAGATAATTGTGAAAACTCGCTTTCAGGACAAGAGCCGAGAAAGCAGACCAGCGAATAATTAAGGATTGACTGTGCCGGTCTGGGTTCAAGGGAAGATGTTTGGACCTCTGCTGCTATCTCCCTGGGTGGGCCACACAGAATTCTAGCTCATTACCTAATAAAATGTGAATTTAATATCGCCATTAAGAGTAAGCGATTGATCTGGTTGGAAAAGCATCCTACCAGAAGATAAAAGCCCGGGCTGTTGACATCTGCATGCGGAGAAAGACCCCTTCGTATTTTCCCACTGTACTCTGCTGCTTTCCACAATAGAAACTTAGGGAGAGCAAACAGAATCAGCATCACAGGGCCCCCTTTTAATTTACACCCATGAAATAATTCCGACGCTCATGCCTAAAGTGTTTAATGTTTATTCTGGAAATGTCAGCGACGCTCTGAAATTTACTTCAATATTCTCGAAGCATTATTTCTCCATTAATATGTGAATGAAGAAGAAGTGTGTCACCATGTCCCCCCCTCCCCCAGCCCCCTACACAGTTCTTGACATCTTTTCTTGATGAGCCGAGGCCTGGTTTGAATTTGAATTTGATACTCGTGATCACCAATTGCACACACATTGAAGACAACATTTTCTACTGTCGAGAAACCTGGCTTTCATTCTTTCTGCTGGGGCAGGAAATGCCCAGCCTGCTCAGCCCTGGGGTGGCCTTCCCCACTATGGTCACAAGAACAAGCATCTATGGCTGATCATGCCCACTCCTCCCTAGTAAGGTATGCACCAGAGCCAAGAAGGTGTGTCCCCTTCCCATTTACACACAGAGACACTGTCATCCCTTCATCCAGAACAGCAGTCCCCAACCTGTGGGTTGTGACCCCCTTGGGGGTCCTGTGGCCCTTTCCCAGAGTCACCTAAGACTACTGAAAAGCACAGATATTTGTGTTACAGTTCAAAACAGTAGCAAAATTACAGTTACAAAGTAACTGTAGCAATGAAAATAATTGTATGGTTGGGATCACCACTACATGAGGAACTTTATTAAAGAGTCACAGCATTAGGAAGGGGGCAGCTCAGATACAGGGGTTCAATAGACAGTCCCGGGTCCCAGTGTCATGTGCCTTCCTGTGCTTCCTGTGCCCAGTGTCCACCTATATCCATGGCTTGTCTTCAGTTGGCTGACTAGGCTCCTGACTCTATCCACCTTGGGCTAGAACTGGCTGGAGAAAGCTAAGTCAATAAGGAGAGTCAAAGACTTGTTCCTCTGTCCTTAGAGCTTTTATGTCCCAAGGGGACACAAGTCACCCCCCAGGAAGACTCGTGAGCAGGCAGACAGAGGTCACATGCCAACACCGATTGCCAGCCATGGGAGGACATCTTGGAAGTGCGCCTTTCCATGTTGGCCAAGCTTTCAGATCAGAACACAGCCCTGCCCACATCCAGACGGCATCTCCACGAGAGACCAGTATCCAAGCTATCCAGCTATGCTGCCCTAAAATTCATAACCCGTAGATCTTCTGGGGTGACAAATATTCACACGTTTTAATTTTTGGTTTATGTCAGGGTTGGGGATTGAATCTAGGACTCCTTACATGCTAGGCAAGTGTTCTACCTTAAGCTATATCCCCAGTCCCTTCTTGTTGTTTTAAGCCATTAAACTTTGAGGCACAATCACATTGCTTAATGGCACTTAGGTCAACATTGGATATATGACAGTGGCCTCATGAAATGACATCATTTGCTAACATCACAGCCACCTTAGTTTTGGGTACATATGCTCTACAATGTTCCAGCAACAACACAATTGCTTAATTCCATGTGTCTCAGAACATACCCCTGCCATCTAACAAAGTGGGACTGCAGTTTGTTACACAGCAGGTAATACGGGCAGTGTTTAAAGAGAGGGAACAGGTAGTACCCAGTACAGTTAATTAAAATGTTTTAAAATGGTTACTCAGTAAATGGATGAATTTAGGGAAAAGGGGAGGGACAGAAATGAGTTAAATGAGAATAGGCCTAAGAGAGATGCTTTAATGGATAAACACATTTGCTTGGCAAATTTGAGGACCTAGCTGCAGATCCTCAGAACCTGTGTAAAGTCAGATACAGGAACAAAAATGTCTGTAACTCTAGCATTCCCGTGGAGACATTTGAGGTTGGGGCTGGGGATTTAGCCAAGCCAGCACAAGACCCTGGGGTTCGGTCCTCAGCTCAGAAGGGGTAGGGGTAGAGACAGAAGAATCCTGGATGCTCACAGGCCATCTGGCTCTACAGCAGTGAGCATGGGGCCCTGTCCCAAACAAGCTGAGAGGTGAAGACAGATAGATACCGAGGTTGTCCTCTGCCAGTATATGCTTGCTCTCTCTTGCTCTTACACACACACACACACACACACACACACACACACACACACACACACACACACATTAAAGCAAAATTGAGAAGAGGCGAAGGAACTTCCAGCCTTCACTTTCCATAGAAAACCTTCATTCCTGTGGTGAAACAATTTAGGTCACTTTCTCTGTATACATAAGAAATACATAACTTCAAAGGCCTTGGGATGTTAAGGGTCCTTTTTTCTTTTACTATGTGTGCAGGGTACTATCAGAGAGCTAACATTCTCACCTGAATATACCCTATTAGCTCCTGCCCCTGGCTAAATCAGGCAACCTCTTCCCAGAGTACAGGCCCCCACTCCCAGAACACCCCACTATTAAAGACTAGCTGGAGAGGGCCACTGTCCCGTGTCAGAACAACTATGTTGCCAGCCCAGGTTCCTGGCATCAGGGTGTTGGATGAAATCTTTAGGAACACTGTATCTCAGTCCAATGAAATACAATGTCCTCTCTGGTTTTCTTCACTCCCTTAACTGCTAGGGCAAGCCCACCAGCTCCCTCAGGAGCAGCTGGTATCACACCCTTCCAATTCAGCCATCTTTTTCTTCTTCCTGCTTGCTTCTCATTCATTCCTCATTCATTCATTCATTCATTCAAACATTCAACCACTGAGCGTGGACCTGGGGCCATACTTGATTGAGGAATTATGTGTAGGCCAGCATCACTACCAGCTTGACTAAGAATCGTCTGCCTCTGTGTGGTTGCCTTTGTGTTCACATTGAAGTTCAAGGTTCGTCTTTGCTGTGTATTTCCTCATACGCTTGTGACGAGTGTGTGGGTGAACGTGCATGTGTTATATGCACGTGGAGGGCAGAGGTTGGCATCCAATGTCCCCTCAACTGCTCTCCACCTTATCGACTGTATTGGGTCTCTCACATGAACCCAGAGCTCAGCGGTTCACCTCGTCAAGTTAGCCAACCTGTCCAGGCATCCCCATGCCTTGGCATTGCAGACTCCATGCCACAACCACCTGGCATTTACACGGGTGCCTGAGATCCCAACTCAGACCCTTACCCCCTTCTTGAAGCCCAGTCTCAGAAATTCTCAGTCATTATCTCCTCAGATTTTCCTTTGCCTCTTTATTTTGCCCCTGGAATCTCAAATATAAGTCTGTGCCAACCCCAAACCACCCCCAAGCATCCTGTAGAAACTCTACAGCATTTTCCATAACCTTCCACTCTCTGCTTCAATGTGGATATTTTCTGCTTACCACTCTTCCAGTTTACTGATCCTTTCACCCGTATCCAGTCTGTAATCAAACCCCTGTCTTATTACCAGCTTCCGTTATTGCCGTTGTGATTGTTAGAGAGCCCATTCTTGTTTTGCATGGGTCCCTGATCTCCGCGCAAAGTCTCCATCTTCCTGTGAAGTCTCTTGCATAGCTCATAGAGATTTAACGTCTCACAATAAAATGTAAACAACTAAGATGAGAGCCCACCAAGAAGGCACACATTTCAACAGGACAGAGTGACAGAAGCCAGATATCAGAGGGAAAAAAATGACTTCATCTGTTTCTATGTACTTCTAGACAGAAGCCAGATGGCTCATGGTTTCAGAAGGGTAAAGGGGACACAAGGTAGAGAGAATGAGAACGCTGGGGGTGGGAACTGTATGGCCATTGCTATGGCATTCATACAGAACTATCCACCAAACAATATATTCTAAATACGTGCCATCTATTTTATCTCAAAACATTGTTTATTAAAAACAAAACAAAAACTAAATTGAACTCACTGGGAGATAGCTCCTAATGCTGGCAAATCCCAGGACATAAGAATTCAAACTGGATTAAATCATGGTAAAGTCAAAAAGTCTGTATTTGGTAAATTAAATATCTGGCTCTCCTCAGGGTCTGGGTTTTTTGTTTGTTTGGTTTTTTTTTTTTTTAGGGGGGTGTTTGGGTTTCTTCTTTTCCTTTCCTGGTTTTCAGTCATATGATTTTTGTCTCCTAATATGTCTGGTAAATTTTTATTGAATTCCTAAAATTAGAGGAGACAATTGGAGTTGCTTAGTGATGTCACCTCTCTCTAGGGAGAACTTAATTTTCTCTTCTGGCAGGCATCCGGGAGGTTGGTCACATTAATCCAGTCAGGTTCGGGGCAGATCTGATGCTAGGATTTATTTTTATAAACAATGATTTATTTCTAGTTTAGCCTTATGGGCAGAGTACAATCCCTTGGGTCCCTGCTGCACACATCAGTATTTGTAAGCCTTCTGCTTTGTAAGTCTTGGGATCCATTATTCCCCTAGCAACACAAGGGACAGGACAGGAAGTTCTCTTCAGCTTCTTAGACTCTTGGCTGCCATATTGGAATTAGCAACGACTCCTGGAGGCCATTTTGGAACTAGCATAGACTTCTGGCAGCCATTTTGGAATTAGTAACGGCCTCAGAGGAAAAGTAGCATTGAGCCCTGAATTCACCTTAGGACCTCTGTTCTTTCTAGGATGACAGCTACTCAAGCTCTAACTTGGTACCTTGCTGATGTCTTCTAACAAGTTTTAAAACAATATTTTGGTACCAATTCCCAAGTTCTTCTTGACAGTAGTACAACTTGCCATGGCATTCTAAAAGCAGACATTCTTGTGGGATGCTAGGAAAGCCTTGGAAACCTTGGAGCCTCCCTTCAAGAAACTTGTTATGAGTGTTTGAGAAAGACTACAGTACTGTGTGCAAGGCTGCCAAGCCAGCACCCCAGGATATGCTCTCCCCAGCATCAGACATGACTTAGGAATCCCATCCATGAATGCGGGATAAGATCATATCTACCCACTCTTCTTGGACCTCATCATCACAATCTCCTCTCAACACCACCTTCATCTCTTTCTTTTCTTCATCCTCTCCTCCTCCTTTTTCATAACTTACTGAGACCAAACTATGCTGCTTTTATGTATGTTCATGAGTGTAGGGTCCTGTCCACTAAAGCATGGGTAACCTACCATGGGCCACAGCACAGAAGGAAACCCATTCTCCCTCTTCCTCCAACAGCCATCAAGTGTGCATAGCTCTCACATGCATAAGACTGCCAACAGCTATCCTATGCGTAAGACCGACTCTCCAAAGTGGGATTTGAGCAGTGGGGATGATTTTTTTTTTCAGGCCTCCTCTTTTAGGAGGAAAAAGGTACAGACAGGGGATTTTGAGATGAATTTGGTAACATGCCGGTTTGTCAGACAAAAAAAAAATCACAGGAGTGGAGAGCAGACAAGATTACTTGATCATCTTCGCTGAACACCTCAAGATTTGTTCAGCAGAACTTCACCTCATCTTCTCAGGACAAAATCCAGACTATTTAATCCAGTGAAGCGTGTCCAATTCCAGTAACAGATTAAAGCCCATCAAACCAGAGTTCTACCGTAAAGAGAGACGAATTTATCTTGATCTCATAACAAGATGACTTCCACTCTTAACACGGAGTCAGGCTGCTCCTTCACATGATCCTGCACATGTCTTATGCAGCCAGCCAAGATTGCCATGAGCTCATGAGTGTGACAGCCATGTCTGACTCAGAAGGATACCACATAGGCGACATTCGATCCAGTTCAAGACCTTACGATCTTTCTCTCCCCTCTTCCTTGCTGCTCTCTGGGCTCCAGGCAGAAGGGCACAGATGCCCCAAGTCGTGACCAAGTTCCATCTTTATTTATTTATTTATTTATTTATTTATTTATTTATTTATTTATTTTGTTGGGGCGGTGGCGATGCCACTGTGTGGCCATGGGGAGGTCGGAGGACAACCCTGAAGGGCTGGTTCTCTCCTTGCCTCTGAAGAACTGGGTATTGAACTCAGGCATCAGGCTTGGGCAGGGAGCACTCTGACCCATGGAGGCACCATACTGCGCGGAACTTCCATTTTTTAAAGATCCTGACAGTATGAATATATCTGACATGCAGGCCTGTCTTCAGTGATAACTATTCACCATCTCATCCGAATCCTGGAGTGGATCACTTTATCTATTAAAAAAGAAGTTTTGCCTGGCAGTGGTAGTGGTGGTGCACGCCTTTAATCCCAGCCCTTGCGAGACAGAGGCAGGTGAATTTCTGAGATTGAGGCCAGCTTGGTCTACAGAGTGAGTTCCAGGACAGCCAGGGCTATACAGAGAAACTCTGTCTCGAAAAACAACAACAACAACAACTAATGATGATGATGATGATAAAGAAGTTTTATTGAGATGTGTGATGATTTGTATATGCTGAGCCCAGGGAGTGGCACTATTAGGAGGTGTTGTCTTGTTGAAGTGGGTGTGGTCTTGTTGGAGTAGGTATGGCCTTGTTGGAATAGGTGTGGTCTTGTTGGAGTGGGTGTGACCTTGTTGGAGTAGATGTGCCATTATAGGCATGGTCTTAAGACTTTCAACCTAGCTCCCTGGAATTCGGTATTCTGCTAGCAGCCTTCAGATGAAGATGTAGAATTCTCAGCTCCTCCTGCACCATGCTTGCCTGGATGCTGCTATGCTCCTGCCTTGATGATAACGGAATGAACCTCTGAACCTGTAAGCCAGCTCCAATTAAATGTTGTCCTTATAAGAGTTGCCTTGGTCATGGTGTCTGTTCACAGCTGTAAAACTCTAACTAAGACAAGGTATAATTGACATATCCTAGAATCCACTCATTCCCAGTGTACAATATAATTCCATGACTTTAAGAAAATGGACAAAATTAAGGTCGTCATCGCATGGCAATTATAGAACATTCCATCACCTCAGAAAGACACCCCCACGAGATTCACTGTTCTCAGTCCTGAGCGACTCTTCTCTGCTCCGTCTTTCCCTATTTCATCTTCTCTGAGCATCTCGTGCAAGCAGAATCATTCAGTCGGCGGTGTTTTATGTCTGTCTTCTTTTATTTATCACAGTGGATCTGCACCGTGGGTGTTCTTATCCTCACTCCAGAGATGAGAAAATTGAGGACTGGAGAGGTTAAGAGACTTGCTTGATGTGAATTAGATGGTCAAAGGAAAGGGCACTGAGATTGGAGCCCATATCTAAAAGCTTTTCCTCTTTACAAACCAGTCTCCTTCCCCATCCCCATCCTACATGAGCTTCCCGAGAGACAGTCAAGTCCTAAACCCTGGGTGCTGAGCACAGGACCTGACCTATCACAGGTGGACAAAAATTAGGTTTGGGGTGGGTTTGGGGGAGCTGGGATGCAGCTCAGTTGGCAGAGTGCTTACATAGCATTGTGAAGCCCTGGGTTCGAGCCCCAGAACCACAGAAACCAGGTGTGCGGTACACATCCATAACACCAGCACTTGGAATATGAAGGCAGTAGACTTGAAAGTTCAAGGTCATCTTTGACCACAGAATTTGAGGCTAGCCTGGGCTACATGCCACAGAACTTGAGGCTATCCTGGGCTACATGAGACCCTGTTCTCTACAGGCACCATTTAAGAATGACTTACTCTTATTTGCTCATGGGTTGTGCCTGTAGATCATAGCAGACCAAAGGGAGGAAAAATGAAGAAATTAGAGAAACGTTCCCAATGCAAAAGTGTGTGTGGAGCGGCCACTGTGGGTGTTTGCACTTGCCTGAGCTTCTTAGAAAGATGGATCTTTTTTTCCCCAGCAATATGGTCAATAGCAAGGGCTTGAAGCGTAGGCTTGCTTTTAGAATTTGGACTTCAGAGCAAGTTCTGGACAGCAAGTCCAGTCCAGTCTCACCCATCGACCCTCATTACGTGTTCAGTTCACAGACACAAACCTGGACTATGCAGTGGCATCCTGGTATCAGAACATTGCTGTGGGAAACTCCCGTCTCTGCCTCCAGGAATTTGTGTGTCTCAATTTGGGGGCTATGGAGAAGGGAGCTAGGAGCCTCAGGTCTGGAGTTGTACAGATTCCGGGTCTGTATCGGAATTGCTACTTATCAGCTGCTACTTATCAGCTGCATACTTTTAGGGTGGGCACTGGACTTCTCTGTCCTCAGTCTCCTCATCTGCACAATGGGGACAAAGAGAGCTACTTCTACACAGGCTACAAGGAAATGCATGAAGAAGCATAGAAAACAGGTTGGTCCTTCTCTGGTCCAGCTCATAGTGTTGTACAAATATCATTTTCCTGGTTTTAGTAATGTCCTGTGCTTGTATAAGATAATATCATTGGGGGCTACTTGGTATTTATTGACCGAGACATCTCTCCAGCCTGAGATTCCATTTTCAATGCCATTGTGATGGTTTGTATATGCTTGGCCCAGGCAGTGGCACTATTAGAAGATGTGACCCTGTTGGAGTAGGTGTGGCCCTGTTGGAGTGGGCATGGCCTTGTTGGAGTAGGTGTGTCACTGTGGGTGTGGGCTTTAAGACCCTCATAGCTGTCTGGAAGCCAGTATTCTCCTAGCAGCCTTCAGATGAAGATGTAGAACTCTCAGCTCCTCCTGCACCACACCTGCCTGGATGCTGCCATGCTCCTGCCTTGATGATAATGGACTGAACCTCTGAACCTGTAAGCCAGCCCCAAATAAATGTTGTCCTTATAAGAGTTGCCTTGGCCAAGGTGTCCGTTCACAGCAGTAAAACTCTAACCAAGACAGTCATATAGGCTTAATGATGGTCTGATCTTTATTTCTATATTTGCAAATTACCGAAGACTCTTTTGCTGTGGACAGAAATGGACTTCAAGAGTCCTTTGTGTGATTATTATTAATCTGAGTCCTTTATTCTTCATCAGGAACAAAGTACTTGGCTTTCATCTACATTGGCCACGCCTAATTATTTCTCTCCGACTCTATTCCAGTATGCTAAACATTATGATAATACGTTAGATAATCTTCAACCCACTCCTCCTCAAGCATGCTAAGTGCTCATTAACAACCGGGACCAAGCAAAGCCCCAATGACTGCCATACACCCATCCACAAGGACCAGGAAGCCTTCATTAGGATGGAAACCATTATCATTATCTATCAAATGAGATAATATGCAAAAGAAATAGAATCATTTTTAACCCAAAGGCAATATTCAAGATCTGAACTGTTATTATCATTTACTGGAAAAGATAATCCATAAAATATTTGTTTTGAGGGGGTAGCTTCTTGGTGTGCCTGCAGTAATAAGCCAGTGGTAAATCATGGCTGGAGCCGGTGGATGGATACAGCACATTGCCTCATGCTGCCGTGGGCCTGTTTTCATTGAGAGATGAGTGAGAACGTTTTTCTGGGGGGTAGGGGGTGTCTGGAAGGATATCTGCAGAGGTTAGCCACAAGGGATAGACCTGTGGCAATAGCCTGCAGTCTGGGGGCTCAGGGTCAATGAAAGATGGAGAAGAGGAAGCCAGCTGAGACAGACACACTCCCTGTCTCTCTGATTCCCGGATGCTGGGGTGTGGTCTCCATCTTCACTGCCAACAGACGTGGATTTGGAATCACCTAGGAGACACGCCTTTGGGCAAGTCTGAGAGGTTGTTTACAACGAGACTTCAGTGAGGAGGAAAAATGTTCCCTGAATGTGCCTGGCATCATCCCATAGGCTGGGGTACCAGACTTAATAAAATGGAGAGAAGGGAAGACATAGTGGGCTGAGCATTGCCACCTCTCTGGCTTCCGGCGGTTGACTACAACGTGATCAGCTACCTCCGGCTCCCACCTCATGCTCTCCACCACCAAGATGGACCATCCCCTCGAACCATGAGCCAAATAACCCTCTCCTGCCTTAGGAACATCCTGTCAAACATTCTTTACAGCAATAAGACAGTATCTCACACACATGAGGTGAGCTCACTGCCCTGCCCCTCCCACCTCCCATGATGCTTTGCCTTGGTACAGCCCGGAAGCAGCAACAGGGACTGCTGGCCTTAACCAATACCTCTGAAGCCATGAGTGGGAATACCCCTTTCACTTCCGAGTAACCCCTCGCCCGCGTGTTGTCATGGTTACAGCGAGGCTCGCTGGCACATACAGTATGAAAGATTATTAGTGAAAAGTGAGTCAGAAGGGGTCAGATATTTGTCAGAACTAAGAAAAAAATATTTATTTTTAGCTGTTCAGGAACCTTTGACTTTTGTCGGCAATTAGAGAGGGGCCAGCTCTCTATCAAGAGCATTGTTCAGCAGACTCAGTTCATATTGAGCCCTGTAAGATGTAGGTCACAAAGGGAAGGGTCATCCCTCTGTCCTCAGTTGGGACAGCTCTTCCAAGAGACCCAGCATCATTTGGGTGTATTTTGATGTCCAAAATCTGCCTTTGTTTCTCAACTACTGGAAACATTGGCTGGGTTGATGAGAACATATCTCTCCGTTCCTGCCGTTGCTGTAGTGCATCAAACCCATTCCCTCTCTGGAGAAAAGGTTTCTTTTTTGAGGTACCTCATGTTCTTCCTTGTAAGGTGTCCCATGATGCTCCTCCCATCTCGGTTCAGAGTTTAGGCTCTTGGCTGTCAACTTGAAGGGATTTCAAATCACTGGTCATGTGTACTCAGTTTCTAGACTGAGGACACTAAAACATGCAGTCGTCCTAAATATTCACAGCCCGTGCTATGGGCTGAGGAGCCAGGTAGATGATGAAGAGAACGTGAGATGAGGCCACTCCTTCTTCCCTCTCTGCTTCCTGACTGTAGGAGCAAAATGCCAGCGGCCCCGTGCTTCTGCCGCCATGGCTTCTCCACCACAAAGGAGTGTGTATCTTCAAACGGTGCACCCAAGTAAAACCCTCCCTTTCAGGCATTTCGTCTCACCAATGAGAAGAGTAACAAAGACAGCAGCCCTCCCCTGACCAGGAGCTCCTGGATTAGTGAAAGATCGATGATCAATTCGTAATTCTTGTGCTATTACAAGGAAAGTGTCACAAACCAGCCTTAAGACAACTGAAAATAAGACTGTGGCTCCATCAAGGAACATCCCCCTCATCCCACCCACTTCCACCCCCACCCCGACCCTCAGCTCCCCACTATAGCCTAAAGACTTCCCACTAGGCTCCGCCTCCCAGAGGTTCCACTAACTCCCTACAGCGCCACCTTGAGGGTGAAGCCTTTAACGCATGCGCCTTGGAGGCCACTGCCACAAAGCAGGGCAGGAAGAAAACACTATGTAATGAGAGGAGACAGATGGTTTCGAAGTGATTAAAACTGTGAGCAATCTAAAAGACAAGCGACCTAGAACTTAAATATCATTTCAGACTGCAACAAACAGAACCCATGGATTCACTCTCTTCTCGATGGTGCGATGAGAGAGAGGAGGGGAGAGAGAGGGGGAGAGGGAGAAGGAGAGAGAAAGAGGGAGAGGCATATATTACAAGGATACTCTAGGATTCTCTAACACCCTCCATCCAGCTCCTCCTGATACCGAATCTTGTATAACCAGGGGGTAGATGTCTAAACAAAGAAAACTCACAGAGAACCAAGTCTCAAAAGACAGGAGTTAGCCTTACACTTGCACAGGTAGATGCCCGGCTCACCTACCATTCTCAAGTCTCAGACCTGCTTCAAATAAAATGTTATTCGCCTCCCTCTCCAACAGCTGACTGGTCCGTGGAGTTTGCCCCACCAGATCATTGTAAGTATGTTATTAAAATGTTTCTATATGTGCCAGTGATATAACTCAGTAGGTAAAGGCACCTGGAGACAAGCCTGGTCACCAAGGTCTGTTTCCCCGGGATCCGCAGATCCGGAGAGCTGACTTTCAAAGGGTTCCTTTACCCTGGTCCATAACTCCAGCCCCAGGGATCTGGCATCTCTGGCCTCAACTGCAGGAGATTTCCAAGGAGAATCAAACTCTTGTCATCCATTGTTGAGGGGAGGGGGAGGGATGGATCCCTTTAACACTCACACAGCATCCTAGCCCACCTGACAGGCAGCCTTTTCAAATCAAGAACTTACTGAGTGTATTCCTAATTTGGAAAATGTGTCAGCAAGACAAAGTCAAAGGCGTTCTGGTGAACCCCGTTCTTTTGAGAGAGTCTCACATAGCCCAGGCTAGCCTCAAACTCTCTATGTAGCTGGGAATGACCTTGAGTTTCGGACACTCCCATGCCTACTTCCCTAGTGCTGGGGTTATCGGTGCACACCACCATGTCCATTCAAAAGGTGCTGGGGACTGAGCCAAAGACCTTCTGCATGCTAGGTAGGTGATCTACCAACTGAGCTATGGCCCCGCTGAGACCCTTTTAACTGGGAAAATGGCCTAATCCAAAGAGAGTCTGTTTCCTTGGCATGACAGGCACTAGAGGCTTGTGTGGCCACGGCCAGGCGGCAAATGCTGTGACTAACTGGTTCCAGCCCCCTCCTCGGCCAGAAGCCTTCCCTCCCTCCCTTCCCCAGCAAACTGCTGCCCAGAGAGCCAAGGGGCACCTCGAGAAGCTGCATTTAACTCTTTATGGTCACTAGGGGGCCGTGTGGGAGGCGATCACTGGAACTTAATGACTGCCAATCAATTTCACAGCTGAGAAGAGCTACGTCACTCCCCCAAGTGGTGCCTCACTGGCTCCCCAGCCAGCTGCAGGGCCCCTGGAATGCTGGCTCTGTAGCCTGGTAGTCAAGTCACTGGGGCAGAGCAGAAGCTTTTTACAGCCTTCAGGGGCTGCCACAGGTCATGCCACCAACTGGAGGGCTGGAAGCACTGGGACTGAATCTTCTGGGGTGGTTGGAGGCTGGACTATTCTGTTCTTCTAGGTATCAAGAGAGGGGGCCCCTGAAGGGACCCTGGATACAGTGTCCGGCATTCCCTCTGGATCCTGAGAGTGGCCAGGAATCCTCGGTGACCCTTGGATCCTAGGACCTCTGTAGTTCTGCTTTCTGGGTTTTTCTATGTCCAAATTCCCTTCTACTACTTCTTAAAAACTAAAACAGAATTATATAAAGTTTGGTGGCGCACATCTTTATCCCCAGCACTGAAGAGGCAGAGGCAGGTGGATGACCTGAGCTCAGATCCCGAGAACCTGAACACAGGGATGCACACCTATGGTCCCAGTGCTGGTGAGACCCTTGGGCGCCCATCCTCCAGCTAGCCTGGCCGGCGTGGTAAGGATCCAGGTGAAAGAAAGACCCTGCCTACAAACAAAAGATGCAGGATGCTGGAGGATCAACCATCAAGGTTGTCTTCCCGCTCCGTACCTATACAGCATCCATACCTCTACAAATGTACACACATGCAGTGCCCATGAGCAACAAACACAGGGAGTCAGAAACAGAGACAGACACAGACAGACAGACAGACAGACAGACAGACAGACAGACAGACAGCTCAAAGTACAGAAAGCCCACAAAAAGTGGAGCTTTAGGCGATCATCGTCTCCAGCCTCTGTTCTATCATATATCATGCAGGCACAAATCTCTCCTGAAGTCTGGCCCATCACTCTCAGAACATGGATGCGGAGAAGGCTTATCAATGTCTGGGGTGCGTCGCAGAGTCTTAGATCTGGGTAAGTTCTTATAAATGGAGTTGGGTCTGAGTCATCCCCCAGTAACCTGGGAGATTACTGGGTCCAAGGTGGTGACTTTCAGACGCTAGGCTGTGGTAGCAGGGGCAGGAGTGCCCACTCGGGCAGCCTGCACTTGAACCAGAACCAGGAGGGACTCATCCAGTAGAAGCAAATGACAGCCTTGCCTCCCAGCACTGACCGCTTACCAACCAATTTTGGTTGCTACGGTTCCTGGTGGGAGCAATCATAACAGAAGGTCTGAGAATGTCAGCCTCATGCTGAGCCCAAACTGTGTGCGGGGGCAAGGATTGCAAAGTTTGCAGGCAGACAAGGTAAGGGGAAGAGAGTTAATAAGAACCAGGAAGTGGCCTTGCAGGAGATGTGCTCTCTCTCTCTCTCTCTCTCTCTCTCTCTCTCTCTCTCTCTCTGTGTGTGTGTGTGTGCCTGTCTCTCTGTCTCTGTCTTTGTGTGTGTCTGTCTGTCTGTCTCTCTCGCTCACTCTGTGTGTCCATTTCTCTTTGTCTCTGTCTCTCTCTCTGTCTCTTTCATGCATGCACACACACAGCAGCAGAAGCAGCAGCAGCCCTGAACACAGCAAAATGCCTTACTGGCTAAGCGGAGGCCCCATGTCTTTGGTGAGTTTCTACTGCCTCACTGCTAAACATTTTGTGTTTTGGTAGACACAGATGCTGGTCAACCTTTCTGGAGGAATATTCATAGATGGGCATCAGGAGCAGCATGCTCCAGCCTCATCCTGGGCAGTCCTTCCTACTGTCTGGCCTTAGTTCTACTTTCCAGCTTCAGTTTCCTTGTCGGCAAATTGAAGACCTGGAGTTGGTACTTTCTGATGCAGATGATACATGAACACAGGCTTAAAAATAAATAATCAAGTGGTGGCGCACACCTTTAATCCCAGCACTTGGGAGGCAGAGGCAGGTGGATTTCTGAGTTTGAGGCCAGCCTGGTCTACAAAGTGAGTTCCAGGACAGCCAGGATTACACAGAGAAACCCTGTCTCGAAAACAAATACATACATACATACATACATACATACATACATACATACATAATCAGTGAGAGCCCCAAGGTCACCCACAGCTCAAATGCAGCTTGCAGGCCTGCATTTACGATACATCTGCTCACGCTGGGTAGAAATACCTTTATCATCGGTGGCTGGAATATTTGTTTATTTATTATGAAAGAGTCAGTTGGAGGGTCCAGCACAGGTATCTACAAGCATAGGGTCAGGAGACAACTTTAGGGAATCAACCTCTCTTTCCACCTTCTGGGAGCAGGGTCTTGTGTTTCTGCCCCAGTGTATACTCCGGGCCAGCTGGCAAGTCTCATGTCTCAAGTTCCCATCTTCAAAAAGGCATGCTGGGATTGCAGATGGCCACCACCACACCCAGATTTTTGTAAGGGTCCCGGGGATCAAACTTGGGTCATCAGGTTTGTGTGGTAAGTGTTTTTTACGAGCCGTCTTGCTGGCCCTGGCTGGGATTTTGTTTTAATTTTTTTTTCCTATTACACCTTCTTTATTTGGGAGGAGGGTTCAAAGGGTTGGGTGTGCATCTACTACCACTACTGTAGTTAGAAGACACCCTATGGTAGGCAGTTCTCTCTCAAGCTGTGGGGATTCCTAGAGATCTACAGTGCCATATAGGCAGGTCACAACATCACCTCCTCAGGTATCCTTTCCCCTGAAGACAGCTGAGGCCCCCCCAGCACAAGGGACCCCACTAAGGAACACTGTGCAGCACCACTGTGTTCCTGTGCAGAGATGCCAGCATCACAAACAGGCAAAGAATGGTAAGAGACATCTAGGTCAATGCTGGATTGGATCCTACGCCCGCAGGAAACAATGAGGGAGACGGCAGTTGGGGCAGTTGCTGAGAATGGGGTGAGGCTGGCTGAAAAGACCCGTGCAGAGTCAAGGTTACTGCACTGGGCAGTTCTGAAAGGAAGAGGAAGAAGGGAGACCAAATACAAAGGAATGATTATGATGGATGGGTCTGAAGGGACTTAGAAGCTCTCAGCATCTCCCCAGCAACTTTTCTGTGTGTTTGAAGCTCAACTTCCCCCTCGATATCCACAGAACATCCCATCCCAGGGAATCAAAACCTGTGGGTACCAAAATTACCAATGTTTGCCCAGGGCCCGTGTACACCTTCCTGGAGATGTTCCATTAGCTCTGGCTGCTTACAACACTACCAAGCAGAGAATCCAAGTGTGTGAAAGAGGCATTACACCATACTGTTTAAGAAAAAAAAACCGAAAAGCAAAAAGCAGGCCAGCTCAGGGAGGATCAGTCGATGACTTAAATACTTTTGCCCTCAGTTGAACTGGGGAGGACGGCATTTCAAAATGTAAAGTGCCCAGGTACTCTGATTTGCTGAACATGCTGAGTAGGGGTAGGGTTTGTGAAAACTCAGGTTGGGAGACTCCCTTCCCTGGTTTCCCCCCCTCATTCAATGGGTATTGGGTAAGGGACAACAGAAAGAGTTTACATGTGTTTGTTTGGGCAAGAGAGTCTAGCTAAGGAGATTAGACTGGTCTCAAATTCTGGGTCCTCCTGCCTCTGCCCCCTACCCTCCAGTATAGAGGTGACAGGTGTGGCTCTTGATGGTGGGGGCCATCTAGGACGCACTTTGAAGACAGAAGCCCTGGCTATCACTGAGGTTAAACTGACCACGGAGAGTATGGTATTCACCGCATCGATGGATGGGCCCAGGTGGTGGCCATATCTGATGGGAACAGGCAGCTTCAGAGAGTGGCTCCTGGCAGCTTCTGTGACTCACTCATCCTGACTGTCCCCTGTTGAAGCTGAGGAATGATTTAGCACTCCCAAAGAGCTCTGGGGGGTTCCATGTTAGCTGCCTGTGACCCTCCCAGCCTTTTAGGGCAACAAGGGGCTATAACTCTGTGACTTCCCTACCATGATCATCATGGCGGCAGCTGGAATCATCCCCTTCAGTTGATCCCTTAGAAGATGCTATACCCCATCTGGGATGTCCCTCCAGCCTCTATGGACATCACCACTTCTATATGCAGCTCCTATACCTTGTCCTGGAAACAAGGAGAGGCACTGAGGGACAGAGAGAGAGACAGACAGACAGACAGACAGAGATAGAGACAGAGACACAGAGAGAGAGACAGAGAAAGACAGAGAAAGAGAGAGAGACAGAGAGACAGAGACAGGGAGACAGAGAGACAGAGACAGAGAGAGACACAGAGACAGACAGAGACAGAGAGACAGAGACAGACAGAGAGAGACACAGAGACAGACAGAGGCAGAGGCAGAGACAGGATGGAGCAAGTGGTAGCTGCAGCAAGCAGGGCTTTATGTGACGGACAGCTGTGCATCATTTTATCCTGAAGTGGACAACTTTTCATGCCTACAAAGCAGACACTCCTGCACCTTGTGGAATGGACCAGGGAATTCACACAATGGATGCCTCAGAGCCTGGAATTCTGAACTAGATGCCAAGCAACTCCTGGGTCTGCCAGGCCAGCACAAGGACAGGACCCAGGCACCAACATCAGCACCACCATTTAATCCTTCCCAGTAAGCAAAACCCTTTTGGGTCAGCCCTATGGGATACATATTCCCTATTGGAGTTGCCTCCCCTGAGCCAGGATCTCTCCACAGTAGGATGATCGGTCCCGATTGTAAGATGCGCCTCCGGTTCAGGCTGCCAGCTTCTACAGAGATATGCACGTCTCCTCCCCCTCTTCCAGGGGTAATGAGCCTTGGATTCAAGCCTCATTAAACCCCATTATATAATCAGCCCCATCCCGGGTATCTTTATAACCCCAGCAGTTGCCTTGGTGGGAACATGGCCGGCCGTTCAGCTTCGTCACCTTCACTGCCACCTGCTATAGCTGCCCCCTGTCACACCCGGATCTGACTCAGCCTCCAGGTATACACAAGGTCGAGTTCTTGGCTGGTGGTCAACTCTTCTCCTGGTTTCCAGGACAAGGGATAGGAGCTGCATATAGAAGTGGTGATGCCCATAGAGGCTGGAGGGACATCCCAGACGGGGTATAGCATCTTCTAAGGGATAAACTGAAGGGGATGATTCCAGCTGCCGCCATGATGATCATGGTAGGGAAGTCACAGAGTTATAGTCTTTTAGGCTATAACTAAAGGCTAAAAGGCTGGGAGGGTCACAGGCAGCTAACATGGAACCCCCCCGAGCTCTTTGGGAGTGCTAGATCATTCCTCAGCTTCAACAGGGGACAGTCAGGATGAGTGAGTCACAGAAGCTGCCAGGAGCCACTCTCTGCAGCTGCCTGCCCCCATCAGATTTGGCCACCACCTGGGCCCATCGATGCGGTGAATATTAGCAGCAGAGCCCAGGGGTTTGGGAGTGGGCTAACACGTAGGGGATGCGGAGTGCTGACATCTTCCACAAAACCACCTGAGAGTTCTCCAAACCAGAAAAAAAAAGCAAAAAACAAAACAAAACAAAACAAAACAAAAAACAGAGGCAGGAGGGTAAGGAAGGTGGCCTTGCAGAATGGCTTGGTCCTTCTCTGCTTTTATGACCTTATGACCTTTGGCCAGGTCCCCAACCTCAGCCTCGTTTCTTCATCTCTGAAGAGCAGATGATGAAAGTCTCAACGTTCTAGAAGGTCATGACACATGAACGAAACAGGGGGAGGGCCTTTGGACAGGCCCGTGATGCTGTCACGGCACAGTGAACACCAATGACTGTTGGTATCATCACCACTGTCAAGGTTTACAAATCACCCCCATCCGACCATACGTGCCAACAGCTTCAAGAATTCCCCTTACCAAGACATAGAGCTCTAAGTACCAGCCCTGACCCTACTTTCCCTACATCCTGGTAGGTGGAGCATACTCACTCTGAAATAGAGTTTTAAGGATATTTAGAAATAGCCTCATCTACAGCAGCTGGGGTTGGAGACAATTCTACAAAGAGCCACATGTTCGTGGCTTGCTGGGCTTAAAAAAAAAAAAAAAAAAAACAGGTGTGTGGAGCTGTCTTAGTTAGGGTTTTACTGCAGTGAACAGACACCGTGACCAAGGAAACTCTTACTTATAAGGACAACATGTAATTGGGTCTGGCTTACAGGTACAGAGGTTCAGTCCATTATCATCAAGGCAGGAACATAGCAGCATCCAGGCAGGCATGGTGCAGGAGGAACTGAGAGTTCTACATCTTCATCTGAAGGCTGCTAGGAGAAGACTAACTTCCAGGCAGCTAGGATGGGGGTCTCATAGCCCACACCCATGGTGACACACTTACTCCAACAAGACCATGCCTTGTCCAACAAGGCCATGCCCACTCCAACAAGGCCACACCTTCTAATCACATCACTCCCTGAGCATGTACAGACCACCACAGGAGGAGTCCCAGTCAGATATGCCTGAGCAACACAGGAAGGACACAGGATGCCCCTGACATGTGACACTTCACAGGTCTCGTCAGAGGGCAGCGGGGGGCGGGGAGGCGGAGAGGGGGGACATATTCACACAGCCTACTCACTGTGCTTTCATTCCCAGGAAAGCTACACAACAGAAAGCATAAGCTTGGGTTCTAAGAGTTTGCCTTCTTCCGGCTGATGGGTGTATTCTAGCACATTAAGACATGCTGGATGCAGCATCTTTGGGGGATGCCTGGACAACACTCCCTGAGACAGGTCTGGGCACAATTCCAGCTGCTAAGCTGTGGGACTCAGTACATTTGCTCTATCTGATACCTTTCAACTCCTGGTGTGCTCAACTCACACTTGGCTTATCAGGGTATAGCAGTATCAGGGTAAGCCGAGGCATGGGAGAATGATGTCTTGCATTTTGTCATATCTGAGCCAACCTGTGAACACGGTCGGTTGGCAAACCTTACTCCACCAGCTGAAACTCTCATGCCCTCCTTTGTCCTGCTGGTCACCCTGACATCAAAGGAGTAGGGTAAGCACTTAGGTAGAAGACTTTCTATATCCATGTGAGGCTGGATACCCTGGGGTCCTAAGGCCCCACCACTCCAGCCAGCTCTGCCTGGTATCCCCAGGGATATGAAGATGGTAAGGCACCTTCCTGGAACTTACACACCAGGACCAGAACAGACAGTGACTAGTGGAAACCCACGGGTCTCAAGGACATGGCCCCAGGGACTCTCTGGGATGGCTCTGCAGGAACAAAGCCCAGAAGCAGGGGGTGATGGGAAAACTGAGGACCATGAAGAGAAAGCCGGAACCAGTGCCTGGCAAGTGAGTTCTCTGACCCCAGTGTGTTCTAAATGAGTCGGGTATTTGTCTCGAGTCTCTTAGTGGGTAGTTGGGGAAACTGAGACCCAGATAGAAAGATAAAACTCCTGGGAAATACAGAATGCAGGCTAACCTGGGGCCTCAATGGAAGGGAAGCTGAAGGACAGACCACACACACTCCATGAGACTTACTCTCCCAGAGACCAGGCTTGTCTTGTTTCTTCCTGGGAGGTCAGACAACAGCTTCTGAGTACAAACACCGGGGTTATGCAAAGGGCAGCTGTGTTCTGAAGGGCTGCCTTTTTGGTCTTAGTCTACACCCCAGGCTAGCCTAGAACTCTCTATATAGCCTGGGCTAGCTTAGAACTTGCTATGTAGCCCAGGCTAGCCTAGAACTTACTATGTAGCCTGGGCTAGCCTAGAACTTGCTATGTAGCCTGGGCTGGCCTAGAACTTACTATATAGCCTGGGCTAGCCTAGAACTTGTTATGTTGCCCAGGCAAGACTAGAACTTGTTATGTAGCCCAGGATGCCCTTCAACTCTGGATCCTCCTGCCTGAGACTCCCGAGTGCTGAGATTACAGGCATGCACATCATCATGCTTATCTCTGAGCTGCCTCTTAACAGTCTTTTGCTGTCACTGACCTCAGGTGAGCTGACAGGCCTGTCTCCCTCTTTGGTGGAAACAAGGGTAAAGGGGAATTTGAGGGACTGTGGTAGGATGAGAAAAAAATGACCCCAAAATGCCAGCCCATAGTTTTTTTGTTTTTTTAAGTAGATAGATGTTTTTGCTCTGGCCAGAAGCATAGATCAGAGCCAGTCAGCCGTTCAGAAGGGGACGCGATGACATTCACTCAGAGGACACTAAGGCCCAAGGACAGATGGATGCAGGAGGCTGCCTGCCATCAGCCTGATGCCAAGGTAAATTCCAAGCCTCTTAGGGCTGAAGAGAAGTGACGAGGGACCATGAGTCGACAGTCATAATTAACCATGAGGCAGGACTGCTAGAGAAACAGGCATCATGATTAAGTACCTACTGTGTTCAGGCCCTGTACAAAGGGATCGTCCATACTATGCGTATGGCAACTAATGAATAATTGGCCCATTTTACAGACAAAGTAAGTGAAGTTCAACTAAGAACCTCTTAGCCCATTAGGCTAGACTCTAAGCTTATCTGAGTTCTGCAGTACTCGATGCCAAGACTCAAACCCAGCTACTCCTTTCCTGCAGAGTCCACATTTCTTGCCAGGACAGGTGTCTCAACTACTGTTCCAGTTGTTTGATCTATGGGCCATGGTCTCCTTCCCTTGTCACCACTCACCAAGCGACACTCTGACTACCATGCAGATCCACTACACGTACCACCACCTCTGGCTTCTCAGACAGTGACTTCCCTTGACAAATTAATCAGCTGGCCTTCCGCTGCTGACCTGTCCATCCTGGGGCATCTTAGTGGATTTGAGGCAGGGCCTGAACAGCCCAGGCACTAGGATGAAGCCATAAACCAGAATATTTTCCTATTGATATCTGCATGTGTCCTTCTAGAGGAGACCCTCAGCTGCCCACAGGCTCTCTTCATCGTTCTATATGAATCTTGAAGGGATCCAGTGCACAGGCTTGGGACCTTGGCTACCCAGGAGGCTAAGGCAGGAGGTAGCAGAGACTGTAGAGTGTGTTGAACAATTTAGTGAGGTGCCATCTCTATAGCAGAGTTCCTGACTAATGTGGGCAAGGACCTGGGTTCCATGCCTGGGAGGTAGCAGGGGAGGGGGGTATGGGGGTGGGGCTGAGGGTGAAGCAGGATTAGATCTCTGTGAGTTCCAGGCCAGCCTGGTCTACACAGCAAGTTCCAGGATAGCCAGGGCTGCATAGTGAGACCCTGTCTACACACACACACACACACACACACACACACACACTTGTGTACAAGTAGAGAGGGAGAAAATGAGGATGAGGGGGAAGGGAAGGAGAGAGGAAAGGAGGGGTCTGATTCAAATTCTGGCTCAACTACTAGGTAACGGTGTGACTTTGAGGGAGTTCTCTAGTGTTCCCCATTTACACCATGGAAATCGTCCATCTGCAATGTACCAGAGGCAGCGATTGGCCTGGTGCTCAGGCAACCTCTTACTATTCCCCAGATCAACAGAATGGTACAGGCAATCTAGGGCAATGCTAAGGAACAGGAGACAGTGCCTGTGCAAGCCAGCATCCCACATCCCCTGACCATCCCATCCTGGTGCAGGAGCAGCTGGGCTCACTTCAGGGTTCCCCTCTGCCCACATCTGCACCCGTTTAGCAAATCATGCCTCTGGCTAAGATCGGAACTTTCTGGAAACTCAGCCCTTGGCCACCACGAATTCCTGTTTCTACTTGAGTCACAAGCACCATGCCTCTGGCAGCAATTAGTGGACATGGACTATAAATCCTAGGCTGCACTTAACCTGGCTTGAACCCCTATGCATGGCAGAAATGCAAAAGTTATACGCTATATGTTATATGTTACATGTTAACCCCAGCCAATAAAACATGCATGACATCATCCCAGACCCCACATCGACAGAGAAACGCCAAGACAAGCACTTGAGAGGTGGTAGGGAGCAAAGAGAGAAAACATGGGTGCCTCTGATATCCCCAACTTGGCTCTCAGCTGTCCTTCCTTCATATCAGCGAGCCGAAGAGCGGATACAGAGGCTGTATGACAGCCCGTCATCAGTAAGTACCATTCACAACCCCTTCAAAACCATCTAAAGACCCAGCAGCTGTGCAGGTAAGAGGGAGGTGGCAAGCAATGGCTGCCCTTTGACCTGTGAGATTCAGAAGCAGGATAAATGGCACAAACACCGTGCACCCCCAGCCGGTGCCGCCAGGGGGCAGCAGGGACTTACTTGCAGAGAAATTGGCTTCGGTGTGGACAGGCGGGGTGGAGGGCAGGAAGGGCCCGTGGCCCACAAAGAAGGACCGCAAGGAGCGCTCGGACAGGAGCGGAGAGCGTTGCTGGGCGGGGATGTTCTCGCAGCTGCCCACGCCGCTGTGGATCTTGAGGTTCAAGGGTTTGCTCTTCTTCTTGGCTCTGCAAAGGAAGCAGAACAAGGAGACAAGAAAAATGGATCTGTCTGGGCCGTCTACACCGTCAATACAAATGGTGCCCACCTGGCAACAGCAGTGCTTCGTCAAACACAAGCACAACGTATACTGAGGCCAAGCCTGCTGGAATGTAACTGGGCGTTTCTTAGTTTTCTAGAACGTTCCTGCCAGTAAGCGGTCTTCCCACCACCACATGATCACGTGGCACTAACTTGAGACTAATGTTAACTGTCTTTCGAGTAATACTGTATCAGCACCATCTTGGTGGAAGGTTTTATGTCAACTTGACAGGAGCTACCGTCATTTGGAAAGAGAAAAATCTCAGTTGAGAAAATGTCCCAACAAGATTGGCCTGTGGGCAAGCCTAAGGTACATTTTCTTGATTGATAGCCCAGCCCCCAGTGTGGGTGGGGCCGTCCCTGGGCAGGTAGTCCTGGGTTCTATAAGAAAGCAGGCTGAGCAAGCCATGGGGAGCAAGCCAGTGAGCAGCATCCCTCCATGGCCCCTGTATCAGTTCCTGCCTCTAGGTTCATGCCCCAACTGCCCTCCATGATGAACTGTGCCGTGTGTGAGCGAAAGTTAACCCTTTCCTTCCCAGGTTGCTTTTGGTCCTGGTGTTTCATCACAGCAATAAAATAAAAAAAACAAAGATAACTATAAAATGTGTGTCTTTAATGTTAAAAAAAAAAAAAGTAAGGTGAGGGCCTTAGCAGTTATGGGTGGTTGAATCCTGACATAAAATCCAGGGCTTGGCTAGTGTGGTTGGTGTACTTCGATAATCCCAGCACTCCAGAGTCTGAGGCAGGAGGATGATGACCCAGAAGTCAGCCTAAACTATGGAACAAAGCTCTGTCCTGAATAAGCAACAGAGAAGAGAAAACCAGGTCTTCAGGATGTTTCTTTCTTATTATTATTCTCTCTCTTCCCCCCCCCCCCCGCCCTCTTTCTTGTAAACAGATCACTGGGAGGTAAAGTTATTCAATTTCCAGTGAGAGTCCTCACACTGGGACAGAGATGAGGCAGAAGTATTAAAGGCCCAGGGTTCCGGCTGACCCCGTGCTGTCTGTGCTTTCCTGGGAGCTAAACGGAGGCGTCTCACAGAACACGGGTGTCTGGAAACCCGCCCTTTACCAATCAGGAGGTGGGGAATATTAACCGCATCGGTGACAGCGGGAGCTGTCACCACGACTCAGAACTAAGCACTAGCTCCACCCCAGAGACAAAATCAAGGACTTTAGGAGGGTACCCTCATTTAACCATTGAAGTCACTTTAGGCAGAACATCCCACCACTATTCTCTGTGTGAGGGGGACACTGGAGCAAATAAGATGAGGGAGAACCTGGCAGAAGCAGCTCCCAAGGCCTCATTGCCACTTTGTCCAGACTGTCCGTGCCACCCTCAGGCCAGTCACCCTAGGGACTGCACTCGTGTTATTTTGCTGCCTCCCCTGCTTGGCAAACTCCTACACATACTCCACAGTCCAGTTCAAAAGTGACCATATCTGTAACATCTTCTCCTAACTCTCTGAGACAACCTCACTTTCTCCATCCTAATCCCCAGCTCCCAACCACGACTCCCGATAGCCATCCTCCCCTCCCCATATACCCCGGGTCAGTAGCCTTCTCACCTTTGACCCTTCTGTCTTCACAGCCAAGAGGTCTCACCTCTGTTCACTCTCTTTGATCTCTGTCTTGATAACTCAGTTCTTATGTGTCTCCTTCCAGATCCCCCACCCCCACCAGCCTAAGCTAGTGGTTTCCTCATTTTCTTGTTGTTTCACATCCATATGGTCATATTTTCCAATTTTCCCCACACTTTTAATCTCCCCAGCAGGGTGTGGGTCTTGATGGCAGTAACCCTAGATTTTTCATAGTTCTATCCTTAGCAACTGGCTTGGCACCTGGCACATAGTAGGTGTTCCTTATGTGACTTGCCTGGCACACAGTAGGAGCTGCTTATGGAGCTGCCTGGCACACAGTAGGTGTTCCTTATGTGAGTTGCCTGGCACACAGTAGGTGCTGCTTATGGAGCTGCCTGGCACACAGTAGGTGCTGCCTAAGTGAGTATTCTGAACAAGGCTGTAGTCTAGGGATATCACACTACATTCTGATTCTCTGCCTCCTACTCCTAACTGCTGGCTCCCCGAGGACAAAAGCCCCTGGCTTGGTACTCGGTGGCACAAAACACACCTCAAACACTGGTTGAGAAGCATCTCCCTTCCCCAAGGAGCTGGTCTCTCAACGCCTTCCTATCTACAGCCCCACACTCCCATCAGCCCAGCATGGATCTGAGCGCCCTCTGGTGGCTGCTGAAAAGCCTACTTGCAAACCACCAATTTTGGAGAGCTCTAGGCCATCTTAAAAAAAAAAAAAAAAAAAGACATGTTCTCTGCCCAGCCACCTCTCACAGTGCCCCTGTGGCAGGAGCCAATCCTACCTACTGTCCCTTCAGGGGCCTGATGCAAGGTTCAGATAGGTACTCACCCTTACAAAAGCTTACATCCAGTAACATCCCTGCCTAGGGCTGGAAAAACTAGAAATCAGAACCAGTATTAACACTGCCCACAGGTGTCCAGCAGTGGGGATTTAAGAAGGTATATGAACCAAGGCCAGGTCACAGCTACTGGGGACAGAAAGATGGAACTTGAGTCATCAGGAAGGAAATGCCCTTTTTGGACTTCAGTTTCCTACCTGGGCAATGGAGAGAGAACCCTGGCCCCTTCTCAGAAGGCCACATGCAACCATGAGGACCTATAAAGTAGCATGCTTGGCCTAGACAATAATATTGTGTGCTGTTTCCTGTCAGGAGCATGGCTGTACTCTCGCTATGTCCAATGGCCACAGAGCCATGCAGAAAGCCAAGGAAGAAGCTGAGCACTGAAACCAGGTCAGACTTTACCTAAAATGCCAGAATACTCTCTACTATCTACCAGCCTTGGCAAGGGAAGAGGACACAGGCAAACCCCTGAGCATAAAGCTGTGAGCATCCCTCCACCCCCAAACACAGGAGCCCGGGGTACTGAGGTCCCCAACCCAAGCAAGACAGGTGTCCTTGTCTTGCTCCAACTAGCAGCTCTGAGGTGCCAGAAGTGGTGTGGTTACCAATCCACAGTCACAAAAGCAGGATGTGTGCAGGTGACTGTCGGACAGGCAGATAGAAGAAAGGAAAGGAGGGAGAGGAGGAAGGAGAAGAAAGGGGGTGCAATGAATGAGAAGAAAATAGAGGGGGAGAGAGGGAGAGATAGAAGAATGAGATGAGAGGGAAGGTGAGAAAAGAGGAAAAGAGGAGAAAGATGAGTGAAGGAATATGGAAAAAGGGAGGGGAGAGGAGGTGGGTGGGTACAGACAGATGAATAAGTAGAGGGGGTGGATGGATGATGGATGAATGAGTGGATGGATGACGGATGTGTGAATGGATGGATGGGTGAGTGGATAGATAGATGGATAGAAGGACAAAGGTTGATGGATAGATGGGTGAATGGATGGATGAATTATGGATGAGTGGATGGATGAATGGGTGGGTGAGAGGATGGATGGATGCATGGATGGATAGATATATGGATGGATGAGTGGATGGATGGATGGATAAATGGATGGATGGATGGATGGATGGATGGATGGATGGATGGATAAATAGGTGGATGGATGGATGGGTGGATGGATGGATAGACAGACAAACAGGTGGATGGATGGATAGATGGATGGATGGACAGATAGGTAGACAGATGAATGAATGGATGAGTAGCTGAGTAGATGAATGAGTGGATGGATGGATGGATGGATGGATGGATGGATGGATGGATGGATACATGGACAGATGAATAAATGGATGAGTAGCTGAGTAGATGAATGAGTGGATGGATGGACAGATGGATGGATAGATGGATGTGATAGATAGATGGATGGATGGATAGATGGATAGATGGAGGAATGGATGAAAGAAGGAGAAGACTGTAGGATATAAAGATGGATATAAAGAAGGAAGGAATACAGTATGGGAAAGAAGGACATGAGAGACGGACAGAGCAGTGGGGAAGATATCCTGAGTCACACCCCTACCCAGGAGCCACATGGACCAGATATGAAGTTATCTCTGAACTTTGGCACCTGCCCCCCTCCCCAGGAGGATGCACAGAGAAGACAGATTGCGGTAGCATAGATATTTGGATCACATGATCCATGAAGAAAGAGAACAGCCTGGCCATCATCTTCCAAGACCTCACCACAAACAGCTAACTCTGGTTAACGTGGTGAAACAAGGTGAGTCCCAGATGCCAGAAAGAGTGGCCTCACCCCATAAGCTTTCTGCCCCATAAGCACTCAGCACTTTCTGCAGTAGACGGCCAGCCAGTGCTCCCTGATGCAGTGGCTGACGGTGTCCCTGGGGCCGGCCTAACGTGAAGCTTCACAGCCAAAACGTTTTCATTTCTAACAGAAACAGGAGGTTTTCAGACAATAGTTAAAAAGAGAAAACTCGGTGAAGAGTGAGTAAGGTGCCTGAAAGGGACATGTTCCCTCCAGAAGATGTATGAAGACCCACTAAGCACCAAGGAGATGCTGATGAGAGTGAGTGGGGTGGGAGTAAACATGAATCAAAATGGTAACAAGCTACAACCTCAGTCTCCCTGGGATGGCCAGGCTCAAACACAAGAGGACTCCCCAGAGCTGATGAGGCTGAGGAGACCGGGAAGTCACAGGCATCACTAGGGGGACCGTGAAGGGCGTGACCACTACAGAAAAACACTGCCCACGGTTTGACCAGGTAAAACGGGAGGGAGTTCTGTGCAACCCCGCAGTTCTACCACCACATACTAAGTCTTCAGACAAGGAGTGTCCATGAACAGTTACAATAAATGACAACCACCAAAGGGCAGAAAAAAAAAAAAAGCACCCAAATAAGCATCACTGGGCAAAGGAACACAAATGGGGAATCTGTCTGGGCAATCAAACGCACTTCAGTCTCGTGATGTTCTGACTCACAGCCTTAACACACGGGGACCTCGGAGCTGCCCCGCCTCAGGAAGAAAGCTAGACGAGGCGAAGAACCACAAATTCTGGTTTATATAAACAACCGGAAGGGGTAAGACCTCAGTGATGGGCAGCAGGCTGGCAGCTGCCAGGGCTGGAGGACAGGACGGGGAGTGGGGCCAAGTGCATGGAGAGGTGCTGTTCTGCTGTTTGCTTTGGGGTCACAAAGGGCCTGGAAGTGGGCAGAGATGGCAACTGCTGAGCCTCTTGAGTGTTCTAAGTTGCTGAGAGCATGGCCTTTTAAAGGTTGAAATAGCCAATCTGGCCTCGAAGTAATTTAGCAAATTTGAGGAACCATTCCAATACTGTCTGTACTGTGTATTTACCCTTTGACTAGCTATGTGACCTTTATCAAGTGGCTTAACCTCTCTGAGTCGCCAGGTCTTTGTTGGTACAACTAACTTCTACCAGGGTTGTTCTAAGGAGCCAATAAACTGGATGGGAATACTCCAGTCAGCTGCTGGGACCTACTGAGGTTCCTCTTGCCTCTGTCCTTTGTCAGGAAAAGCTTTTGTTTCTGGATAGGGGACAAAGTCCTTTGTGGGGAGCCAGGTCAGCACTCAAAACTGTGTAATGATAGACATGTGTCCATGAAGAAGACTTTCACTCTGGACCTCTAACTCAGGACACACACAAAGGTCTACTGGCCACAGTGACAGGACAGAGAATGATTGTCCCTGTGTGATGAGGGTAGGAACTGCCCTCAAATGAGGTGTAACCCTTTTTCACTCAAAGTCTCCCCCAAGGCTTGGAACAAATTATCTCTCCCAGAATGATGAGGTCCTTGACGCCTGAATCTCTGACCCATCTCACTGGGCCTTTCCATCCCTGTCTCATCCACTGCCATCTCCAAAGTCTAGAAGCACGCTGGGAAGAAATACAATGTTTTTTGTTTTGGGGTTTTGTTTGTTTGTTTGTTTGTTTGTGTTTAGAAAACAGGGTCTCTCGGCATAGCCCTGGCTGTCCTGGAATGGGATCTGTAGCCCAGGCTGGCCTCGAACTCACAGAGATCCTCCTCCCTCTATCTCCCAAGTGCTGGGGTTAAAGGCATGTGCCAGCACCCCTGGTTGAAAGACCACTTTTGATGGGAAATACACAAGAACGTCTAGCAGCCTCAGCTTCAGGGGTAGGACCATCACTTAGATGAACTCACAGAGTCACAGGATGCACCAGAGTCCTAACCCAGAGCTCCAGCCATATAATGCTATGATGCCTGATCCCAGTTGAGTACCACTGAGGGGACTTCATGCTCAGAGCTCAGACATGCTCAACTACTAAGCTCTAGTACTCTCTGGGTGTGACTACCAAGACTCCCTCTTTTCCATAACCTTGACTGTTCAGAGCCTCAGGCTAGGGAATAGCCTGTGATTTAATTGGCAGGTCTAATCGGAGACATGGTTGGTTCCTCTATGATAAAGCAATAACAGCAACAAGGACCATCACTGGTGTGCTCTTCCCAGCTCCTCCCACTCCACTGCCCAGTCACAAGGTGCTGAGACGATCCGTTCAGAGAATGGAGCCATTCATTTGCCTAAATCTACTCTGCTCCTCAAAGCTGCTAAAACATCAACTAACCTCAAATTTTAAGATAAAATGGAAAATCCTTTTCACTAGACACATGAGGCACCTTTACAGAGCTGCAGAGCCATGGGTAGGTTGACCAGATGGCTCAGCGGATAAAGGCACCTGCCACCACACCAAGCCTGATGACCTGAGTTCCATGGCTGGGACCCACATGGTGGAAGGAGAGGACTGATCCCCATGATCAGTCCTCTGACTTACACACACACACACACACACACACACTTACACACCCTGGGGTACATGGGTGTGCACATGTGCATTCAACAATAATACTCACTAAATAATTCAATTCAGACTTTTAAAAAAGTTGCATGTGGCTATTGGCCACTGTCACTCCCACCCACTCCAACTCCCACAATGGAGGAGGGAACCCCAACAATGATTCACCACTAGACCAACAGTTCCATTTCCCCTCCATCTCCTGCCTCCCTCCTCCTTACTCTTTCCTCTCTTACCCCCATCCTCCCTTCCCTCTCCTCTCTTCTTTCTCTTGTCAGATTTCTATCTCCCCGTCGTAGAAAAATTAACTTTGCCTCGCCAGAGACTGGAAGCATCTTCACTGTATGTGCCCTCAGAGTGGAGTGGTCAATTAAATTACCACCATTCCATCAGATGGAGGAGCTGCAGGCTGGAAAGAGTCGGGGTGGAGGGTGCACCAACTTTTATTACGGAGTGGGAGGACAGAGAAGTAAATTCGGTGTGTGTGGTATGGCCCCTGTGTCACTGTGCCTTTAAAAGATGTGTATTCATTCCCAGGTAACCCAGAAAACAGGTCTGGGGCTGCAAGATCCAGAAGCATGGTGGTAACCGGGAGAGGTCAGGTGTGGCATTCTGTAGAGCCCTGAATGTCAGGCAGAAGGGAGGCTTGGGAAGGTCTGGGGTCAGGAAGGAGGCAGGGTGCTGTCAGGAGGGCATGGCAAGGAAGCACCGCCAGGGCAGGGAACTCAGAATGAGGGTGGGGGCAGTGGACCAGACTGCTGCAGATCTGCTCTGCCATTTTTTTTTTTTTTGATGACAGGTTAAATTCTATTCCAATGGCCCCAGGAAGCTAAAGGGGGGATGCCATGAGACTGTGTTTTTAAAGGGTCTCCCCGCTTGAAGTGTAAAATGGAGTCTGATGGGGCAAGTATGGAATGGGGTGGAAGAGATGGCTCAGTGGGGAAAGGTGCTTCCCATGCAAGCTCACAGATGGCCTAAATTTGATCCCTGGAACCCATGGTAGATGGAGAAAACTAGCTCTCGAACGTTGTTTCTCTGACCTCTACACATACACTGTGGCACATGCATGAACACACACACACACATGCACTCAAGCACCCATAACTCTTTCAATCTTTATTTTTGTTTTTAATTAAGGAGGAATTGGAGTAGATGGGTGTGGCCCCGCTGTAGAGCATTTGCCTAGAATCCCTCAGTAAGGGGTCGGGATTGTAGCTCAGTGGCAGAGCACTTGCCAGGCATGTGCAACACCTGAGTTCCATCTTCTTTGCCAGGAAAAAAAAAAGTGCTTGTACTGGCTGGTTTTGTGTGTCAACTTGACCCAGGCTGGAGTTATCACAGAAAAAGGAGCTTCAGTTGAGGAAATGCCTCCATGAGATCCAGCTGTGGGGCATTTTCTCTATTAGTGATCAAGGAAGGAGGGCCCCTTGTGGGTGGTACCATCTCTGGGCTGGTCGTCTTGGGTTCTATAAGAGAGCAAGCTGAGCAAGCCAGGGGAAGCCAGCCAGTGAGGAACATCCCTCCATGGCCTCTGCATCAGCTCCTGCTTCCTGACCTGCTTGAGTTCCAGTCCTGACTTCCTTTAGTGATGAACAGCAATGTGGAAATGTAAGCTAAATAAGCCCTTTCCTCCCCAAGTGTTTCTTGGTCCTGATGTTTTGTGCAGGAATAGAACCCTGACGAAGACAGTGTTATTAGGGAAAAGACTGTCAGGGCAAGACAATGATGGCTTAAACTAGGGTGGGGTTGTGGGAATGGAGGTAGTCCATGGAGACCCAGCTCTTTAGACCAAGCTGGCTGATTTAATAGGGAGGGATACATGGAGACCCCAGCTGCTTCCTCAACTGGTGTGTCCTATAGAAAAGTAAGGGCACACACACAAGAGCACACTGTCCCTCTGCTGATAGCATGGGTCCGTCCCAATCAACCCACTGCCCAGTGAAACTATCACAGGCTGAAAAAGGCACTGGATATGCCCACCCGACCAAGTCTTGCAAAACTCAGCTCCCCAGCCCAGCCCAGAAATGCAGCCATTCCCCTTCAAGAATGTGTGACAGACAGGAACCACGGCTCACTGACACTGCCCGGCGTAGGGAGATCTCACTGAATCCTGCCAGCCCACAGAGACATGAGAAGCCAGCTCACAAGCTCAGCTCCAGCTGAAGGCAAATTGTTTTCACACCATTGTAAACTAGGAAATCATGAGCAGACCCACACCAAGGCAGAGACATCTGTATCTACATTTTCTAGAAGGATCCACACGAGGAAGCAGTTGGCAGGCTGTGAGGGGGTTCGGATTTCGGAGACAGACACCTCGTTACTTTTAGACTCGTCTCCACTCTTTCAATTTAGTAACTGGAGTACTGTTTTTAAATAATAAGGCATATTGTACGTGGCATATGCAACGCTTTCTCTCTATTTTATTCTAAGAAAGAAAGCAATGCCCTTGATGGCAGACGCAGTCCACCACGACTTCATGTTCTTTCTTCAAGACGTTCCAAGTTCAAGATCAAATTTGGAATGTAGCTCTGTTTCCCATTTAGATACTCCAAGTTCACCAGTAATCAGTGTTGAAGATCTGGTTGACACACTATGAAACATAGTTCTCTATAAATTCCTAGAGAATCCCAGGGGATGTGGCTCAGTTGGTAAAGCAATTTGTCTAGCATATACCAAGCCATGGGTTTGGTCCCCAGCACCACACAAACCAGATGTGGTGATGCACGTTTGTGATCCCCAGACTCTGGAAGTGGAGGCAGGATATCAAGAGTTCAAGGTCATCTTTGGCAACATAGTGAGTTGAAGGCCAGCCTAGACTACGTGAGAGCCAGTCTCAAAAAAAGTTCCTAGAATGAAAATGTATATGCAAATGACATATATGATGTATATATTGTGAAGATACACACTTGAAACTTATGTGATAGGCCAAAGCCCAGGTTTAAGAGAGGGGTAAATTAAATTGCTGTTTCTTCCCTGTTACTTGGGGCTTTAGGTTGAAGGGAAATTGCAGAAGAAAGATGGAAGAAGGTGGAGCTGAGTGGAAGCTCCCAGGTAGCTTCTGCAAGGACTGGAAACTGTCTCCCTAGAAGCTTTAGTAATAACTGGGTCGTATTCAACTGCATTTGTGGCAGGCCACCAGCAAGAAGCCTCATACCCCTGGGTTATTGAGGACACACCCTGGTCCCACACTAGGGTTCGCTGGGTCCTTACCGAAGGGGCCACTCAAAGCCACACCGGAATCTCACTTCCTGGGTACGGGTTGCTAGGCAGTGCCTCTCCCTGATACCCAGAGTCCATCCAGGGTCTTCCTCTCTTCCTCCTGGAACAGCTGAGCCCCATCACTAGTAGCTGTGGCTTTCTACAGCTTGGACCCTGGTTTGAATGCACACAGCTGCCTTTCTAATCAGCTCATGGACACAGAGGTCTCCTTCCTGCTGGAAGGTCATGTCTGAGCAGTTCTTTATGAACCTCCAAGCTAGCATAATGCCTAGATATGAGAAGTGACTGGTGAGGGTGTGTTTTCTGTGTGTCATATTCATGGGGGCTGTACGTGTGTGTGTGTGTGTGTGTGTGTGTATGTATGTATAAGTGTGTGTGTGTGCATGCACGTGTGTGTGTATGTATGTATAAGTGTGTGTGTGTGCATGCACGTGTGCACATTTGTGCTCATGTGGGCACATACCTAGATGCTACAGGGAGGTGAAAGCCAGTATCCACCCTGAGGGTAGAGCTTTGACAGGAGGTGTTGGCTCTGAGTGGCAGTGTGTGGAGCTGAACCTGCAGGAAGTTCAGAACAAGGGAGTTGGAACTGCCACACCAAGGAATGCCAGAGGCTGAGCAGTGAGCTACAGACACAATTCACTTGCAGAAGGAATGATAATGCCCATGATTCGCCCTCCCAACAGTTCATGTACTCAGAAAGCAACTCAGTAAGAGCTGGGTGTGTTGACCTGGATGCTGGTTCTACCTCAGTCTGTCAGCCTTACACTGGTGTAAGAGATGACCACACACACACACTCCTATTTCTCAAAGGCACCCATCCCAAAAGGAAGTTAGTCAGCTGTCAAATACAAGAAACATTCCATCTTACAGTCTTCTCTGGGCATCTAGCTAGAGGCTGATCTCAGATACAGACAGTGCTGCCTGAACCCTATAGAATGATCCACAAGTCTGTACCCTAACGTGGATACCCCAACACAGCACCCACCCAACACCTCCACCCCCATCTCTCTCACTACCCTCAGAGTATGTGCAGTCCTGGGTTAGGGCCTGGGCCTTGCAGGCACTGGGGCCTGGCATCCAGGCTTCCTGCTCTTCCTGCAGTCCCATGATTAGTGACTAATCTTATTTTTTGTTGTTCCCTACCCTATAAATCAGTTACAGAGCAAATATTTACACAGCCTGTCATTTCCGATTGAGCTGAGACTCATGACAACCTTCGTTATTAGAAAGGATGGCTGATTTGGGGCAGATTTCGCTAGGCATCTGGCTGGATGCTTTCTGCTATGTTCCCCCTTTCCTCCCTCTGTCTGAAGAAGGAAAAAAAAAAAGACCATTTCTAAGATAGATTGGTTCAGAGGTCTCTGCTCACCATCTCCCTGGGGCTGGTGAGACAAGGCCAGGCTTCCGTCAGCCCAACAAATGATGCTCTCCCTAGAGAAAGGACCAGGCTTCTTCACACTCCTCCTTGGCTTCACTTGGGGGTCAGAGAATGGAGCAGAGCATCAACTTACTAATACCAGAAACTGGAAGGAAGGTGATGGGGGCGGGAGGGAGGACTGGGAAAAGCAAATAGCGTGGCTTCCAGCCCCTGCTTTTGTGCAGAGAATTATGTATACGAAAGCATCAAATCCTCTTCATTTTCAAGATGCGACTTGTCTCTAGGTGAGCAAACAAGATGTCAGAGAGGCTATGCTACTTGATGGAGGTCACACAGTACAGAAGTGGTGGAGGCGGGATTTGAACACGGTTCTGCCTAGCTCCAAAGCTCTTTGTTCCAATATATATCACAGCCATGCTATAGAGTTAGATTTGTTTGGAACTCCTGGCAAGAGAGGACTCACGATGCTCAGACAGTGCCCTGGGTCCATGCTCTAAGCAAGCACAACACTGACACTACCTTGCTGAGGTGAGAGCCAGCAAAGACCATTCCCCACCCAAGCCAACTGGAACTGCTTCTTTGAGTTGGATGGCTATTTTACTCCCTCTAGACCATTCCCCCGTGGCACCTCCCTTTTCTCCTCAAGAAGAAAATGAAGTTAGAACTGGGCAAATGGCTCAGTCGGAGAAGTGTTCACCATGCAAGCACGAGGACCTGAGTGTGAATCCTGAGTCCCCATGTAATCCCAGTGTGGAAGAGGCAGAGAGAGGAGCACTTCTGGGATTTCCTGGCCAGCCAATCTAGCTGAGCTGCCAGGCACTGACCAGTGAGAGACACCATCTCCAACCAATACACGTGCTTAGAAATGACACCCAAGGCTGTCACCCTTATGTGCATCTGCACACACACAAACGAATCCAGAAGAGGCTGGGTGTGCCCACCATGTCTAGCCAGTGGCATTTTATCTGGTGGTTCTGTGGGTTCCATCAGAACCCACAAGGCAGTAAGCAGACACCAGCAGCTGGGGGTACTCAATTCATGCAGAGATGTTGGTTGGACTCCTGGGACCAGCCAACTAAGCCCACTGGGCTCAGCTTCTCATCTATAAATTGTGGGGTGTGGGTCCGCATCCCACTCTGCAGCTGGGGTGTGGGACACACTGCAGAGGTGAAACTCGGGGAGCACTTGACTGCATCTCCCTGTCCCATCACCGCCGTCAGGTGCTGGGCTTTAGGGAAGTGTGGGGGGGCGGGGTGAGGAGAGACACAGCATTTGTCTGAAAGTGCAGAGAGGCTCTCTACAGGAGACTTAGGCTGCAGCTCTGTAGGCAAAAGCCTTCTCCATACTACCAATAGAGAAGACACAGTTCATGTTTATCCATATCATTTATTGACTCTTCATCGTGGAAAATAGATGCATACCACTCCTCAGGGTGGGCCAGAGATTAAAAACCTTTTGTAGGTAGGAATGTCCAGGAAGGGAAGCTTATTGGCTAAACCCTCAGGGCCTCTAGGTATGTCATTAGCACAGAGAACTCTGTTTTGGGCTGCATGGCCAACATGGGGAGTGTGGTCCTATGTTTCAGGCCTGGAATCTGGCAGGGAGCTAGGAGCTGCCTACCATCTCAGATGGATACTCCCAGATGCCAGGGACTCAGACCTGCTCTTCCTAAGCTCTGTCCTGCAGGAGATGCCCACCGTCTCACAGTGGGGTTCAGCACCAGATTTTCTCAAGAGTTCCTTACTCCCCAGCTTACTCTCTCTCTCTCTCTCTCTCTCTCTCTCTCTCTCTCTCTCTCTCTCTCAGGCAGCTCACTCTCCTCCAGACTCAACACTGTGATCTCAACCCCATCAGGATCTGTGCAGGCTTGAGCTCAAGATTTCTTATGGACATGGTGAGGTCACCTCTCTGGCTTCCTGGCTTCCCTTTGCTTATGTGGGGCAGATGAGTCTACATGAAGGATTGTAGCAAGGTCTGGGTGAGCATGGCCCCTTGTGGCTGGTCTGGAGGGACTCCAAAGAGGCCTTTGGCTGTTTGGGTTTTTTTCTTGTGAGTTTAAAGAATTGTGGCCCATTAAGAGCAGGGTTGAGCCAGGTGGTGGTGGCGCACACCTTTAGTCCCAGCATATGTTTAGCAGAGGCAAGCAAATCTCTTGAGTTTGAGGCCAACGTGATCTATGGAGTGAGTTCCAGAGCAGACAGATGTTTGCAGAGAAACAGCGCGTTCTCCCCAAAGTGAGAGCTTTGACATACACTCAATGCATGCAGCCAGCAAGCTTGCTACAAAGCTTTGTCATTTGGGGTAAATTAGGACAGGGGTGTGCCTGTTGCCCAGGGCAACTGGACCCCCTTCATCTAGGGAGGTCTCCCTGCCCAGTCGGACATGTGCATTAAATATTTGTGCCTGTGTGCTGTCCTGCAGGAGGAGATGTCTTGACTTAAGGCCTCCAGGTCTCCATCCCTCCCCACTTGGGGACTGTCTCTCTCCTACACAGGTCAGTTAGAGATGCCCGCTAAAGAACAATGGTCTCCTCCTCGAGTCACCAAGTGCCCACTCAAATCTCACTGGGGGAAATGGATCCTGATGTGACTCACTAGAGAGGAGAAATAGTGTTTGAAGTTAATTAGGTCTGGTGGTGGCTTATCACCAACGTATTAGGTCATTCTGGCTTCGTGAAGGCCCTAAGATAGCCTGGTGACAATCCTCTGTGAGCCAGGGTTGAGGCTTTCTGAACCATCCTGAAAATTGACCCTCCAGTGTTCAAACAGGCTCAAATTCTGCTTAGTCAGTTGGAGCCAGCTTCTGCCCTCTCCAATCTCCTTGAGCTGACGCTGATAGTTTTTTGTTGTCTTTTTTTTTTTTCTCCCTTGATGAGGCTGATAAAGGCCAGATTAGACCAGATTAAAAGTAGATAAAGGCAGGCTTATTAAGAGGCAGCTCTTCGGCAGGTTCACCAATCGCACAGGTGGAAGTCAGTGAAGGCGCGCACACCCGGGATTTTAGACAGCTTAAGGCGAGGAGTGGTGGCGTGTCAACTTTGTCCAAACATAGTTGAAAACTTAGCCCCTTGGTGGGTACGCTTGGGGGCACTGCCAGAAATTCAGACACGAGGAATGATGATATGTTAGCCCTGAATTTTCTCTGTGTGGGAGGAGGAGTTTTCTCTGAGCAGGCAGGGTTGGGAGAAGAAGGGCGGATGGGGTTTCCCCTGGCTTCTGCAGGGGTTCCACACTAACATTCACCATCTAATGCTGTGTGACCTTCCTTCCTTCCCATCTCTCCTCCCCTCCCTCGTCTCTTTCCTTTCCTTCCTTCTTTCAATCAAATCAGCCTCTTCTCCCAGACCTTAGTTTTAGAATCCACAGACTTACAAGCACTAAGCCAATGCTCTTCTAAGCCACACCCCCAGGTCTTGCTTGCACTAAGCCAGTGCTCAACTCTGAGCCACGCCCCTGCTCTGTGGTTCCTCATTCTAAAGATTAGAGGCTCAAAGTTTCCCTAAGCCAGACTCTGCACAGCAAAGCCCAGCTTCTCAAACCTCTGGGGGTGGGTCCCGGACACTCGAGTCCCAACTAGCCCCACGCCTCAGAGATACTCTCTATATGGTCACTCCACAGTGAGACGT
Source organism: Mus caroli (assembly GCF_978045245.1). Classification (NCBI taxonomy): domain Eukaryota; kingdom Metazoa; phylum Chordata; class Mammalia; order Rodentia; family Muridae; genus Mus; species Mus caroli. Next base: position 121,788,628 of record NW_028227259.1, on the reverse strand, counting down.
TCACCTAAGCCATCGTCACCGACCTGGTAGAACAAGCTGGTATTCTTAGAACAAAGTTCTGTGCAGAGGACAACATCTGCTCAGACTCTCCAGGATCCAGACTTCAGAATCTGAGAGCATAGCCACTGAGGCTGAACTGGATAGAACATTCCAGAAGGTAAGAAGAAACGGAAGCCCAGCCTCTACTCTGAGATAGTCCCAAGAACACAGTCACACAGCTATGAGGCCATCACAGTCATATATACCAAGGGCTCAGAGATAAGCCTCCTTCCCAGCATCAAAGTCACCCCTGATCCAGCCCATTTGGCAAGTCCCCATTTTACAGCATAGAGTAGTAGGTGTCTTAATTAAGGGAAATCTTAAAAGTATCATACAGCTATGCTGTAGAATTCTATGTGCTCAGTAAGAAGAAAATGGAGGTGGGGGTGGGGGATTGGCAGCAGAAGTCAACAGACCTTTTTTCTGTAAGAGTCCAGATAGCAAATGTCACAGGCTTCCTGAACTGTCTGGTCTCCATGGCAACTACTCAAATGGACTATCTAGTTCAAAAGCAGTCACAGGTAATATGTAAACAACGGAGATGTGTCCTATAGTCTAGCCAGCTCAGCTCTGTTGCTGTAACAAACACCCTCACCAAAAGCAGCTTAGGAGAAGAAAGGGTTCGTCTGGCTTATACTTCAGCTCACAGTCCATCACTGAGAGAAGTCAGGATGAGAACTTCGGTGGTGGAGCCATGAAGGCAGGCCTGCTTGCTATCATCCCACAATGCGTCACTCAGACCCAGAGACATGGAGCAAGAACCATGGAGAATGCTGCCTGCTGCCCGGCAAACAGGCTTATTTATCCTCCGCTAGCTTTCTTACACAGCTCAGGACTACTGCCTAGGGAATGGTGCCACCGAACTGGACGCTCCTCCACCAATTCACAATCAAGTCAACCCCCTACCACAGACATGTCCACAGACCAATCTGTCCCAGGAAATTCTTCAATTGAGACTCTACCTAAATATCTCAAGTTGACAATTACAGTTAACCCAGACACTACGGCTGTTCCCCAATAAAACTTTATAGACTGAAGAGACTTGGGCCGGATTTACCATGAGCTAAGGTTTGGTGGCTCCAGATCAAAAGAACAGTTGTTTAAAATCCCAAAGCACACTGATACATAAAGAATGCAAACTGCCAAGCAACACACATAGTACGAGATTTCATACATAAACAGTATTTAAACATAAATGTGAATAAATGCATGTCTATTTTGCTTGAATATTCACTGTATATTTATGATGTACTTGAGGAGTATAAAGGTTTATGGTGGAGGAGATGTAATGAGAATCTTTTACAATGAAAAGGCTCACTGCCTGTGATAACACACATAATTTGGAAAAAAATGAGGAGGAAAGAAGTTGGAAGGAAGATGAGAATGGGGATGAAGGAGGTGGACCCTCATTCAGGATGAGGTGAGGAAGAATCAAAGGAAGAGAGTCAGGGAAGGGACAGGGAAACATGAAGGAAGGAAACCAAAGAAAGGATGGATGGCAGCATCTCAATAAAATGAAAAATCCAGCAGCATCCCAATAAAACTATAAACCTAGCAGCATCTCAATAAAACTATAACTCCAGCTCTGGGCCAGAATGGCTCATGGGTCATGATGTTCTGACTCAAGTGCCAAAGTATTAGCCTCGTGAACTGGGACCACGGTGGAATGGGATCATTGCTGTATTCCATGTTGTAAAAGACCCTAGTGCACGGGCTGAAGACCTTGCTCATCGAGGTCCCAAAGAGAACACAGCCCATCCTGTTAACTAGAGAGCCACGAGTCCAGCCCTTATCCTAAGCCCTTGACACATGCACACAGGAAGAGAGTCAGCTGCGTGCTACTCATTTAAATGTCTGCCACTGATCGCTGCCAGCACACAGGTTAATTAAATGGCAGCGATCTTTTTTTTTTTAAATCAATTCTCATTTTCACATTATCACATCAAAGAGGTCTCGCTCCATGGCACTTCGCTGGCTTCAAAATAAGAAACCCTGATGGTGGCTGATGGCTTTGGCTCTGTCTAGAGACCTGTTCCCCAGTTCTCGCCAGGAAGAAAATCTGATCCATGGTCAGGCAGGTCCCAGGGTCCTCAGGCTGATGCTGTCATCTCCAAAGAAACTGCATGTCTAAGGGCAACTTAGGGAGCATCTGCGACCTCGTGGGATCCGACTCCTATCGGATGAGACACTGCTCACCTGCTCTGAGTGAGGAATGAACGAGGCTTGGGTGGGACCTGCTGTCTCTTGACAGCTCTGAGGAGAGACTGAAAGGAATCAAGACTGCATTAGGGGTTAAGAGGGAAAGAGGGAAAGAGTATGCTGGTGAACGTTCAAGTACCCAGAAAGCTGTTATATGCTGGGACACTTCATTTCATGGCGGCTTGGGATGGAGGGCACAAGGCAGGTGGGCAGGGGAGGGGTTGAGGAGGTAAACAGGGGAGGGGCTAAGGAGGTAAGCAGGGGAGGAGCTAAGGAGATAAACAGGGGAGGGGCTAGGGAGGTAAGCAGGGGAAGGGCTAAGGAGATAAACAGGGGAGGGGCTGTACTGGCTAGTTTTGTGTCAACTTGACACAGCTGGAGTTATCACAGAGAAAGGAGCTTCAGTTGAGGAAATGCCCCCATGAGATCTGGCTGTGGGGCATTTTCTCAATTAGTGATCAAGGGGGAAAGGCCCTTTGTAGGTGGGATCATCTCTGGCCTGGTAGTCTTGGGTTCTATAAGAGAGCAGGCTGAGCAAGCCAGAGGAAGCAAGCCAGTAAAGAACATCTCTCCGTGGCCTCTGCTCAGCTCCTGCTTCCTGACCTGCTTGAGTTCCAGTCCTGACTTCCTTTGGTGATGAACAGCAGCATGGAAGTGTAAGCCGAATAAACCCTTTCCTCCCCAACTTGCTTCTTGGTCATGATGTTTTGTCCAGGAATAGAAACCCTGACTAAGACAGGGGTTAAAGAGGTGGACAGGAGAGAGGCTAAAGGAAATCAAATCCAATTCAGCTTTTAAGACCTGCACAACCTAGTCTTACTGCTATCTGGAGAGATGGGGCCATAGACCCTGGGCCCTGCTGGGGCTCCTGAGAGATGGTTCTAGCCATCCTTCCCCAATCTCACCCACACCCAGCTTCCTTCCTAGGTATGCAAATGCACCTGGTTCTGCAGCCTTCCGGGTCACTCCCAAGCCATGGGAAGTATATGTATCAGCAAGCTCTGGCAGGTTGACAGACAGACAGCTACCCAACGAAGGCCATGCTGGCTGCTGCTGGCGCTGGCACGTGGTGATCTAAAGGTATAAACCTTGGCAAACTCTAAACTGGTGTAGTTGCCTTGGGCTTTGCTGACAGCATCCATCAACAGCATCCATCTCCGAATTCTCTGGGATGCTAAAACATACAACAGCAGAAGGCACAGGCTGGGCTGCTGCATGTGAAGTCTACCACAGGGATAAGAACACAGCCACGATCATAGGAAGTCCTGTGTGATAGGGGCTGCCCCAGGCCACACCGCCTTACAGTATCTTCTGCTTCTGAACCTAGCAGGAAAAAGAGGACCCTGACCCCATTTATAGATAGGAAACAGAAGCGGGAGGATGGAGGCTGCTTGCCCAAGGCCAGTGGAAGTGGCAAGGGGCTCAGCCTTTGCTCTAACTCTGCCAAGACCAAGTAACTGGAGACTGGAGAAGAGAAATCACAAATGCAGATCAAAAAGGAGTAGGGGGCAGACACAGAGCTCAGTGATAGAGCACCTGCCAAGGCCCTGGAGTCGGGGAGGGAGGGACGGAGGGAGGGAGGGACAGAGGGAGGGAAGGAGATGAGGGAAAGGAGAGAAAGGGGGAATAATGAAAAATGGAAAAAAGACCCACTAAGTTTCTCCAAAGAAGATAGATACATAAATGGCAGTCACTGTGCCCATGAAGGCGGTCGACATTATGACTCGTTAGGAAGTATGAAATAAGTTACCAAGACACTGCACCCCAGACACTGCACTCTGAGACACTGCACCCCTAGAAACTGGACCCCCAGACACTACACCCCAGACATTGCACCACACACACTGTGCCCCCAGACACTGCACCTGAGACACTGCACCCCCAGAAACTGGAACCCCAGACACTGTACCCCATGAGCTGCCAGGTGGCAGTGTTTGCAGCATGTTAGTGCCATCAAGGAGAAACAGGACCCTTGCTTTGTTCTAATGGGAAAGGAAAGAGGTGCCCCTGCAGTGAAGAGTTTGTGGTTCCTCCAAACATTAACTATAGAATTATCGAACAACCCAAGAACCCTGCCCCTGGATATACATGTAAAAGAGTTGGGGACGGGTACTTAAATCCATACCCATGCATGCTCACATCAGAATTATCCACAGAGGCTAAAAGGTAGATGAACTAATTGTGGTATGTCTCTGTTGTGGAATATTACCCATCCCTGAAAAGGATGGAGCATCACAACACAGAAGTCAAAGAGGCCAGTCCCCAGATCCGGAGATAATAAGATTCTACTTAAATGACAGCAGAACACTGAGGTCCATGGAGATGGATGAAGACTGACAACAGGGGGATGCAAGTAGAAGGTAACTATAGATGGGTCCTCATTTGGGGTGATTAAAATATTTGGGGACTATTTAGAGGTGGTGGTTTCATATCACTGGAAACTATTGGACTGTTCACTTAATATAGCTAATTTCATATTATGTGAAATGCATCTTAATATTAAAACACACACCCATACACATATATACACACATGCATACATACATATATATACATATATACATATGTCCACATACACACATGCATATATATACACACATGCATACATAAATACAAACATATACACACATACATATAAACACATATACACACACAGAGATATACATACACATACATATATATACACATGTATACATACACGCACATATATACACACATACACATAAATACACACAGACATACATGCATACATATACACACATATACATAGATATACACACACATACATACACATATACACAAACATACACAGACACATATATATACATATACACATATACACATACATATGCAAACACATAAACACATACATACATATACACATACGTACACACATATACATAGAGACACACATGCACATATATACACATGCATACACACACACACATACACATAAATACACACAGACACACATGTATATACATACACATATAGATATACACACATGCACACACACACGCACACACACACACACACATGCATGTAGAGTTCAAAGAAATGAGAGTCAGAATGATTATGGGAGTCAGGAACCGTGGACATTGTTCCTGCCAAAGCCACTCTGTTCTCCAGCAGCCAACATTCTAGTCTGGGAGCCAAGATGGGGCAGGCAAGAAATCAAGCAGAACCAATGGAGCCAATGGAAGACCCTCCATGCCAAGGGCCTGTCAGCCCTGGTAAGCCGAAGAAGAATAGAAGGAACAATGGTTATTCTTTACTTCCAATGTGACAGCTTTTAGAGTCACCTAGGAGACACGAGCTGGGTGTGGCTGTGAGCAGGTTTCCAAAGAGATTTGACTGGATTGGGAATATCCACCCTGACTGTGGTGGCCCCACCCGGTGCTTGTCATCCTGGGACAAATAAAAAAGAGGAAGCGAGCAGAGTCCAGCCTACATGACCCTCCACCTCGTCACTGTGGATGCCATGCAGCCAGCTGCCATGCTCCTGCCGCCATGATGGACCGTGGACTCTCAAACTGTGAACCAATTCTATCAGCTGTGTGTTCACTCACCAATGAGAGGAATAACTAATACAGAGATGCTTCCAGGGAGTCTCAGGTCTCCAGGCATCATTTAGAGAGGAACACACAGGTGGCAGGCACAGTGGTGGCTTCCATTCCAAGGTCACAGGTGCTACAGGACCTCTGTGAGGGGAGACACCCCCTCCTACACAGAAAGGCTCCCTCTGAGCACTTGGCTCCCCACAAGCCTTGCATTAAATGCTCTGTTCCCCCCGAGTTTCATGGTACTCTCCTAACTCGCCCTTGTAAAAGGAGGATGTCTTGTCCCCATCCATGAGAGCCCTGAAGGGATGGCTTTCAGGGTGTGATGAAGGATTATTTATTTGCTAGAATTTCCGTTGAAGTAAGAAAAGTTCTGGAGACTGTTGGTCAACCATGCACTTGATGCAGTAAATTTTACATTTTGACGAATTTAGCACAATTTTTTGTTAAAAAAAAATATATTGTGCTGTGTTGGCAAATGGATACCCACCCTTGAATGGTGGGGAGGAGAGGTGCAAGAGAAAGCCTTTGTGGACCAGAGAAAGAGACACTGGGACAGTGACGACTTTTCTTCAGGACAGCCAAAGAGGGTGCTGTTGAGGCAAGCAGTCTTGTGGGGAGCTGATCTTTGGGAAAGGAAGACCAAAAACCAACATCGACCAGCACAATGAGGGGCCCTCCGAAGGCTGAGCGGAAACAGGCCCCCCTTCACCTTCTCCACAGCTGTTCCGTCCTCTCCATAGCTGCCTGCTTTCCACCTGCTTGGAGCCAATTTAATTAGAAGTTCAAGGCTCCCCCAAGACGCAAAAGCAAATGCCATGTTTATAAACCAGGAGCCAGAAGAGCCATAAAACTCGGGCCACTGAAGTATGGGATGGAGCCACCTGCCACCTGCCGCCTGGGGAGGCTAACACATCCAGATTGGGTTTAAAGGAGGTCTCACTCCAGCCATGATAGACATATTACCCGGATCATAAGGAAACCAGTGGATGGTGAACCCCAAAGAGAGTAGAGTTCATTCCACAGCGGGTGTGCAGTGAGCACATTTTTCTAAGTAATCATGGCGGTAAGTGTCCTCAGGTGACAGGAAGAGTCTCAGCAGCTAAGGAAAGCAGAGATTCAGAGGCAGCAAACCAAGGACCACTTTACCGGTCCTTGAACCTGTCCTCTGCAAAGGAAGTTGGTCTCCATCCTCACCATGAGGGTGGAGGGGTCCCCTGAGGTTGTGAGAAGCAGAAGGCAGGGCTTGAGAAGGTGTATCCCTACAGCTTGGTCACCAACTCAGTGGGGACCCAGCCCTCTCTAGAACTTTTTAGATGACTGGATTGATCAGATGAAATTAGCATCTATAAGGGTCCCGTCAACTCCAGTCCACTGTAGGATTCACCACAGTGTTGACTAACACAGACCCTCAGACATCTGAGAACACCTCACGTCAAGTCTAGATAATGAACAGGAGTCTGGATGTCACCTCAAAGAGCTCTGGTCTTAAGCTGAATGTGGTAGCTTTAATCCCAATTCTTGGGAGGCAAAGGCAGGCTGCTCTACATAGCAAGTTCCAGGACAGCCAGGACTATTCTGAAAGCCACGTCTAGAGGGAGACAGACAGAGAGAGAGAGAGAGAGAGCGCTGGGGAGGGAGAGGGAAGAAGAAGAGGAAGAGGAGGAAAAGGAAGAGGAGGAAGAGGAGGAGGAGGAAGAGGAGGAGGAAGAAGAGGAAGAAGAGGAGGAGGAAGAAGGGGAGGAAGAAGGGGAGGAAGAAGGGGAAAGGAAGGGAAGAGAGAAAATAATGGAATAAATCAGCTTGGACTGGATAGATGGGTCTGTGGTTAAGAGCACTTTCTGACACAAACATACTGGGAATCAAACCCAGGTCCTCTGTAAGAGTGGCCAGTACCATTAACCACTGAGCCACCTCTGAATCAGACAGTGGTGGCGCACACCTTTAATCTCAACACTCAGGAGGCAGAGGCAAATGAACCTATGAGTTCAAGGTTAGCCTGGTCTACAGAGTGAGTTCCAGGACAGCCAGGGGTATACAGAGAAGTAGCCAGCACTTGCTGCTCTTGCAGAGGACCTGGGTTTGGCTCCCAGCACCCACATCAGGCAGCTCCCAGCTGCTTGTAACTGTAGTTCCAGGGTTTCAGATCCCTCGGGCTCCTTGAGCACTTGCAAAAGAGCAGCCCTCTGAAGCACTTGGGTCTTTCTATGTCGAGAGTCAGAGGTTCATGGGAAGTTCGCCAGGGGTCTATCGCACCATCCCCGAATAGGATAAAGTCAATGAACATCACTACAGAATGTGGCCCACCCTGGAATAGGGGTCACTGCCCAGTGGCTGCTTGAAGACTTGGAGTCCCACCTCTCATGAGACGAGAGATGTGTGTGGGTTTGCCAGCAGGTAACAGCACATGAACACCTGTCCGCAAGGCATCCATGAATCCTGTGGACCACTCGACAGTCTGGCATCTGTGAGAAGAATCCCCTGCTCAGTCTTATCAACACATCACCTCATTTAATCCAGCCACCAGCCTGATGAACCTGTACTTGTGCCGGGGAAACTTTCCCCAAGGCTATGAAGCTGTAGTGTGGATGTGACCAGAGAACACTAAGATGTGACTGTGGACCCACCTATAAGCCACACAGAGACATACTGCTAGATGTGACCACGGGACACTGAACCCAGAGTCCACAGCCCTGATTCTTGGCTCCCCCCTCCTCTAAGGCACCCCATGGGCAACAGGCACCTGCCCCTTCACCTACCTAGGCTTCAGCTTATGGTACAAGGAGTTGCCTAATGACATGCAAATTAGGTGCAAATTAAACACAACTCTCAGTGCGCTCCAAGTCGGCTCTCTTGTTTATTTTTCCCGGTACGGAACAAGCCTGGTTGTTATAGCAAAAAAATAATAACGTTACTGAGAAATAATGATGCCTTGTCAATGAGCCGGAGACAGATCAAGCCGGTCCGGGCTGTAATTGCCCGCCTGGCTCTGCGTGCACTTAGCTAGGTGAGGGTGCTATTAACTACAGCAAAGCAAACATTTGCACACAAGAAAGCTGAGTGATAAGAGGAGCATCCGCTGAGTGAGTGCCGGCCTCTCTAGGATTCGGGAGAGCCGCCCGTTCTGATTTCAGGTACATCCTGCGCAACTAGGTTTGGTACAGTGCTCAATGCTGAAACCACCAGAGGAAACCGTGCTGGAATATATCATGCTAGTTAATAATGAAAGAAGAGAGTTCCCAGGCCAAGAAGACAGCTCAGTCGATAAAGTACCCGCCTTGCAAGCATGAAGACCTGGGTTCAATCCCCCAGAACCCAGGAAGAAGAGACAGGGAAGGTGGCACATTAGAAACCCCAGCACAGGGTTAGGCATGAGAGGAGACAAGCAGACCCCCAGGCTTTGCTGATCAGCCTGCTTAGCCTGTGTAATGGATTCCAGGCTAGTGAGAGACCTTGTCTTAAAAACCGAGGTGGACAGTTGACCTCTGGCCTCCTCACATGTGCACACGTATGTAGATACACATTTGCGTGCACACAGTACGTACACCTATACACACATACCCCAAGTGCATGGGGCATACACACACATACCATGTGTATACACACACACAAATACACATACATACTATGTGCATGCACATTTATGCATGGACACACAAACACACACTCACACCATATGCACACATGCACACACAAGTACACACAAGTGTAGGCATGCACACTTACACCATGTGCACACATGCACACACAAGTATATATACCATGTGCTTAAAATACATATGTGTGGGCGCACAAGCACACACTCATATCACGTGCGCACACATATACACACATACACAATGTGCACGCATACACACACACACACACACACACACACACGAACCCCCTCGGCCTTTCTGACCCCATCTGCCTCTCTGCACTCCTCACTCCCTGCACAGGGCTCTGGTGTCTCATCTCTCAGCAGACCTGAACTCTAACCATCTTCGACCTCTGCACAGAAGAGCAACCATGTGTGGGAACAGCAAGATGGCTCGACCTGTAAGCGGAGCTTGCCACCATGCCTGACCAACCTGAGTTTGATCTCCACATGATGGAAAGAACCAACTCCCGCAGATTGTCCTCAGACTCCCGCATGTACACCGTGGCACTCACGTGTGCACACGCAATAGCTAGACAGGAAGATAGATGATGTAATGACAATATGGAGAGCATCAGTGAGTTCATCCCATACCTTTGCTAACAACTCTCTGGTGACCCCTAAGCTTCCCCTTGTCTTGGGGGAGGATTAGACGCCCTACCCCTGACCAAAGCCAAAACCACCCAAACCTGTGATGTTACCCTAGTCGAAGAAAAGGAGACACGATGCATGTGTAATCCGGTTAAGGATACTGAGGTAAACATATTCTCAGTTATCCATTTGTAACCTAAACCAAGGATATGTGTCCTTATACGAGGAAGGATGGGAGCACTTTGATATAACCAGAGGCTGAGGCGGTAAGGGGGGAAGCCATGCAAAGACAATATAGGTGGACTGCATTAAAATGATATCACCCAACCAGGGACTCATAGCTGTCCCAGAATTATCTAAGGCAGGGGATAGCCCTCTGTAGAGCCTTAGACAACTTGCTTAAACTTTTAGACTCCAGAATAATGGGAAGAAAATAAAACTCTATTGCTTGAAGACACCAATTACAAGTCCATTTTTTTTTTACAGCAGCCATGCACTCTGCAGGTTCTGCAAGAAGTGCCCAAGCTCTCTCTTCTATCGCCATGGTCTCCTTATCAGTCAGGTGCAGCATGCTCCCCTGCCCTCTCTAGGACCTTTGCGCATGCTGTTTACACCTTGACTTCAGTCCTCTCTCTAGTCCCCTTCGGAAGCCTTCACTGATGTTACAGGCGAACTCTGATCCCCCACAATCCCACCTCCCCAGCACCAATCGTCTCTTCCTGGTGGCCTCAGCAGATACCTATGGCGAAGGTGCAGAAGTCTCTGGCCTCCCCTCTCAGAACTGCTCCACAAGGGTGGGGTTTGTTCCTCTCTGTCACTTCTGCGCCCAGAACTAATCAGTGGCACCTACCACATAATAGACACCCGGATAGTTCAGTGACGATATTGGTTTGGGAGGAGGGAGTGTCATTTACGGCAACTCAAAATTAGAATCTATAATAAGATGTCAAATAAAGCCATCCAGCTGAAAAAGGAAAAGGAGAAATTAAAAGGTCCCTGGGGTAGGCAAGCAATATAGCCTGAGTCATGGCCCCATTAACCACATCAAAGTAATTTACAGAGCTGACAGGTAGTGTCATGTCAGGACGTCTGCACTGTGCTGACAGAACCGAGCTTCCCTTCCAAGTGTCCAAATCACCTCCCTCCAAACACATTAAGATGGCGGTGCTATCAAGAGTTGGCTTGAGTTGTCAGCTTCAAACAGCCCAGAGTCACTAGGGAAGAGCGGGATGGGGGGTGGGGTGGGCTCAGTGAAGAATGATTCAGTGAAGAATTACTCTTTTCAGATTGGCCCATGACCAGGTCCGTAGGGGAATGTCTTGATTGCTAAATGATGTAGACAGGCCCATCTCGTGGCATGAAGAGCCGTCTTAGAGTAGGTCATCTCGGGTACCTGAGCAGACGCAGGGAAGCAAGCCACTGAGCAGCATCCTTCCGTGGCCTCTGTCTGCTTTAGTTCCTGCCTCCAGGTGCCTGCCTTGGGTGAGTGCCTTGACTTCCCTCAGTGACGGAGTATAAGCTGTAAGCTGAAATACACTCACTCCTCCCCAAGTGGCTTCTTGTATTTTTATCACAACAGCAGGAAGCAAACCAGGACAGTTAGATCCAGGTACTAGGCTAGGGCAGCAAGCACTTGCAAGAAGTGGGGACAAGCAGGGGCTGGTGGCCCCACCCTGGAACCCTTCTGAATGTTCTTCTCTGTCTAGACTATAACATATTAAGGGTGTGGGGAGAGGCATAATTGTCCTCTAACCCCAGCCAGACAACTGACCCGGGGTGAATTAGAAAAAGGGGCATCTCCCCACTACTGACGGGTATCCTTCCTTCTCTCTGAACACAAACAGGAAAAGCTCACCCAGAAAGAGGGCAGAAGTTCTCAGGATGAAGATGAAGCTGTAACGGGAAAAAAAGCAGAATGGGGGGCAGGGGGCAGCCAGGGAAAGGGGCAGCTGGCCCTGGATTCAGAGCTGGGTTCTAACAGTAAATGGCATAGCTGCTGTGTGTCTGATCTTGAGCAAACTGACCTCTTGGAATGTCACTTCAATTATAAAATGAAGGGATCCAATCACAAGACAAATACTGTGTGTGAGGCAGGGCTGGGGCTAGGGCTGGGGCTGGGGCTGGGAGTAAGGTAGGCGATACAAGGTAACACCTAACGGGCCATGTCTTATTCAAATGTCCATAATGGACAGAGGAGAGTCTTGCATCAGCTAAGGGTTTCATTCGGTGGGGTCTATCCCAGCAGGACAATTTTTTACACATCATGGCCACTACACAGAAAGCACAGGAGAGAGTCTGAAGCAGAGTATTTCCAATACATTTACAGCCAACCCCATTTCACATATGGGAAAACTGAGAGCCTAGGGGGTGAAATTGCTTGCCCAGGCATCATGTCCTCTGCCTACACTGTTCTCTGTCTATATGTCAACCACCGGCAGGTTCTCAGAACATGCATCACTAAAATGCCTTCGCAGGAGGAGACCTAAGCAACATCTACCCCTCCCCCTAAGGTTCAAATGCAAACTGAGGCACAGCTTCACCAGTGTTTAGTCCGGGGAATCAGCGAGTTTATTGGGCTTCCTTACGGAAAGGGAAGCTTCTCTCCCAAAAGGGCCTCGGAATGCGGCTTCCCCACAACTGCCCTAGCCTCACTACCAGATTATATGCACTAGCCCTTTCCCAAGGCCATATGCAATCAGGGTAGAGCCGCACACAACATGTAGTAGAAGAGGCTGGAAACTCAGGTAAGGGTCTCCCTGGCCTTCTCTGAGGGCGTCTAAATGGTCTGAGTCAAGCTAGAATGATCTTTTGCAAGCAAGTGCAGCTGGGCTCTCTGAGTTAGTGGCTGTTTAGCTCAGAGGCCAGGTCTATCTGGATAGCAACGAGTCACACTTCCTGTCAGAATAAAGCCATTATGCTAGGAGGGAGACTTAAAGGTGGCCCTGTCGTTGTCGTCATGAAGACAGAAGAACAAATGGTGGCTCCATGGCCACCTAGGGTGAGAGCCCAAGGGAGGTGAACTGTGTGCATTGAATTATGCTCGTGTGTCTGTGTATGTGTGTGTCTCTGTGTGTGTGTTTGTGTCTGTGTGTTCTGTGTGTGTGTGTCTGTGTGTGTGTTTGTGTCTGTTTGTGTGTTTGTGTCTGTGTGTGTCTGTGTGATATGTGTGTCTGTGTGTGTGTCTGTCTGTCTGTCTGTGATGCTGGAGATAGAGCAGCATGCTATTATAACGTTTGCCGGACCTGTGCTATACCACTGAGATCTTCACGGCCCCTGGCTATCTTCCTTAAAGAGTTATTTATTTGAGATTTTTACTTGCCTGTACATGAGTCAGCATGAGCTCATGTGTGCAATATGAACATAGGAGCCCAAGGAGGCCATAAGAGGGCATTCATTAGTTGTGAGCCACCATGTCGGTGTTAGGAACAAAGCCAAGGTCCTCTGGAAGAGCAGCTTAACTGCTGAGCCATCTGTCCAGTCCCTTGGCACTCAGCTCTTTGACAAAGTCTCACTGTGTAGCCCAGACCGTCCTTACATGGATGATCAACCTGCCTTAGCCTCCCAAGTGCTGAAGTAATAATACCTGTGCACCGTCACAACTGTTTCAAGAGGGTGCTTCTTACGGTGTGTAAGTTACAGTTTAACCAAGCAGCAAGGCAAATAACAAACGCAAACATCAATACACACATTATTACCGTATGCAGTAAACAGTATCTCTGGTCTCTACCCACTCTTCAGACCTGCTGAGTGTGGTTCTGCACCCTGGGAAGGGGCTGAGTGATCAGGACGAAGGACCACCGGGCTCTAAGGGACATGGAGGCTAAGAGCTCTTTATTGGAGAGCCTCCACACCCTGTTCCCATCTGAAGAAGAAAGGCCGTAGAACAAGGTTACAGCCAGCGCTGGAGGGGTGCAAGTGGGGACAGACATTGACCAGGGTGCTGACATACTGAATTGCCAAGCAGAATCTAAGGAGAAGAACAAGAGATGAAAATACAAGCTGGTGTGACAGGTAATGAGGCCATTTGAATATGGCCTCTTGCTCTGAAGCCATCAAGCCTTCATTTCTGTTTTGTTTAAAAGGGGAAGAGAAATGACCAACAGAAAAAAATTGGCAGGTGACATGGAAGGCCTCGGGGGCATCTGGATTTTATTATCTGCCTCTCATCTTTTATTTAACAACAAGGAAACAGAGTTTCCAAGCAGTGGTGGGGTAATAAGAGTGGCAGAACATTCTTGTGCACTGCAGGGGGAAGCCTGGAGCGGGGCTAGGCAGAAGGCCATCCTGAGTGGGTTACGGGAAGCTGGATGCCCTTGGACCCTGAGGCAGAAGGATTTGACCTTGGAGCATAGACCGGAAGCCAGGGCTTCATGTGTTAAGGCTTTGGAGAGCTGAGCTGAGATCTAACTTGGTTGGGTGGTGCAGGTGGGCATTTGGACCTGTAGGAAGTTCATCTGTATTCTGATAATTGATCATGCCTTAGGATTGTGAGAGTTGGTGGAAAATTATAAAAATATAACGCTTTTAGCTCAGGGGATACACTAAACGGAGCTGGACAAATGACCCCCACCATTGAGCTGGGGGAGGGTGTGGGTGCGTGCTTGTGGGCATGTGTGTGTGTGTGTGCATCTATGTACATCTGTGAAGGTGTTCACATATATGCATGCGTATGCGCATGTGAGTAGAGGTCTGTGCTGGCTAATTCTATGTCAACATGACAAAAGCTAGATTCGTCTGAGAGAAAGGGACCCCAACTAAGAAAATGCTCCTTAAAATGGGGCTGTTGGCAAACCTGTAGAGCATTTTTCTTGATTAGTCATTGATGAGGGAGGGCTCAACCTATGGTGAAAGGAACCATTTCTGGACTGGTGGTCCTGGTTTTATAAGAAAGCAAGCCGAGCAAGCCAGGGGAAGCAAGCCAGTAAGCAGCACCCCTCCATGGCCTCTGTATCAGCTCCTGCCTCCAGGTACCTGCCCTGCTTGAGTTCCTGTCCTGGCTTCAGTGATGAGCTATAGATGTGTACGTTGAACAAACCCCTTTCTTCCCCAACTTGCTTTTTAGTCCTGGTCTTGATCACAGTGATAGAAATCCTAAGACATGGTCAGAGATCAATGCCAGTATTGTTCCTTGATTTTTTTCTTAAACTTCTCAGAAATGTATAATAACTTGTGGGAGTGGAGAGGTGTGGGTGCCACAAGACACACAGGAGGACAGAGGATAATTTGAAGATGTCAACTGCTCTCAGGGCCCAAACTCAAGTCATAAGGATTGGTGGCAAATGCCCTTTACCTACTGAGCCATCTCCTTTGAAAAAGTGTTTCTTTTATCTTACAATTCCAGGTTCTAGCTGTGGTGGTTTACATGAAATATCATCTGCATTCTTGGGAATTTGAACACTTGATCTCCCGGCCACCTGCGATCCAGCAGTTTGACCCTTGACTCTTCTAAGTCAGGGATAGACAAACCAACCAGTTCAACCCACTGGGGATGTCGGCGATGGAGAAGAGCCAAATATCTCCCCCATTTTATTCATTCCTCACTTTAGTCATCTGAGGAAGTGTGGTGGGGGTGAGGGATGTGAGTGGGGCATCCTTTCATGACTGAGAGTCAGGGCCAGCCTGCAGCTGCCCCTACCAAAGCGGGCTCATTAACCAGTCACTCAGGGGAAGGGTGGATCAAATGTTGAATTTCACTGATCTCTTATTCTTTTTGGAGCAGCCGGTGGAAGAGTTACATGAAGGTTGCAGATTATAAGCTGGGCCATTCTTTGAAGAGAAGGTTAGTTCTAGTCATCTTGCTTGCGTGCCCCATCCCTGTGCTGAATCCTCACAAGAATGGAAGGAGCAGCATAGAGAAGCCCTGAGACTTTGGGGGCCAGAATGGCAGGCCCCCAAAACTCACTCTCATTCCTTCCATCCATTCCTCTATCCCTCCACCCCATCTGTCTGTCCCTCCGTTCCTCTGCCTCTCTATCCCTCTGCCTCTCTATCCCTCCATCCCTCATCCCTTCATCTGTCTGTCCCTTCATTCTTCTATCCCTCTGTCCCTCATCCCTCATCCCTCCATCCCTCATCCCTCTATCCCTCATCCCTCCTTCCCTTCCCCATCTGTATATTCCTCTATCCTTCCATCCCTCCATCCCTTCATCCCTTCATCTGTCCCTTCATTCTTCTATCCCTCTGTCCCTCATCCCTCATCCCTCCATCCCTCATCCCTCCATCCCTTTCCCCATCTGTCTATTCTTCCATCCCTCCATCTCTCCATCCCTCTGCCCCTCCAGCCCTCCATCCTTCTATGAATATATCCCTTTATCCCTCTGTCTGTCCATCCCTTCATCCTTCCATCCCTCCATCCCTTCACCCCTTATATGTCTGTCCTCCATCCCTCCACCCCTCCATCCTTTATCCCTCATTTTTTCATCCCTCATCCCTATATCCCTCATCCCCCCATCCCCCCATCCCCCCATCCCTCCCTCTATGGCCCTTGGCCCTTGGAGGGATGCAAAGAAAGGGAAACATCCCCAGGGTCCCAGAAGATGGGACAAGGGGTAGGATGCCGAAAAGGACAATGCTCTACCTGACACCTTACTAACGCCTCATTTCATCCTGCCCAACTCCTTCTGAAATAATTTCTCCTCTGAGATGGTTAGCCACTTGTCCACGGTCACACAGCAAGCAGAGCGCAGTCCAAACATGGGGTTTTGAATTCGTCTGCAGCTATGAGCCCCGGGTGGTAATGGGCACTGTCCAGAAGTGTCGTTGGTTGTCCTAGCCAAGGCTGGAGATGCTGCTCGGCATCTGGTTGGCAGAGACTGAGAATATCCTTTATCTCCAGTACCTAACAGAGTTACCCAACAGATACCCACAGTGCCCAGGAGCACTGTGCTTCCCCACGAAGCTTCCCCAGTCTCACCATCTCCCTGCAAGTTCTAGAAACTTCTACTTTGGGTTTTGGTTTTCTTCCTGGCACCCTGTTGAGACTCACCTGGGAGTGGGCAGGTATTTAGGAGGCTGCCTCTCTGGGTTGCTCGTGGATTTAAAAACCTCATCTAAATTCATGCTCACGTTCTGATTTCCAGCCAGCCAGAGACAAAGTTCTCATTAAGGGCACAGTGGAAGCTTCTCTCCACTGAGAGCAATAAGAACCTGTGCTCCCTCACAGTGAGGTGCGGCTGTAATTAACCGTAATGAAACCCCTAAGCTGGCCTCACGCTGGTACCAGGCTCCATACTTTGAACCACTCCCTCCACCTCCAGACCTCTGCAAAGAAACACTCAGGAGACACCGCCTTTCCCACGGCCCCAGAACAAGGCCCACAGGGGCAGGCTATGGAGCACAGAGAGTGCTGCAGGTCCCAAGTTTACCTCGGCATGGTGCTAGGCCATGGGTAAGTCACTGAAGCTGACGTGGGCAACGGACTCTCATGGCACCCCTAGTTGTGTCAGGAAGTGGACTGGTTTGGTTTTTGTCAACTTGACACAAACTGGAGTAGCATGGAAGAGAGAACCTCAACTGAAGAACTGCCTCCCTCACATTGACTTGTGGGCACATCTGTAGGGACGTTTTCTTGATAAACGATTGATGTGGGAGGGCCTGGTCTACTGTGCTGGTAATCCTGGGATAGGTAAGAACACAGGCTGAGGGGCTGCTGAGGCAGCTCAGCAGTTAGGAACACTGGCTGCTCTTCCAAAGGGTCTTGAGTTCAATTCCCAGCAACTACATGGTGGCTCATGACCATCTAAGAAGGGATCTGATGCCCTCTTCTGGCATGTAGGTGTGCATGCAGACAGAGCCCTCCTACATAGAAGGAGGAGGCAGAGGGGGAGGGAGGAGGGGGAGGAGGAAAAGGGGAGGAGAAGAGAAGAGGAGGACAGAAAGGGAGGAGAAGAGAAGAAGAAGAGGAAGAGGAGGAGGAGGAAGAGGAAAAAGAGGAGGAGGGAAAGGGAGGAGAAGAGAAGAAGAGGAAGAGGAGGAGGAGGAGGAAAAAGAGGAGGAGGGAAAGGGAGGAGAAAAGAAGAAGAAGAAGAAGAAGAAGAAGAAGAAGAAGAAGAAGAAGAAGAAGAAGAAGAAGAAGAAGAAGAAGAAGAAGAAGAAGAAGAAGAAGAAGAAGAAGAAGAAGAAGACAGGCTGAGCAAGCCAATAATCAGCACCCTTCCATGGCCTCTGCTTCAGTTCCTGCCCTATCTTCCCTTCATGGTGGACTCTAACAAATCCTTTCCTCCCCAAGTTTCTTTTGGCATTTTTGGTGCTCACCACAGCAGTAGGAAGTAAACTAAGACACCACTTCTCCTTCCACTCTTTCATCCATTTGTCTGCCTGTCCTTCCACACACTCATCAAATCAACCCATCCACCCACCCAGCAATCCATGCGTGCATGCAGCAAATGCTCACTGCCAACCTTCTGTGCATCAGTATTCAGGATACCAAGGCAACCAAGTCCCTTTCAATACAAGCGTCATGGGAGCACTGCCCTGCCCCAGGGCCTTTGCACGTATGTTCTCTCGCCCTGAGCATCTTCTTCCATGCCTGTTACACACATGACCGTTTCTGTGTTTGAGCCTCAGCTCATGGGACAGCCTGAGCCCCTCTACTGTCCTCCATCTCAACCTAGGAGGTCCTCCACAGCACAACGTGACACCAAAATTGCTCTCACTTGTGACACTGTAAATTTTGTGTACATCTCATGCAAAAATCCAACCTTCTAAAATTTGCACCAAAGCCTCAGCACATGACACATAGTTGACATTTAAGAAATAGTTACTGAAGGGAAAGGATGAAGTGGAACCAGGAAATTTAGCTCTGGCGGATGTGTGGCCTCTGGTATGGACAGCTTAGACTGTGCCATCCAATATGGTGTCCAGTAGTCAGGTGAGCTGGTGAACCTCTTCAGTGTAGTGATTCTCAGACAAGATGTAGATTTTACGGGACATGCTGTGTGTGTGTGTGTGTGTGTGTATGTGTGTGTGTGTGTGTATGTGTGTGTGTGTATGTGTGTATATGTGTGTGTGTATATATGTGTGTATATATGTATATGTGTATGTATGTGTGTGTATATATGTGTGTATGTATGTGTATATATGTGTGTGTGCATATGCATGTATATTTCTATGTATGTATGTGTATATATGTGTGTGTATGTGTGTATATGTGTATGTATGTGTGTATTATGTGTTTATATATGTGTGTGTGTTTGTGTATGTATGTGTACATATGCACAAGTGCCCATGGAAACCAGAAGAGCATCTCAGAGCCCCTGAAGCTGGAGTAGCAGGTGATTGTGACTACATGTTGTCACAATATCTGGTCACTGACTTAGTGAGTTAAAATAAAGAATTAAAACCAATCCCAATGGTTCCTTTGCAGGTCTCTAGAGTGACTGTGAGAGGTTCTGAGTAACAAGTGTGGTTGCCTCCTGTCTGCTTCGTGGAACCCACCCCTGACTTTCTCCTAATTAACTCTTTGACTTTGGTGCAGTCAATTAACCTCAAGGAGGCTCTGTTTCTCTGAGCAACAAGTTAATGTGAGTATTTCTAACCTGCCAACTTCACAAGGCAGCGACGTAGCTAAAGGAGATAACAGAAGGGCAAACGGCTTGGTGCGAAGCCCACACCAATCACAGCTTCTCTTTCTTTCCTCTCTCTCTCTCTCTCTCTCTCTCTCTCTCTCTCTCTCTCTCTCACACACACACACACACACACACACACACATGTGCACGCACACACACATTCTATATATTGATTACTATAAACTCAAATAGCAATAATGACCTCAAATTACTATCTTCTAACCAAACTACTCCAAATTCTATTTACATTCCTTGGAGTTAATGTATTTCATCTCACCCTTGAGGCTTCTAATGCACACAGAATACTTGAGACTCACTGGCTCTTTGCGTCAAGTTGAAACAGAGGTAATGGACATCATTCATGTGCATTCAGCCTGCACACACTCCTTCTAGATTGCTAGGAGCATGTTTGGAAGAGATTCACACACACACACACACACACACACACACACACACACACACAAGGCACCATAAAAACTAAAGAAGAGAAAGATACCATGGACCACACATGCAGATTTCAGTGTAACAGTAAGGAGTAGTTCTCATGCCTGCTGTGGGTGTCATGGCAATAAAGGATCATGGAAGACTGAGGCCTGAATGAACTCTGCCCTTTGCCCTACTCTTGCACCCTCAGAAGGACCCCACATTGATGCAGGAAGCAGGCCCAGATATATCTGAATGTCACACATATCTCTTCATTCTGATCTCTACTATAAACTGGAGCTTCTCAGTTGTCTTTCAATCTGAATAAATCTTTCCAACTTTGTTACAGAGTCTCTCTGCACTGACAGTAATATCTGGACGCATAGACTCACCCAAAAATTCTTTCGCCTCTGTCGTGGGCCTGGTGTAGACTTTCTGAAGGAGGCTTGGGACTAGGGCTGAGGACCAACCTTCGCAGGATGCAGATCATTTGCTAACATTTCTGGCTTTGGGCCTTCTCTTCTTTCAGAGGTAAAGAGGAGAATTTTGTTTGTGGGATATCTGAAGTTAACCCAGGGCCATAGCTGGGTTAAACATTGATGAGGGTTCCGTAGCAATGGGCAGAAGACTCAAAAGCTAGTTCTAAATCAGATTGCTTAGTCTGAGAAGAGATGTAAGTGACAACCAACACCAAGCAGCGGTGAGGTGCAATAAGAAACAAACCAGGTCTAGTTTCCTTCTCAGCTAATGGCAGAGCTCTTAAAATCTGCTATTCTTATTCTCCCAGGACCCGTGTGGGTTTTCCCTTCCCTCTCTGGCTCCTGGATGTACCACCCAGCATCCTTCAGCTATCCCTGTCTCTGCTCCTCGCTGCCTAACTCCTGAAGTCAGCACTGGCAGCGAACTGCCACTTTCAAAGCTAGAGTTGAAGCAAGGCACATTCATTTCCAGATTCTTTAGGGCCACCTGAGCTGTTGTGTGACTCACTCTCCTGTTAGACTCCTAGTGACCCTGAAGATGGTACCAAAGCAAACAGGGTCACTGTGGCAACTTCCACTGAACCTTGAACTGGTTCCACTGAACATAATATAAGATGATCAAAAACTGATATCTTATTTACTATTAAGATGTAGGTGGGGAGTGGGGGGGGGGTAAAGGGAGGAACTGGGAGGAGAGGATGGAGGGGAAGCTGACATCAGGATGTAAATAAATAATAATAATATTAATATGACATAAGTCAGCTTCATCTACCTAAAGCCCACCCACATGCTACCTTGTGGAGCAGGCAGACCATATGAACATCTGGCCCAGCAAACTTCTATCATCCCCTGAATACTGTGATGGTTTCAAAGTTGTGTCCAGGGCTAAAGATAACTTAGTCTGCATCAGGACCATCGCGAAAACCTTTGAGAAAGCAGTTTTCCTTTCCACTAAGAGCAGAAGCTTAGAACCACTCCAGAAGCAGACTTGGAGAAAAAAAAAGAGAGAGAGAGACCACATAGACTGAGTTTCTCAGATTTCGTTTAAGCACCTAGATCAAACTGACCTGAAGCCACCATTCAAGAGAACGTCACCCAGCCGGAGGACAGAGACCTGCCCTGCAGAGAGCGCCATCTTGGCTCCGGGACTCCGCCGAACTTAGTCTACAGGTTAGAGTGAGGACCACAGAGGCAGACAGCTTCTGGGACAGGCGGGAGCCACAGAGCCGCTGAGGCAGCACCCTTTTGGGGCCGCAGACATCCGGCACCCTCCCAGTCGGAGGACAGTGACCTGCCCTGCAGGGAGCGCCATCTTGGCTCCGGGACTCCGCCGAACTTAGTCTGTACAGGTCAGAGTGGGGACCACGGGGGCAGACGGCTTCTGGGACAGGCGGGAGCCACAGAGCTGCTGAGGCAGCACCCTTTAGGGGCCGCAGACATCCGGCACCCTCCCAGTCGGAGGACAGTGACCTGCCCTGCAGGGAGCGCCATCTTGGCTCCGGGACTCCGCCGAACTTAGTCTGTACAGGTCAGAGTGAGGACCACAGAGGCAGACAGCTTCTGGGACAGGCGGGAGCCACAGAGCCGCTGAGGCAGCACCCTTTTGGGGCCGCAGACATCCGACACCCTCCCAGCCGGAGAACAGTGACCTGCCCTGCAGGGAGCGCCATCTTGGCTCCGGGACTCCGCCGAACTTAGTCTGTACAGGTAAGACTGAGGACCACAGAGGCAGACAGCTTCTGGGACAGACGGGAGCCACAGAGCCGCTGAGGCAGCACCCTTTTGGGGCCACAGACATCCAGCACCCTCCTAGCTGGAAGACAGTGGTCTGCCCTGCACAGGAGCCCTCTGCCTCAGGAGCAGGGAGCACATCTTGGATCCAGGACTCCACTGAACTTAGGAACTTAGTCTGCACAGCTGAGAGTGTGTACCACAGAAGCCTACAGCTTCTGTGACCTGCCAAAGCAACACAGCATCTGGGAAAGGTCCTGTTTTCCGCCTTCTTCTTCGGCCAGGAGGAGGTCCAAACCCCAGATATCTGTACACCTTCCCTTTAAGAGGAAAGCTTGTCAGCAGGGAGTGCTCTAACCACTGAAACTCAGAGGAGAGAGCCTGTCTCCCAGGTCTGCTGACAGAGGATACTCAGAATCCCCAGAAGAACAACCTCTGAACAGAGACAACTATAACAACTCCAGAGATTACCAGATGGCGAGAGGTAAAGGTAAGAATCTTACTAACAGAAACCAAGACCACTCACCATCATCAGGACCCAGCACTCCCACTTCGCCCAGTCCAGGGCACCCCAACACACCTGAAAAACTAGACCTGGATTTAAAAGCATATCTCATGATGATGGTAGAGGACATCAAGAAGGACTTTAAAGAACTACAGGAGAACATGGCTAAAGAGTTACAAGTCCTTAAAGAAAAACAGGAAAACACAACCAAACTGGTAGAAGTCCTTAAAGAGAAACAGGAAAACACATCCAATCAGATGATGGAAATGAACAAAACCATACTAGACCTAAAAAGGGAAGTAGACACAATAAAGAAAACCCAAAATGAGGCAACACTGGAGATAGAAACCCTAGGAAAGAAATCTGGAACCATAGATGCAAGCATCAGCAACAGAATACAAGAGATGGAAGAGAGAATCTCAGGTGCAGAAGATTCCATAGAGAACATGGGCACAACAATCAAGGAAAATGGAAAATGCAAAAAGATCCTAACTCAAAACATCCAGGAAATACAGGACACAATGAGAAGACCAAACCTACGGATAATAGGAGTGGATGAGAATGAAGATTTTCAACTCAAAGGACCAGCAAACATCTTCAACAAAATTATAGAAGAAAACTTCCCAAATCTAAAGAAAGAGATGCCCATGAACATACAAGAAGCCTACAGAACTCCAAATAGGCTGGACCAGAAAAGAAATACCTCCCGACACATAATAATCAGAACAACAAATGCACTAAATAAAGATAGAATACTAAAAGCAGTAAGAGAAAAAGGCCAAGTAACATATAAAGGCAAGCCTATCAGAATTACACCAGATTTTTCACCAGAGACTATGAAAGCCAGAAGATCCTGGACAGATGTTATACAGACACTAAAAGAACACAAATTCCAGCCCAGGCTACTATACCCAGCCAAACTCTCAATTAACATAGATGGAGAAACCAAAGTATTCCACGACAAAACCAAATTCACACATTATCTCTCCACGAATCCAGCCCTTCAAAGGATAATAACAGAAAAAAACCAATACAAGGACAGGAACCACGCCCTAGAAACAACAAGAAGGTAATCCCTCAACAAACCTAAAAGAAGACAGCCACAAGAACAGAATGCCAACTTTAACAACAAAAATAACAGGAAACAACAATTACTTTTCCTTAATATCTCTTAATATCAATGGACTCAACTCCCCGATAAAAAGACATAGACTAACAAACTGGCTACACAAACAAGACCCAACATTTTGCTGCTTACAAGAAACTCATCTCAGAGAAAAAGATAGACACTACCTCAGAATGAAAGGCTGGAAAACAATTTTCCAAGCAAATGGTCTGAAGAAACAAGCTGGAGTAGCCATTCTAATATCAGATAAGATTGACTTCCAACCCAAAGTCATCAAAAAAGACAGGGAGGGGCACTTCATACTCATCAAAGGTAAAATCCTCCAAGAGGAACTATCAATCCTGAATATCTATGCTCCAAATACAAAGGCAGCCTCATTCATTAAAGAAACTTTAGTAAATCTCAAAGCACACATTGCACCTCATACAATAATAGTGGGAGACTTCAACACACCACTTTCACCAATGGACAGATCATGGAAACAGAAACTAAACAGGGACACAGTGAAACTAACAGAAGTTATGGATCAAATGGATCTGGCAGATATCTACAGAACATTTTACCCTAAAACAAAAGGATACACCTTCTTCTCAGCACCTCATGGTACCTTCTCCAAAATTGACCACGTAATTGGGCACAAAACAGGACTCAACAGATACAAAAACATTGAAATTGTCCCATGCATCCTATCAGATCACCATGGACTAAAGCTGATCTTCAATAACAAAATAAATAATAGAAAGCCAACCTTCACGTGGAAACTGAACAACACTCTTCTCAATGATACCTTGGTCAAGGAAGGAATAAAGAAAGAAATTAAGGACTTTTTAGAGTTCAATGAAAATGAAGCCACAACATACCCAAACTTATGGGACGCAATGAAAGCATTTCTAAGAGGAAAACTCATAGCTCTGAGTGCCTCCAAAAGGAAACTAGAAGGAGCACACATTAGCAGCTTGACAACACACCTAAAAGCACTAGAACAAAAGGAAGCAAATTCACCCAAGAGGAGTAGACGGCAGGAAATAATCAAACTCAGGGGTGAAATCAACCAAGTGGAAACAAGAAAAACTATTCAAAGAATCAACCAATCAAGGAGCTGGTTCTTTGAGAAAATCAACAAGATAGATAAACCCTTAGCCAGACTCACTAGAGGGCACAGGGAAAGCATCCTAATTAACAAAATCAGAAATGAAAAAGGAGACATAACAACAGATCCTGAAGACATCCAAAACACCATCAGATCCTTCTACCAAAGGCTATACTCAACAAAACTGGAGAACCTGGATGAAATGGAGAAGTTCCTAGACAGATACCAGGTACCAAAGTTGAATCAAGATCAGGTTAATGATCTAAACAGCCCTATATCCCCCAAAGAAATAGAAGCAGTCATTAATAGTCTCCCAACCAAAAAAAGCCCAGGACCAGATGGGTTTAGTGCAGAGTTCTATCAGACCTTCAAAGAAGATCTAATCCCAGTTCTTCACAAACTATTCCACAAAATAGAAACAGAAGGTACTCTACCCAACTCATTCTATGAAGCCACAATTACTCTGATACCTAAACCACAAAAAGACCCAACAAAGATAGAAAACTTCAGACCAATATCCCTTATGAATATTGATGCAAAAATCCTCAATAAAATTCTTGCTAACCGAATCCAAGAACACATCAAAACAATCATCCATCCTGACCAAGTAGGTTTCATCCCAGGGATGCAGGGATGGTTCAATATACGGAAATCCATCAACGTAATCCAGTATATAAACAAACTCAAAGACAAAAACCACATGGTCATCTCGTTAGATGCGGAAAAAGCATTTGACAAGATCCAACACCCATTCATGATAAAAGTCTTGGAAAGATCAGGAATTCAAGGCCCATACCTAAACATGATAAAAGCAATCTACAGCAAACCAGTAGCCAACATCAAAGTAAATGGTGAGAAGCTGGAAGCAATCCCTCTAAAATCAGGGACTAGACAAGGCTGTCCACTTTCTCCATACCTATTCAACATTGTACTTGAAGTCCTAGCCAGAGCAATTCGACAACAAAAGGAGATCAAAGGGATACAAATTGGAAAAGATGAAGTCAAAATATCACTCTTTGCAGATGATATGATAGTATATATAAGTGACCCTAAAAATTCCACCAGAGAACTCCTAAGCCTGATAAACAGCTTCGGTGAAGTAGCTGGATATAAAATTAACTCAAACAAATCAATGGCCTTTCTCTACACAAAGAATAAACAGGCTGAGAAAGAAATTAGGGAAACAACACCCTTCTCAATAGTCACAAATAATATAAAATATCTTGGTGTGACTCTAACTAAGGAAGTGAAAGATCTGTATGATAAAAACTTCAAGTCTCTGAAGAAAGAAATTATAGAAGATCTCAGAAGATGGAAAGATCACCCATGCTCATGGATTGGCAGGATCAACATTGTAAAAATGGCTATCTTGCCAAAAGCAATCTACAGATTCAATGCAATCCCCATCAAAATTCCAAATCAATTCTTCAACGAATTAGAAAGTGCAATCTGCAAATTCATCTGGAATAACAAAAAACCTAGGATAGCAAAAACTCTTCTCAAGGATAAAAGAACCTCTGGTGGAATCACCATGCCGGACCTAAAGCTCTACTACAGAGCAATTGTGATAAAAACTGCATGGTACTGGTATAGTGACAGACAAATAGACCAATGGAATAGAATTGAAGACCCAGAAATGAACCCACACACCTACGGTCACTTGATCTTCGACAAGGGAGCTAAAAACATCCTTTGGAAGAAAGACAACATTTTCAACAAATGGTGCTGGCACAACTGGTTGTTAACATGTAGAAGAATGCGAATCGATCCATTCCTATCTCCTTGTACTAAGGTCAAGTCTAAGTGGATCAAGGAACTTCACATAAAACCAGAGACACTGAAACTTATAGAGGAGAAAGTGGGGAAAAGCCTTGAAGATATGGGCACAGGGGAAAAATTCCTGAATAGAACAGTAATGGCTTGTGCTGTAAGATCGAGAATTGACAAGTGGGACCTCATGAAACTACAAAGCTTCTGCAAGGCTAAAGACACCATCAATAAGACAAAAAAACCACCAACAGATTGGGAAAGGATCTTCACCTATCCTAAATCAGATAAGGGACTAATATCCAATATATATAAAGAACTCAAGAAGGTGGACTCCAGAAAGTCAAATAACCCCATTAAAAAATGGGGCTCAGAACTGAACAAAGAATTCTCACCTGAGGAATACCGAATGGCAGAGAAACACCTGAAAAAATGTTCAACATCCTTAATCATCAGGGAAATGCAAATCAAAACAACCCTGAGATTCCACCTCACACCAGTCAGAATGGCTAAGATCAAAAATTCAGGTGACAGCAGTTGCTGGCGAGGATGTGGAGAAAGAGGAACACTCCTCCATTGTTGGTGGGATTGCAAGCTTGTACAACCACTCTGGAAATCAGTCTGGCGGTTCCTCAGAAAATTGGACATAGTACTACCGGAGGATCCAGCAATACCTCTCCTGGGCATATATCCAGAAGATGTCCCAACCGGTAAAAAGGACACATGTTCCACTATGTTCATAGCAGCCCTATTTATAATAGCCAGAAGCTGGAAAGAACCCAGATGTCCCTCAACAGAGGAATGGATACAGAAATTATGGTACATTTACACAATGGAGTACTACTCAGCTATTAAAAAGAATGAATTTATGAAATTCCTAGCCAAATGGATGGACCTGGAGGGCATCATCTTGAGTGAAGTAACACAATCACAAAAGAACTCACACAATATGTATTCACTGATAAGTGGATATTAGCCCAAAACTTAGGATACCCAAGATTTAAGATACAATTTGCTAAACGCATGAAACTCAAGAAGAATGAAGACCAAAGTGTGGACACTGTGCACCTTCTTAGAATTGGGAACAAAACACCCAGGGAAGGAGTTACAGAGACAAAGTTCGTAGCGGTGATGAAAGGATGGACCATTTAGAGACTGCCGTATCCAGGGATCCATCCCATAATCAACTTCTAAACGCTGACACCATTGCATACACTAGCAAGATTTTGCTGAAAGGACCCAAATATAGCTGTCTCTTGTGAGACGATGCTGGGGCCTAGCAAACACAGGAGTGGATGTTCACAGTCAGCTATTGGATGTATCACAGGGCTCCCAATGGAGAAGCTAGAGAAAGTACCCAAGGAGCTAAAGGGATCTGCAACCCTATTGTTGGAACAACATGATGTACTAACCAGAACCCCGGAGCTCTTGTCTCTAGCTGCATATGTATCGAAAGATGGCCTAGTCAGCCATCAATGGAAAGAGAGGCCCATTGGACTTGCAAACTTTATATGCCCCAATATAGGGGAATGCCAGGGCCAAAAGAATGGGAATGGGTGGGTAGGGAAGTGGGGGGCGCTATGGGGGACTTTTGGGATAGCATTGGAAACGTAATTGAGGAAAATATGTAATAAAAATATTAAAAAAATAAATAAATAAAAAAAAGTTTAAAAAAAAAAAAAAAAAAAAAGAGAACGTCACAGTCATTAAAGCCAGCCAATGCACTCTGTGGGAGAAGCACGAGTAACCTGTGGTTCCATCAGGAAAAAGGGTCAACGACAAGGGCTTTCGAAAAGGAATGTGCTTTTTCCGACTTTCATTAAAATACTAACTCCACGCAGATCAATGGTGTGGTGTCTAGAGGTGCTTGGGGGGTGGGGGGTCGCTGATGAAAGGCTCACTAACTAGGTTATGGATTAAATGCAGACAGTCTCTTCTAACATCGATGCAGAGGATTACGGGAAAGGCACCTTCTCGGGGAGTCACTTCTACCAAACCCCAATGGCCGCTGTGGAGAAAAGGATCAAGACTGCTTAGCAAAGCTCAGGCTCAGGTGAGTCCCTCCAGGTGGGATAATTCAAAATTAGTTCCTGGATCTGTCCATCAATGTGACTTTATGTGTCTCACCCCTTCTGTGCTTTCCTAGTTAGCATCAATCATCAGCTTGATAGAGACACCTGAGAGGAAAGCCTCCACTGAGGGACTCCACTGAGGGACTGTGGGAAATGGGGTGGGGTGAGGTGGGGTAGAGGTGAAGTTTCTTGATGGTGAATTTTGATGTGGGAAGACTGGGGACCACTGTGCGGTAACATCCCGAGGCAGATGAGCCTGGAATGTGTAAGAAAAGCCCCCCTCCTCCCTGCCCCCCCCCAGCATAAGCCTGCAGAAACCTAGCAACCAACATCCTCCACAGGTTCTGCTTCAAGCTCCTGCTTGGGTCCATGCTCTAGCACCGCTCCGTGATAGACTGGTTCCCGGAAGCGTTGGTCAAATAAACCTTTTCCTTCGCTAAGTTGTTCTGGGCTGGAGTGTTTTATCACAGCAACAGAAAGCAAAGTAAGCTGTGGGCTTTTGAAATAGGGTATTGAGGTTGTCAAATGGCATAATATAGTGTCACCATCTCCCTACAAAAAGGAACTTGAAATTTCCCAACTGGATGCCCAAGGGCTGACCCAGTAATCTTTCTGTTTGGCTAGACTTTAGGGGGCACGGGGGTGACACAGCCTGAAAAGGTTGGAAAGTTCTCTATTTGTTTTGCAAGACTCACAGCCTGCAGGTTAACATCAGGATTGTAGGGAAACTGAGTCTGGATCATGCAAGGTTATAATCTGGATTAGTAGGAAAACTTTTGTATATACAGAAAATTCATACTTGGGAAAATATAGACATTTATAACTTCTCTTGATAAACTGGATCACAGTTCCACCCTGATATGCCATTAGTCAACCAGAGAGGTACTGTATCTGGTCTTTGCTACTTTGTGGGTTCCTCTTTTTCTAATCTTTTATTCCCTCTACCCCTACTTTCATGCCCTATCACTAGATAGGAGAGAAAGAAGCACAGAGAGCACAGAGATCCTTAAATCTAATTTCTTTATTCTTGTTTCCTCTTTGAGCACGACTACTAGCAAACTGCATCCAGTACCCTTAGACATCCAACAACTATCCACCCCCTATCAGGGCTCTGGCATTTATATACCCTCTGAAAATTTTTCCCAGAATTTGAAATCACAGAAACTCTCTGCAGCTAGCAAAACCACGCCTCTGTTAGAGCTCGAGGCAAATCATAGTCAGCTGCTACAAAGCAGCCCTATATCCCACACCTGGGATTAAAACCAAAATAGTAAAATTTGAAATATTTCTGTGATTTTTAGAGAAACCAAAATTCCAGCATCCTCACTACAAGGTAGAGTGGGCTTGGGTCACTCCAATGAATTCCAGCATCCTCACTACAAGGTAGAGTGGGCTTGGGTCACTCCAATGAATTCCAGCATCCTCACTACAAGGTAGAGTGGGCTTGGGTCACTCCAATGAATTCCAGCATCCTCACTACAAGGTAGAGTGGGCTTGGGTCACTCCAATGAATTCCAGCATCCTCACTACAAGGTAGAGTGGGCTAGGGTCACTCCAATGTACCCCATTCCTCAGCATTCTCTAATATGACCCATTTCTCTGAACCCAAATGCCAGCTCCCACTATCTTCACACAGCAGGCAGATCCTCCTTGCCCAGTGGACTCTCCTGCCTGCCCTCAAGAGGCATTAGGGATTCCAGGGACTGACACACACAGATGCATTGATTGTTTAAGCAAAACCAACCAGAGGTTAAAAAAAAAAAAAAAAAAAGAGTCTTCTCAAAGCTTCTAGCTTGGCCTTATAGAATGAGAATGCCAAACCAGGTCGACCAGTTGTCCTGGAGCTTCCTGAGACCAATATGTTAGAAGCTGTTGCCTTTTCCCATGCCTAGTGTCCCTATCCATATGAAAGGAACTCCCTGGCAACTGCTACTTGACCCTCTCCACCCCTTAGTTAAGTGGTTCTCAACTGGTGGGTCACTACCCCATCTGGCAAATCCATGTCTCCAAAAATATTTACATTATGATTCACTAACAGTAGCAAAATTACAGTTATGAAGTAGCAATAAAAATAATTTTATGGTTGGGGGGAGGTCACCTCATCATTAAAGGGTTGCAGCATTAGGAAGATTGAGAACCACTGTCTTAGTCACTCTGCTGTGGCAAAAGGGAGCAACTTGTTTGGAATCTTCTAGAAACACCTGAATCAGTGGAGCCTGAGTTGGAGGTAGAATGCTTGCTGAGCATATACGAACCCCTGGATTGGGTCCCCAGCACTGTATAAAACTGGTGTGGTGGGGCATGCCAAAAATCCCCGTATTCAGGGGTAAAGGCAAAGAGGATGGGAATTCAAGGCCATCCTCTGCATAGCTAGTTCAAGGCCTGGGATGCATGAGACCCTGTCTGCCCTGTCTGAGGAGGAAAATCAGATGGAGACTTAAACCCTCTCCTTCCTCATTTTTCTTCAGATCCCAGCAAGCTGCCTGTAAGAAGCACTGTCTTGGAGTGGTACCATGGACAGATCACACCCAGTCAAGCAAGGCCTGCCAGGGACAGTATTGCAATCTAGTCCTCTTCCAAGGAGGAAGAAGCACCATCGCTTAAATGTTCCAAACACCACAAAGGTCCCCAGACCCATAGCTGTTGTAATCTTGGGGGCTCAGTTGCCTTTGTAAAACCATCTTGAAAGCTATGGGTGCTTTGTCGCCCTCCCTCCCTGGCATATCTATTCAAAGCCATCTTCCCTTCTTGACTGAAAAAGCCCTTTTCTAGAGCCCCACATTAATCTTTTTAAATACTAAAAAGCAGATATTTAGATATAGTCACGTTGACCTTCTGAGGGCCCCAGATTAACAAAATGAGCATGTACCTATCCCCAGAGATGCCTGCTATCCATGGCAACAGACACTCTGTTTCTTAAGTAGGTACCTTCTGGAGTATGGCCACACCACAGCATCACTACCCACCATGGATGGGAGAATTCTCAGGAGAGATAAACACAGGCATCAGTAAGTGCAAGGCACCATCTGGACCAGCAACACTCCAAAACTTCCTGCAGTGATGGAGGGTGCTGTGTGCCAGGGCCGTTCAATGTGGGAGTCACTGTAGGAAATTTGGCCAGTGCATTGTGTGATCTAAGGCGTACTCAGGGTTAATCTGAATTAATTTAAATGTAAACTAATGACCACCTCGCAGCTGCCAGCAACTGTATTGGACAGCAAAATTCTAGATGTTGCCACTGGTAGGATCTGGTAGACAAAATAGTGCCTGAATGCACTCAGAGAACACAGAAGTGGGGAGTCTGGGGAATTGGGGGTTTCTCCCTCTATCCCAGGCCATTGTTCTCTTAGAGTGTGGAGCAGTGTCTCATGTTCCCACAGGTCCAGAAGCAAAACCATGGGATGTAAGGATGGTGGGAGATGTCTATTCAAAATTCTACCAGCAAAGAGACCAAGGCCATCTGTGGAGTGACCAGGAATGGGCTACCTCTATGATGGGCTGTGAAGATGGTAGCCCTAATGGTGAGCAGGATGAGTGAGCAGACAGCAGAAGAAAGCCATGCTTGCTGTGTGTACAGAAGTCAGCCCAAAAGAAGAACCAGGACAAGCCCCCGCAGCACCAGGAAGCCTGGCAGAGGTCCATGTGACCAACACAGAGGGGAGAATCCAGCTGACCTGCCCTTCAGTAGGAAGAGGACATTCGTCATAGCATCAGCTTCCCCATGTTGAGGCTTGAACAAGTGTAGCTGTTACAACAGACCTATCACTGCATATTGCCAAGCAATGGATGCCTCCATATGTTATTGGAGTCTTGTGGAAGGGGGCTGGGGAGAGGGCTCAATGTTGAAAAAGCTTGAGGCTTAAATTCAACCTCGAGAATCCATGTACAAAGCCTGGCAAAGCGTGGCCATCTATGATCTCAGCACTAAGAGGACGGAGACAGAAGGGCCCTGGGAGATTGCTGGCCTTACATGGCAAGGTCCAGCCTGCCTCAAAAAAAAATCTGTAGATGGCACCTGAGGAACAATGCCTTTGGTTGTTCTCTTGAGTTTGCTCATACAACATGCGAGGTTTATATACAGCCCTTCATACACATAAGTAAATAAAGTCTCACAATAGCCCTGTGGGCCAAATATTATCTCTACAGATGAAGAGGCTGGGGGGCCACAAAGGTCGAGTGAGTTATTCACAGGCCACCCAATAAGTGGCAAGCCTGGGATTTGAATCCAGATCTTTCCCCCCACCTATGCTTTCCTTAATGATGCATGTCACCTTCTGAACAATAAAAATGTTAATGCATGTAACGTAAAATTTTATTGAAATCCCAATAGAACCTGGGCCTGTATCAATATGCTGCACATGTCAATATCCTGGCTTTGACAGTGTTACAATAAGGTAGAAGCCTTCCTGGGCAGTGCTGAGCCGGGGATGACGAGCTGAAAGGAATGTAAGAAACTCTGTGCTATAACATTTTATGCATCTTAAAGTGTTTCACAATGAAGGCCAGTTGAGAAACAGCAGCCAGACATGGTACCACAGCTATCATCCCAGCACCCACAAGTCCTCTCTGAGAAATAGGCTAGCCTGGTCTACACTGTGAGTTCCCGGCCAGCCAGGACTACATAGAGAGACTCTGCCTCAAAACAAACAAGAAAGACAACCCAATGAAAGAAAGAAATCATTTGTGGGAAGCAGGCACGTCATCACCCTCCACAGACTCTCCCCAAGGAGGGCTATGGTAGGAGGAGCTACCCTGAGCTACATCACAAGGCCCTGTCTCAAGACAAGAGTTATGGAAGCCTGATAAGGTTCTTTGAGCTTGGAAAAACAGCGTTCCTTATGATGTACCTGCACTGTCGGATGAGGACTGTAGGAAAAACCCCAAATATAACTCTGTAAGGAACTCAGACTTCCTTTCTTATCTATTTCATTCCAAGTTATATAGCATAATGCATTTGGTGGGTGGGGCTAGAGTTTCAAGTCTACCAAACCTGCCTGTGTTGGCTTTCTGTTGCTCTGACAAGCTTCACGACCGAAAGCAGCTTGTGAAGGAAACAGGGTTCATTCACGATACATTCCCGGGTCACACTCCATCCCTGAGAAAGGTCAGGTCCAGAACTCCAAGGCAGGAGGATCCTTGAAGTAAGGATCTTGAGCTACTTACTGGCTCATCCTGGGCTGACAGCTAGCTAGCCTTCTTATACAGCCCAGGATGACCTGCCTAGGGATGGCACCACCCACAGTGGGCTCCCACATCAAGCAGGAATCAAGAAAATGCCCCCATAGATGTGCCCAGAGGCCACTTGATGGAGGCAATTCCTCAAATGAGATTCGCTCAGATAATTCTGGGCTGGGTCAAGTTGGCACTGGAGCGAACCAGGAGAAATAAGTAGTCATTCCTTGGGAACTGGGATGTTAGAGGTATTATGACATCACCCATCTTCCATGCAAGTGTAGAAACCGGACCGGCTGTGAATCATGACACCCTGGACAACGTCATTTCATTTGGTCTTGAAAAGCTAGGAGGCTGTGGGCTGGCTGTGTTGCTGAAAGCTTGTAACACACATCTCTCTGGAACCGGAGCAGCAAACAGACTTACTACCCCTACCACACCAACTCCTGCCTACTGGATGCTCCCGTGAGCCACATCAAACAGACAGGTGGTCTGCGAGGCAGAGACATGATAGGCATCACCAGCCAGACGCTCAGGAGCATGCCAAGAATGGATGGGAGGCATCAGCAGAGAGAAGGGTAGGCTCTGTTCCCTCTGAGGGATGGCGGTTGGCGAGCCGTCGGTGCTGGCTTGATGAGTCACTCATTAGCCAAGAAGAAACATGACCTTTTCCTGTAGACTGTAGAAAGACTTGTCGCTAGAGTCACAGGCAAGAGGGGGGTATGAGACCGATGGCCTAACTCAGCCAGGACATTCTTGGGGGGGGGAGAGAGAGAGAGAGAGAGAGAGAGAGAGAGAGAGAGAGAGAGAGAGAGCGCTCTGTGGGGAAAGGCTTGCCACCCAGCCTATCAACTGGAGTTCAAGGCCATCCCCAGGACCCACACGGTAGAAGGAGAGAACCAGCTCCTAAAAGTTGTCCTCTGGCCCACATACATTCTGTGGCAAACATCCCCATACCCCAACACTATACATAAATAAGTAAATAATTACATAAATAAATGTAACTCTACACTCTAAAAAGAAAAAAAGAGCGAGGAAGAAGTCATTCAGTCCAGCTGGGATTCCAATCCAGCTCTCTCTCTCTCTCTCTCTCTCTCTCTCTCTCTCTCTCTCTCTCTCTCTCTCTCTCTCTCGTGCTCTCTCTCTCTCGTGCTCTCTCTCTCTCTCTCTCTCTCGTGCTCTCTCACTCTCTCTTTCTCTCTCTCTCTCTCTCTCTCTCTCACTCTCCCTCCCTCTCTCCCTCCCTCCCTCCTTTTCTCCCCCCCCCCCAAAGCTTTCTTTAACAGCTCATGTCCTCTTTTAAGTAATAAACTGTTCAAGTTTGGTTCTTTTAAGACAATGCATGGAGAAATATACTAATCACCGAAATCTGAAAACGTCTGCCCTGTGGTGACAGCATGCACGCGATGCCCACGCCCTGGCTTTGACAAAGTGCTAAAGTTGTGTGAGCACTGTCATTAAGGAGTGTGCTGGTTGGTTGTCAACTTGACACAACTCTAGGCCTATCTGGGAAGAAGTCAAAACTCACTTAAAGAACTGACTCTATCAGACCAGCCTGTAGGCAAGCCTGCAGGGTAACTTCTGGATGGATGATTGATGTGGGAAGGTCCCACCCACTGTGGGCAGGGCCATCCCTGGGCTGGTGATCCTGGGTTCTATAAGAAGAAAGCAGATTGAGCAAGCTATGGGGAGCAAGCCAGTAAGCAGCACCCTCCATGGCCTCTGCTTCAGTTCATGCCCAGATTAACCTTAATGACACAACGTGACACAGAAGTATAAGTCAAATAAACTCTTTCTCCCTAGAGCTATTTTTGAACAGAATGCTTTATCACAGCAACAGAAAGAAATGTAGGATTACAAGATGAGCCTATACTCACCCCCAGGGAGGGAGGGAAGGAGGAGAGAGGTGGTGGATGGAAAGATGGGAAGGCAGGGAGGGGCAGAGTAGCTTTGCCAGTCATGTACGCAGACCTACGAACAGATGGACCGACACACAGAAAAATCAGACTACTGCAAGATGTTCACATGCCTATAGCCAGTTCACACTTGACGAAGATTCTAGATGACCCAGTAGTGCGTTCATGAGCTTGTGGGCTTGTGAGCCTCCACACCTCGACTCACTGTATGCAAAGATTAACGTGAGCTTGGTCATAAGCCCATCTCAGACACTAAAACTACAAAGCATCGAGAAGAAAATGGAGACTACATTGACAAGGTTGGGCTTGTCGGGCTTCTTAAGAAACGTAAGGCGCCATGTATGATGAGAGAAAGGGAATTTATAACCCAGACTCCATTGAGATGCAAACTTCATCTCCTTGAGAGACAATTAATTAGAGGAAAGAGAGCTAATGACTCGGCGGGGGGGGGGGGGGGATGTCCATATCTCTGACATAGGACACACAACCCAGTAACTACAATGTAAACATCCCAATTAAAAAGAGACAAAAGGATGCGTGGGTGATTCACATTCTGACAGAAGGATATGAGCCAGTGAGACGGCTGAGTGGGCACAGCCACCCAGCCTGAGGACCTCAGCTCCGTGTCTGGGATCTACATGGCAGAGGGAGGGAACTGACTCTCACAAGATATCCCTCTGTTATCCCTCAATTATACTGGGGCAAGTATGCACATATATGTACATGCAGACATGTAAATCATACATATATGTGTACATATATACTCATATGTTTCACACACACTTGGGGCTGGGGGGGGGGGGGCGGCTTAAATTCATAGAAGGATGCCTGGCAGTTTTAGCTGTTAGGCAGATACGGCTTGAAACATACACGCACACACACACACACACAAAATGGCATTCTAACCTCTAGTCCCCATTAGTGTGACCTTGGTTGACAAGTTCAGGCCTTTGTAGATGGGGGACATGTTAAAATAAAGTCAAGCTGGATAGGAGACAGCCTGATCTTTCAGTTGGTGCCTTCATGATACAGAGGAGCCTGCTAACTTCATGAAGAGAGACGCTGACTTTCAACACTATGGCTCTGTGCCAAACGCCAAGGATCGCCTGCAACCGCAGCGATCACAAAGAGTCAAGAAAGGAATCTGTCTAGAAGCTTCCGGGGGCTCACGGCTCAGTGAATGCTTTGATTTGGGGGTTTCTAGCCTCGGGTCTGTAAGTCAACAAATCGCGCTGTCTGCCAATGCTCCATTGTATGGAACCGGGGAAATGACAGACACGCAGAGAACTGGTAAATTACTGTTTGCGCAGCAATGAACTGCCAATTGCTCACACATGACAGAGAGACCCTGTGCCACACAGAGGTGAGTCCCAGTGGCAGCATCTGAGGGAAAGGTGTCTTCCAAAAGAAGTGAGACAGCAAAGTGAGCATATTTCATGCCTCCATTGACAGGAAATCCCAGAAGAAATCTAAGTTGTAGGATAGGAATCAGAACTGTTGTTGCTTTCCAGTGGGTATGATGGTGGGAGACGGGCATGAAAGAACTTTCTAGAGTGAGTAAGACATGCTCCTTATCTTGTCTGGGGTTATGGGTACCAGGGAACATAAGTTATCAAAATTCACTCAACCTAGGGCCAGGGAGATGACTCAATGGCTAAGGGTGCCTGCTATATAAGCTTAGAGACCTGAGTTCAAATCTTCAGCTCCCACATACACAGACTGTGCCTGGAACTCTAGCACTGGGGTGGAGACAGAGGGATCCAGAGAGTGATAAAGGGAGTTACCCCAAATCCTACTGTAGCTTCTATTGTGCATATGCAGGTATGCACCCACACACTTGTGTGTACCCCACAAACACAAACCCATTGAACTTAAAATCTGTGGCTTTTTAAAAGAACTTTTGGTAGAGTTAATGCACGTATTT
This sequence comes from Mus caroli, assembly GCF_978045245.1. Taxonomy (NCBI): domain Eukaryota; kingdom Metazoa; phylum Chordata; class Mammalia; order Rodentia; family Muridae; genus Mus; species Mus caroli. The sequence continues at coordinate 121,750,831 of NW_028227259.1, read as the reverse complement.
ATTTATTTAGTGTGTGTGTGTGTGTGTGTGTGTGTGTGTTAGGGTAGGGCCCAGGTCAGGTTGAGCTTGTGGGGGTCAGAGGATAACCTGTGGGCGTTAGTTCTCTCCTTCCACCATGTGCGTCTCAGTCTCCCAAGAATCAAACTTGGCTCCTCGGGTTTAGAGGCAGTCAATCACCTTTGCTGACTGAGCCAGCTCACCAGGCCGCCAACCCTACGGTGTGTTTGGTTGGGTTTTGTATAAAAAGCGGGAGCTCAGTTTTCAAAACTGTAAATACAGAAGTCGAAGAGAGGAGCCAATGGGTACCTGTGTCCCTCTCCTGTAGGAATGAGGCAGAAAATGGAGCAACAGAGTGAGTATGGGAAGGATGTGAAAGCAAAGGTGATGCCGCTAGGCCCCACCTCTGGCAAGTCTTGCCACTTTAATACATTGAGCTTGCTATGATTAAGTAAACTCTCAAATTCTTCACTGGAGGCCAAATTTGCCAGGCTGCTCATAGTAAATTGGCCCCAGGCAGATACCCCAGCTGCAGTCCATCACAACCTGGAACGGGACATTAACTTCCGAGAGGCCCCTGCGGCTCGCCGAGCCCCAAGATTCCTCGCATATCAGGAAGAATCACGAAAACTTAAGTGGGCAGCTGAGACTAAATCGGAACAGTGCTCTGGCATGAGCATCCTGCGAGATCCGCCAAGTGAGGATAACGACTTTGGAGACCCTTGGTTCTCTCAGTCTAAACTCAGCTTACATTTTGTATGATGCTTCTAGCTGGGACCTGAGCTGGGGGTGACAGACTCAGAGGAGCCTGGCAGGGCGGTGGCAACCTTAGGTCTTCAGGTAGCCTCTACCTCATGGACCAGCCGTGGCAAGCAACTATAGCAAGTGTGCAGTGTAGACCACCATAAATTTAACCTCACCCAGCTCTTGGTGCAGGCTCACGGAAGAACTGGAGATGGCGCATGCGTATTAAGAATGGGTACGTCAGCTGGGACCGCACGTGTGTATTAGGAACTGGGACAGGCTGGTTTCCTTTAGCACCATGCTACCAGCAGCTCCACTTCAAATTGTTGCTGGGGAGCGGGGTTCTTCAATGAGCACAGAAAGGTTTCTCAAATACCAAAATAAGTCATGAGCATGGCATCATTTTTAGCAACAGCAAATATACTCTACAGCCTTCTGACACCCACAGCCCGGTACCAATGGCAATGTAGCCTTTCTCCCCGAGAATAGACTCATACGAGCTCCTCTTAACCCATACGTTTGTTACGGCAGCTATAGGGAGGTGCATCTTTGAATGCATTAGAACAGAGGCTGCCTACAACAACAGTGTAGAAGTGTTCTCACTCCTGACTGCAAAAAAACCAACAACAAAACAAAAACAAACAAGCAAAACAACTGGTCAGAAACCAGCATGCCCTGAGAAGAAAACCTCAACTGGAGAATTGTTGAGATCATGTTGGACTGTGGGCATGTCTGTGAGGGAATGTCTTAACTGTCCATTGAGATGGGTGGATCCATCCCGGCCCACCGTGGGCAACGCCATTCCCTAGGCCGGTAATCCTGAACCATTTAAGGAAGCAGGCAGCATGGGTACGTTCCTTTCTCTCTGCTCTTGACTGCATATGGGATGTGACTGGATGCCGGAGTTCCCATTTTGACTTGCTTCCAACGATGACTTGGGACCTGGCATTGTAAGCCGAATAAACCTTTTCCTCCCTTATGCTGCTTTGTGTTAGAGTGTCACAGCCACAGACATTAAACTTAAAGTGAACAGTGACGGATGTTTTCAGCCACTGGCTCTCACATTACCCTATCCTGCAGGATCAAGGCTAGAAGAAACAGAAGTGTGCTCTGTCAGGGACGACCCTGCCTTGAGGGAGCTGAGGAATAAAATCTCAACGTGAAGCTGGTTTTCTTACTTATTCTATGCTGGGAACCTGGGGAAATCATTCATTCATTCATTCATTCATCCATTAAACACTTCCTGAGCCTTCATCTATGGACTCCAAGCTGTGTCGAAAGGTTTGATCCTCTGGTACCTTTCAGGGCAAGGAGGCAAGAACCATCTCTTAAAAAGAGATTCTGACAAACTTGCCTCGTGGACTGATGCAGGGTAATGCTAGAACACACAGAGCTGTAAACACTGGCTACTTCTGATATCAACTGTCTGTTCTCTGATATTAGAATATACAGGCAGAAAGTTGTGGGGTTGGCCTCCTGAAAGGGGAACCATGGCCACTCACAGAGGCCACCTTCCTGATGTCCAAAAGATGATCCCAAAGACAACACTGGGTCTAGAAAGGACAGCTACGCATCTGCCTCCTGAAATCCATTGATTGGCTGGTCCCTTAAGAAAAGCTTCCCGGAGTCTGGCCATGATGGAGCGGGGCCTATCTGGAGGTCCAGAGGGTTGTTAACAGGTTTACTTCTTCCTCTATTAATTTGAGTTAATGAATACCTCCAACCTACAGGGAACAGGAGTCGGGGTGGGGCAGGGCTCATTATGAACAACCAGAAAGTTTCCGGCCACATTGGGTTTAAATGGCACAGGCCTAAGCCACCCATCAGAAGCTGTCACCTGGCCCTTGGAGGTGTCTGGTACTGGAAGAGGGTCTGTGGCTCTGTTCTTGGCCAGCAGACACCAGAAGCAGATGGCCATGCCTCCCGTTGGCTTCCGCTCAGCCTCGCCACCAGAACCACACTGCTGTGTGTGTAGTGGTCTGGGAAGCTCGGGGGACACCTGCAAGAATTAATTAATGACAAAGAGGAAGGAAAGCATTCCGAGTAGCTAGACCAAAGTCTCGAGGTCAAAATGTAGTACAGCTAAAAGCATGCATGACAAGTGATGGCCCTCCTCACAGAGAGCCCTTCTAGAAAGTTCCCTACTGAGTGACTCAGAGTAAACCTGGGATCTTACATAATCCTCTGGTCATCTCTCTCTCTCTCTCTCTCTCTCTCTCTCTCTCTCTCTCTCTCTCTCTCTCTCACACACACACACACACACACACACACACACACACACACACACATACACACACACACACTAGTCACTTTCCAAAATGACCCTTGTTCCAGGCACTAGCACCTCCCACTCTCCTGCCTGGGTATGCCCTCCTCTCTTTACCTGAACCCCTCTCCTCTCAGATTAGGCATAGACAAACTTCAAGCCAAAGGGCCAATCTGGCCCACCCCTTGTTCTTATAAATAAAACTTTATTGGAATGTGCCCACACCCATCATTTGCATACTGTCCATGGTTGCTTTTCTTCTCAACTGGCAGAGTAGAATGACCCCAGTGGAGACCAGAAAGATGCAGAAAGCCTGATACCTTTACCCCCTGGATCCTTACAGAACTGTCTGCAGGCTCCTGTGTTAGAGGGCAGTTCTCTGGGAAGCTATTACTGGCTCAAAGGAAAAAGAAAAAAAAAAAGTCTTAAATGAGTATCGTCTAGATTTGTTTCTCCTATCAGCCCTTCTCCACTGAGTTATGCCTGATGATTTCTTTGTCTCTTCTAGGTCACAATCCTCTTATAGAAAGAGTTTAGGTCACCAAGAAGATGGCTCAGCAGAGTGTGCAAACATGAGTGAACACCAGTGCCCAGGTAAGCAGCCAGGTGGTAGCATCCAGATGCAGCCCCGAGATGGGTGAAGGAATGAAAGCAGACAGCAGATCAGTTCCCAGGAACTCGCTGACCAATCAGTGTAGCCAGGTTCAGTGGGAGACCCTGTCTCCAAAAGTGAGATAGAAAGCAAAGGGGGAAGTCACCTGATAATGACCTCTGCTACCCTGTCACACACACACACACACACACACACACACACACACATAATGACCTCTGCTACCCTGTCACACACACACACACACACACACACACCAACACATAATGACCTCTGCTACCCTGTCACACACACACACCAACACATAATGACCTCTGCCTACCCTGTTACACACACAAGCACACACATGCACAAACATACACACACACATACACACATACACATACACACGATCTCTGCCTACCCTGTCACACATACATGCACAAACATACACACACACATACACACACAACAACACATGATCTCTGCCTACCCTGTCACACACACATACACACACCAACAACAACAACACATTAAAAACAAAGTTTGTGGGGTTGTTGGGGTTTTTTTTTTTTATCTATATTCCCTGGACTCTTACTGGGACCTCTGACAACTCACAGGTCATGCATGGCGGGTGATAGCCCTCCTTACAGAGAACTCTTCTAGGAGGCCAAGCATATACATATATGTATACATATACATATACATGTGTGTATATATATAGAGAGATACATAGGTAGATAGATAGATAGATAGATAGATAGATAGATAGATAGATAGATAGATAGATAGATACAGGCAGGCAGACAGTCAGAAGACAGACAGACAGGAAGAGTGAGAAAACAAACAACTGTCTTAATACTGGACAACCCAACAACAGCATTAAATAAACCTGAACTAACCCGCATTGCTGGCAACTTTCTCGGGAGACTGGCTAATTCTAGGCTCCGTTGTCAGCGCCTGGGAAACAGGACACAGGTGCTCACCAGAGAAGCCTTTCTGGGGCATGGCATCACCCAGGCACTCTGAAACATGCCACATGTACATGTATGTGTGAGAGAGTCCCAAGCAGACAGCCTTTTGTGACACTCTCGTCACTTTGACAGGACCTAGAGTCACCTGTGAGGTACCCTGCTGACCAGTTTTAAATGTGAGTGGTGCCATCTTTTTTTTTTTTTAAGATATGTCTATTTTATGTATAGGAGTACACTGTAGTTGTCTTCTGACACACCAGAAGAGGGCATCAGATCCCACTACGGACGGGTGTGAACCACCAGGTGGTTGCTGGGATTTGAACTCAGGATCTCTGGAAGAGCAGTCAGTGCTCTTAACCACTGAACCATCTCTCCAGCTATCTTGTAGTTTGCTCAATCCATCAATGTAGTACCATGGGAGTCTGTGAGCTGAGCTTCTGCATTCATCCCTCTCTGCTTCCTAGGTGGAGACCAGCTGCATCACACCCCCGCTGCTATGGCAATGCCATAGCAATGAACTGTGGGCTTTCAAACTGCGAACCAAAGCAACTCCCTCTTTCCTTAAGCTGCCCGTGACAGATACCTTGCCACAGCAACAAGACAAGGACTGCAGCTTCTGTCTGGGACGTGGTGGTCCTGATCCCATCCTAGGAAGACCCAGAATTGATTGTCCTCTCATCCAGGACACACACCCATGTCCCCTCCATGAGGTTGATCTTCACTGTTATGTGGCTGCCTTGTGTCTGGCAGCTGAGGCCACACCCTTGACCCGGGGTGGCTTCACCTCCATGGCCTCCAGTTTCTGCATATACTTTGAGGATGCTAGCTGTCCCCAGCTATGGTCTCATCTGCCTCAATGTAACCATTCCACCCTACCCACCATCTTAAGTCAAAGTCTCAGGCAGCTGCCCTCTATGATACATTGTGCCATCTGGGAGCCAGGCACGAGGGGAAAGCTGGCCTTGGAAGGAATTCTGATGCCCCCATCTATTATACTAAAAGGTTCGTTTCAGAGCCTATTAAATAGGTCGAAGAACCAGATACAGAGCAGAGACTCTCTCCCAGCCTACAGTGAACAGATTCCAGGCTTTTAATTTGGCAAGCAAGTGACATTTCCTCCCAGAAGGCAGGCAGTGCTGGCTGAGCAGAGAAAGTAGAAAAACTCAACCGATTACCACAGAGCAAGATAAAAGGAAGCCATAAATCCTACCGACAAATGAAGCCCTCCAGGGCAGCAACACTTTGTTGTACACCGCTGAGCCGCTGTATCTCAGAACTTCAGTTCCGAGACTCATCCTTAAGCCACACAAACCCCTTGCTCCAAGGGTGGTTCATCAGCTCTGGGTTCACGTGAGCAGCAGAGCCCATAGGACTAGTGTGGGGGTGATCTGGGGGGAAAGGGCTTCTCCATAAGACAGTCCCAGCGCCATTATCACACAGGGTACCTTAAGTGTCAGCTAAGACTGGGTAGAAACGTGTGTGTGTGTGAGTGTGTGTGAGAGTATGTGTGTGAGTGACTGTGTATCTGTATATGTGTGTGTGAATGTGCTTGATTGCGTGTATGAGTGTGAGTGTGTGAGCATGAGGGTGTGTGTGCCTGTGTGTGAAAGTGTGTGCGAACATATGTCTGTGTGAGTTTGTGACTGTGTGAGTGTATATGAATGTATATACATGTGTGACTGTGTGTGATGGTTTGTATATCCTTGGACCAGGAAGTGGCACCATCTGAAGGTGTGGCCTTGTTGGAATAGGTGTGACCTGGTTGGAATGGGTGTGTCAACTGTGGGTGTGGGTATAAGATCCTCACCCTAGTTGCCTGGAAGTCAGTCTTTCACTAGCAGCCTTTGGATGAAGACATAGAACTCTCAGCTCCTCCTGTGCCATGCCTGCCTGGATGCTGCCATGCTCCCACCTTGATGATAATGGACTGAACCTCTGAACCTGTAAGCCAGCCCCAATTAAATGTTGTTTTTTATAAGACTTGCCTTGGTCATGGTATCTGTTCACAGCAGTAAAACCCTGACTAATACACTGTATCTGTAGATATATGTGTCTGTGTGTGTGTCTGAGTGTGTATGAGTGTGTGTGTGTGACCACGAGTGTGTGTGTGTATGCCTGTGTGTGAAAGTGTGTGTGTGAATATGTGTCTGTGTGAGTGTATTGTGTGAGTGTGTCTGTGAGTGTGAGTGTGTGTATGAATGTGTGAGTGTGAATGTGTGAGCATGTGTGTGAGTATATGTGAGTGTGTGTGTGTGTGTAAGAGCATGAGTGTGTCTGTGTGTGTATGCGTGTGTGTTGATAAGTACTAATACCCAGGATGGTAAGTGTCCTGTTACATCCCTCTCAGCCTTAACTCCTTTGATACAGACAGGTCTCTCTCTTAATCTGGGGCTAGGCTGGAAGCCAGCAAGCCCTAGCCATCTGCCTGTCTCACACAGCACTTGGATACCAGGTGCAGCATCCAGAGCCCACCTTTTCTGTGGGCACAGGGCTCAGAACTCAGGCCCCCATGCCTCTGCAGTGAGTGTTGGTACCACTGATCCATCTCCGCAGCTCTGGCTTTGGTGTTTTGAGACAGTTTCACTTTGTAGCTCAGGCTGTCCTTGAACTCACAATATAGCACAGGTTGACCTCCAGCTTAGGACCATCCTTCTGCCTCAGGGTTCTGAATGCCCAAATTATAGGCATGCACCAACACACCCATCACTAAATACACCTAAATCGCTTAAGGGCCGTTCTTGCCCACTCTTCTGCTCTTTCTAACCCGCCTGAGTTTCACATTCTAAAACAAAAGAAACAAAACCCAACTCCTCTCAACAGAACGAAGGCCTTGAGGTTCTGATGGCTAAATAAAAACTGTCAGCGTGGCCAGACCTGGACTCCCCCTGGAACAGGAACCTCTACTCAGCCTGGTGAGGGATTCTCTAAGTTAGGCTAAAGGCCCACCTTGGGCAGCACCAATCCATAGGCTACTGTTCTAGATTACATAAGGAGGAGAAAGCAACCTGCATTCTCTCTGCTTATCGGCTGCTGATACAGTGTATCAGACACCGGACAGTCCCGCCACCTGCTCCAGTCCCACAGGGTTCCTTCTATTTCTCACTTCTGCTGTGTGCATTCACTGTAACAGATACTGTTATGTAAGAAGATTTCATATGCTGGACACTGGACCTTGACTATTTCTTTTTTAGCTCTCTTGCTTTATTTATTTATTTATTCGTTTATTTATTTATTTATTTATTTATTTATTTATTTATTTAATGGAGGAAAGCCTACATGCATGTGGATGTCAGAGGACAACTTGTGGGTATTGGCTCTCTCCTTCCACCATCTAGGTCCCTGGGTACTGAATTCAGGTCCTCAGGCTTGGTGGCAACATTTATCAGCTGAGCCATCTCCTTAGTCCCATTTGCTGTCCTTTACATTGATTTTTTTTTTTTTACAAACCTCATTATAAGTATCAAATACCACCGGATGATACTGGACCTCATGTTAAAATAGTAAATAGGGAGCAGGGTGGGGGGAGGGCACAGGAGACTTTTGGAATAGCATTTGAAATGTAAATAAAGAAAATATCTAATAAAAATTTCTAAAAATAAAAAATAAGAAGAAGAAAATAAAACTAAAAAAATAAAATAAAAGAGTAAATAATTTTAAATGTTCAATTATCTCATGTGGCTCTTAAAATACTCCCACAGAGATTTAGGTCCTACAGTGTGTCAGAGTATGATTCCACAGTAGGCAAGGACTCTGTCCCTTTTCCAGTGACATAAACCACAGCCATCAGACCGGGGAACACAGATTTATGCTCAATCCCCAAACTCCTGAGGCAGGGAGAGTCATGATCTCAAACCCAGACACAGTAAGAACCCAAATCAAAAGCTAACCAGAGCTAGGGAGATGGCCTGGCAGGTAAGAGCTCTTGCTGAGCAAACATGAGGACCCAAGTTCAAATCCCCAGTATCCATCCACACGTTAATAAAAAGACAGACGTAGCAGTTTACACCCCTAAACCGAGCACTAATGTGGGAGCACACAGGTGGAAACCAGAGGAACTCTGGGGCTTGGTGGTTGCATGAAGCCCAGCTCCAGGCTTTGGGCGAGTCCCTGCCTTATAGGAATAAGAGGGATATGATAGAAGACATCCAATGCTTACTCTGATCTCTGCACACACACACATGCACACATATACACACAGACTTGCCTGCATACAAATAATAGAAACTGTGTCACCTCCCATTTCTATAAAAGGTGGTGACCTGAGGGTCATTCCATTGACATTCTGTGGCCTCACAACCTGGCCAAGTGCTATCACAGTGGGGGACAGGGAACCCCAGCTCTGAAGCAACAATGGCATACTGGAGGTGAGTAGAAAGTGAAGTGGAGGCCAGACGCTGGTCTCCAGAGCATGACCTACTAGAGTTAGACAGTCTGCAGAGACTATAGGGTCTGCACTAGAGGCATCAATCAACCAGCAATAACACCCCTCTCGGACAGAAGCCAGTACTGAGCACACAGACTTCTTTCCTGCCAATATCATCAAACACTGATAACCCAGCTACTCACACTGTGTCAGATTCCTTAACCAGCCGTGGACTGATTTCATGCGTGGGAATTCTATCCCAATGCAATGTGTTTTTACGAGCAACAGAGCATCCAGGATGTCGGATTGTCCCACATCCACGAGTCTTGGAGCATTCACCATGACACCATGGGTATGATCCTTCAGGGCATGCAAACTTTGTCTCATAGGCAAGCTTATTTGAAATGTGGTGTAAAGGACTGGGGTGACAGCTAAGGCCATAAAGTGGTCACCTTACAAGCTTGAGGACCCAGGTTCAATCCCCAGAACCTACACTCAAAAATAATAATAATAAAGAAAGAAACACCATCAGGCATGGTGCCACATGCTTATAGCAGGGGAGGCAGCTATAGGTGGAACCCTGGCCCTCACTGACCAGGGACTGTGACTTGTGAGAGACCCTGCCTCAAAAAAGGCAGACAATACCTGAGGAACCGCATCAAGGTTATCTGTCCTACACCTACACACAGGCATACAGTCATACAAATAAAGTTAAATAAAATAAAGAAATGAGGTATAGAATTACCTTCAAGCTGTGTCCTTAAGGGGCCAATAAGACACAAAAGGATTTCATTTTTAGACTTGGGTCCTCTGAGAGATCTCGCTGCACATATGAGAAATCGGAAAATTTCAAAGTCTGAAACCCCTTAAATCAAAGCATCACGGATGCAGGACACATTCGACCTGTGCCACCGACCAGCTCTCCTGTTGGCTGTAAAAATCTGTCAGCTACATCATGTGGCATGTCTATACCTACACTGTGTGCTCAGTGCCTGTTAGGTTGGACTTACACACACACACACACACACACAAACACACACCTGTTCTAAGTAAAAGACTCAGCACTGCTGGAACTGGTTACACACAAGGCCGGTGGGTGTCATCAGCCACTCTGCACATCCTTCCTATGGAGGGGACAAAAGCCACAGCTGGCTGGAACCTGGCATCGTCTTCTCCATGACGTCAACCTCAGCCTTAACTTCCTGTATCTCCAAGTTCAAGCAGGGAGGTTTGCTAACCAAACTGAAGGAGCATGGGTGGAAATCCACACCTACATGAGGAAGGGGGGCTGTGCTAGAATGGGTGCCTAGTGTGGCCAAGTCCCTGGGTATGAATCATTGCATCAACACACAAAATCCACAGCTCCACCCATGGCCGCCCGGTCTGCAGGTGCCTCTTCAGATAGAGACCAAGGTGACAGCCAAAGACTTGTAGGCGTCTCTGTCGACTTCCAAATCTGCTTTCCATATCGATTCACCTGACGGTACTAATTTCATGCCTGAATAATATGTCTCGTTTCTTCAAAGTAGAGTCTGGGGCCTGGGATTGAGAAAGGGGCGTTTACTAATGCTGAAGGAGAAGGAAGCAGGATCCAGAACTCCCTTATGCGGAGTAATAACAGAAAGATTTTGGGGGGTGGGGGAAATGAACAATAATATGTAAAACACCAAAAAACAAACAAACAAACAAAAAACTTGTAAGAAGCAACTAGATAGGATATATATTCCAAACCTAAAAATCAGAGGTTCTATGGAAGACACCATTGATTGGAAGTAAGAAATTCTGTGCTTCCTCATTTGTCACCATGAATGAGGCCATGGGTTTGATCCCCAGTACTTCGGGGGTGAAAATAGGAGAGAAAGAGGAGAAGATGGAAAGAGGGGAAAGAAAATGGGAAGGAAGGAGGGAGGGAAGGTGGGAGAGAGGGAAGGAGGCAGGAAGGAGGGAGGGAGAGAAGACAGGAGGGAGGGAAGTAGAGAGGACAGAGGGAAGGAGGGAGGAAAGGCAGGAGAGAAGCAGGGAGAGAGAAAGATATGGAGGGAGGGAGAACAGGAAAGAGGGAAGCAGGGAGGACGGAGAGAGAGGGAAGGAGGGAGGGAAGGCAGGAGAGAAGCAGGGAGAGAGGAAGATATGGAGGGAGGGAGAACAGGAAAGAGGGAAGCAGGGAGGGGGGAGGAAGGAAGAAGGGAGGGAGTAAGGGAGAGAGGAAAAGATGGAGGGAGGGAGGACAGGGGAGGGAAGCAGGGAGGACGGAGAGAGAGGGAAGGAGGGAGGGAAGCAGGGAGGAGGGAGAAAGGGAGAAGAAGGAGAGGGAGGGAGGGTAGTATAGGAATTTAGCAGCAACTCCACAGGACAAGAGTTTCAAGAGAGGCCTCTAGTAAAGTGAGCCTAGGCCCTCCCTGAGCTGCTTCCTGGGTCCTCTGACCACCCGCTAAGAAGGCCATGTGTCTGTGAGCAGGCCGCCCTGCTCAGGGTAGACTGCCTCTGATCCATGTGTGGGGACTAGGACGACTCAGGTTGAATTTTAAACCTGTGGGAAGGACCCACAGCTCTGAGTCCCTGGGAGTCATCACAAAGCCAATATCCCCTGGAGACCAGGACAGGTCTTGAACCTGTTTAACGTGGTTCTCTTGACTCTGCACTGCCCCCTGCTTCGGGGGACACGGAAGCAATACCTGCAGTGGCTCTGAACCTCCTGGGTCATTCTGGGGCAAACTTGAAAGGAAATGGAACCAGGAAGGGAGGGCTCTTTCCAGTTTAATGGCTTCTCTGCTATCTGCGTGCTCACTGCTCGTCTGGACCTTCCTCTGACATCAGCCTGCCTTGTCATAATTAGCACAGTGATCTGTAGGTATGTGTCAATGACTTTAAATACTTGCACATAATTAGTTTTCTAAAATAGACAAAAAGATCTCTCCTGAAATCGAATTTACATAATGAATCTGTTCAGCCAGGCCTGTTCTCTTTCCAACTACAAACGATACGGCCCAGACCGGGTATAAAATCAGAATTGGCTGGATAGAAGAGCTCAGGGTTCAAACACAAGCAAAATAGATAGATATTTTTGGATCCTACGCAGCCTGGTTCTCTCCTCTTGGGCCAGTAAAAGCTTTGAGACATCAGGCCCCAGAGAAACAACACAAGGTTTAAAAGTTGAGGCAAGCATCAAGAATATTCTAGAATGTGATTTGGGGGAGACGAGAGGGCTTCTAGGAGAAACAAGGCTGCAGAGATGGTTCAGTGGCTAAGATGGCTGCTGAGTGAGCATGAAGACCTGCGTTGAAATCCCCAGCCCCCATCACAAAAAGGAGGAGTGGCCGTGTGATCCAGTGCCCTAGCAGAGAGAGACAAGGAAGCTCTCCAAGGCTCACGGGCTGACCTCAGACAGAATGAGAGACCCCGTACCAAAGGGCATGTGACAACGATTAACAGTGGAAGCCAACCAACCTCCTCTTCTGGCCTCTGTGTGCACACATGGGTTCATGAGCACACACATACATGTGCACAGGAACCACACATACCCCCACACACATATATATGCCTCATGCACACACACACAAGCACACATACAGATAGAGAGACAGAGAGAGATAGAGACAGAGAGAGACAGAGAGACAGAGAGAGACAGAGAGAGAGAGAGAGGAGAGTAAACGTGGGGATCGTGAGTGGACTATTTGTATTCATGCACGAGTACAGTGAGTCATAATGATAAGGGAGCTACAGCTCCAGCCATGAGAAAGGAAAGCTGGTGTCTCATGACTATAAACGCAAATAGATGCCTACAGGATGCCAATTACAGTATTAACCATAGTTACTGTGGTTCCCAATGACCAGGGGTGGAGGTGCTGTTATCTTTCCTTGCTTGTGTTTTATGCAGCTATAGCTTCTAAATATGGGTGTAGCTGGGAATTAGCTAATTAAAATCATAGCTGAAGTTATCTTTTAATAGGATTTGGGAACAAAAGCTTATAATAGAATTCATATGTGTGCATGCATGTGTGTGTGCTCATGTATGTGTTCATGTATGTGTTCATGTGGATGTTTATGTGTGTGTTTATGTGTGTATCCACATATGTGTTCACGTGTATGTATGTGTTCGGGTGTGCTCATATGTATATGCGTTCATGTGTGTGTATGTTCATGTGTGTATGTGTTTGTGTGTGTGCTCATGTCTATGTATTCATATGTGTGTTCATGTGTGTGTTTATGTGTGCTCATATGTGTATGTGTTCATGTATGTGTCCATGTGTGTATATATTCATATGTGCTCATATATATGTGTTCATGTTTGTGTTCATGTGTGTGCTCCCATGTCTATGTATTCATGTGTGTGTCTTCATGCGTGTGTATTTGTTCACTGTGTGCTCATATGTGTGTATGTATTCATGTATGTCTGTGTAAGTGCACATGAGGCAGGGGTAGAGGTTTCTTCCTCTATCCCTCTCCACCTTAGTTGTTTCAAGGACAAGAGAGCAAGATCTTGTTGTGCAGAAGCAACAGCTCGACCCTGAAAGTGGGTTGCTCACCACCATCCCCAGCATCCCCAGGATGCATGTAGTGGAAAGAAAGACTGACTGCCAAAAGAAAGAAAGCTGTCCTCTAACCTCCACATACATGCTGTGGTGAATGCGTGCACATATACACACATGTGTGCACATGCACATATGCACCAACATGTCCTATCCTCTTTTATACACTTTCTAGACCTTTGAGGCTTCCTCAGTACCCAACATTCCTTTTGGTGAACAAAGCCTCCTTTTCACACTGCTGTATCTTTGGGAATGCCAAGTAAAGCAAAGAAAGAAAGGAAGAAAGGAAGGAAGGAAGGAAGGAAGGAAGGAAGGAAGGAAGAAAGAAAGAAAGAAAGAAAGAAAGAAAGAAAGAAAGAAAGAAAGAAAGAAAGAAAGAAAGAAAGAAAGGAGGGAGAGGGAGGAAGGGAGGGGAAGGGAAGGGAAGGAGGGAGGGGAAGGGAAGGAAGAGGGAGGAAGAGAGAGAGACAGAGAGAGACAGAGAGACAGAGAGAGACAGAGAGACAGAGAGAGAGAGAGAGAGAGAGAGAGAGAGAGAGAGAGAGAGAGAGAGAGAGAGAGAATATGAAGGATGAAGGCAACAATATCTTCCTGAGAATGTAGACAGGGGAGCATGACAAAGGCTGAGACTCCCCAGCCAACCACACAGCAAGGCTCCAGCAGACTAAAGAGACCTCTTCTGTTTACTGTTTTCTGTTTGTATATTTGGTTTGTTTTTGTTTTATTTGGGTTTGGTTTGGTTTTTTGTGTTTGGTTGGTTGGTGGGGTTTCTTTTTAGTGGTTTTGTTAGTATTGTGTTGTGTTGAGTTTTTCAAGATCTCCCATGTTGCAGGCTGGCCTCAAATTCACTACATAGCCTAGGATGGCTTTTATTGAACTCCTGATCCTCCTGCCTCTACCCCGAGTGCTGGGGTGTCAGGTACCTGTCACTACAATCCGATATCTACCATGCAATCCCCAGCACGAAGCCACAGCCTCATCCATGTTAGGAAGGTCCTACCCACTGAGTTACAGCCTCAGCCCTGTTTTCTTGCTTTCTGACTGTCTTCTGTAAAGAGACTTCCAGGGGACAGAATGTAGACCTACCCAGACCATGTGACACACACTGCTCATGTGCCAAGGATGAAAAAGTCAAAGTGGTCTTGATGCGATCAAAAGCCTCCCAGGGTACACACTTGAAATGTCACAGGAATCAGCAGTTTGGGAAGCCTCTGTTGTCTTCTGAAAGACCTTTGTGACCTCCATTACTCTGCCTCACCACCATTAAGAAGAAATAAAGTGGACGACAGGCTGCCAAGTTCCCATGGGAATATGCCCAGCAGGGATGAAGGGTGGAGTCAGACACAGGGAAAGATGTATGTCCTCTCAACTACTTCCTGTAGAGATCATTCTAAAATCAAAGCTGTCTAGAGTAGTAAGAGCTCTCAATGGGGAAAACAAAACAGAAAAAGTATATTTATGGCTAGTCTATATGTGTTTGTGTGTCTATGTGTGTGCATACATGTGCATATGTGTTTGTGCATGCATGTATATGTGTATGTGCATATGTTCAATATGTATGTCATATGTGCATATGTTTTTGTGTATACGTACATATGTGTGCACATACATGTGTGTATTTATCTGTGTATATATATATATGTTCATATGTGTATGTGTGCATACATGTATATGTGCATGTGTTTGTGCATGTGTATATATGTGTGCATATGTGTATGTGTGTGCACACATATGTATGTTTGTACATGTGTATGAGTGTGCATGTGTGCATGTGTGTATATGTGTGCACATTAATTTGTATATGTGTACACATGTGTATATGTTCATGGGTGTGAACAAGTCCCACAGAGCAACTTCCTACACCACACCATGTTTCCCAAAATATTCTCCTCTAAGTCCATTAATCTCTTCTTTCCAATGCTGGTCACAGCCCATTACATTGATACCATCATCTGCTAATGGCTCATAACCTCAGACTTAAAAGCAGGAACATATTTCAAGCTCTTTGGTCAACCAACTCAGGCAAGCTGAGCCTCCCCAGGGTCAAAGCCAGGGTCCCGAGGCTACTTCCTGGAGGAAGTCCAGACTACTTGGAACACGCTAAATAGGGGCTGCCCCCACCCCCAGTCTTATTGTTAGAACTTAGTGACTACAGCGCTCCTCTCCTCCATTATTACCTAGAGGTGAATCTGGGAGGCCCCTGAAGGTGGCCAGGGACCTGTTCCCTTAAGGAAGAACTGACCTCAATACTGACACAGACAGAAGACCATCATAGGCAAAACTTAAGACTCCTGCATCCTGATGTAGACCCCCAGCACCATTGACCATGACTGTGTCCATCTGAAAGACTTTGAGGGAGGGTCAGATTGGGTCTGTCTAGAGTCAAGCTCTCCTGGAGAGAGGCCAACCCTGAGAACACAAAGGGGCCACTTCTCACATAAGCCCAGCCATGCAGCGAGAATGTCATAGGTCTCATGGGGACCCAGCTCTAGACAAAGAACTACAAGCAACTGAGGAACGCTGAGAACGGGAGACATAGTCTTCCCCAGGGACGAGCACATTTGGTTATCCAATACCAAATGGTCGGCTCTGAAAACATATCTGTACAAGTAACGATGTATGGATTCAGCAGGCTCTATTTATATATTTATGATTATATTTTCAAAAATAGATACCATGATCTTAAGGCAGAGAGTAAGGAGGAAGGGTGCATGGGAGGGTTAGAGGGAGGAAATGATATAAATGTATTTTAATTTTAATTTTAATATAGGTAACATATAATTTAATTTTAATTTATATAAATATATAATTATAACTGAATGGTATAAATATGTTTTAATTTAAATTTTAATGTATAAAATATAATTTAATGTTAATTTATATAATTATATAATTACAACTTAGTGATATAAATATATTTTGGTTTAAATTTTAATATGTGACATATAATTTGATTTTGATTTACATAATTATATAATTATAATGTACTGATATAAATATATTTTTAAGAAATAGATGCCATGAACTTAAGACAGAATAAGGAGGAAGGGTGCATGGGAGGGTTGGAGGGGGAAAAATCATATAGTTATATCAATAACTAATTTAAATGTAATTCTAATTATATTTAAATTTAATAATTTTTTTCTAATGCTATAAGTCTAGAAACTGACACCAGACCTCTCACCACTTTCCATCCTGGCAATTTCACACCTAGCCTTCCTGGGACTCTCCCCTGTATCCTCACAATCTCCTGGCCTCAGTCTCTGTGGCTCTCACGAAATCGTGACCATCCTATCTAATTCTCATCAGAAGAGCCTCTTTCATTTGCTTCAGCCTCTGAGGGACCGCCTCCAGGTTCCCAGCTGCGGGAACACCCTTCATCTGACCTCACCCTCCCCTCCACCACCCCTCAGAAGAGAGACCATCTCCCCAGCACAACTTAAGACAGACTACAGCCAAGGCCAGCTGGAAGCTGTTTTTATAGATGGTTCTATTGGAACACAGCCCGCCCATCTGCTCACCTGCCGTAGTCAGGCTGCTTTAGTTGTTGAGCCTTGACAATACAAACCCATTCCGCCAGCACAGCCAAAAATATTTACCATGTTTACTGTCTGGCACTCCACTCCTGGCTGATAGGATCCTCGTTCTCTTGTTTGTGGCAACAAAAACTTAACGTACAATTGGCAGTTTTAAGCCGTTTTGAATGCAACCTCAAAGGCCTTCAAGAGATTCATTCACAGGTTATGTAAATGACACTGACCGGGACCAGGGACATTTTCTCATCCCAAATTCTATTCCAGTTGGATCATGGCAACCCATTTCCCTCTCCCTCACCCCAGTCTGCCACCTTTCTACTCCCTGTCCATAGCCTTGGCCCCTCTAGCTTTGAGCTTTTTTCCCCCCTGGCTTCCTCTGTCCCTCTGCCTACTGGTATGAGACCCCCATCATGTTAGAGCAGACGTTAGAACTGTCCCTCTCCCTTGACTGCTGAACATTATCCCCTCTATGGAGAGGCCCCACCTCTCCCCTCAAAGCTGCTTACTGAAGGTCACTCAGACAGTCCCTGACTTTCAGAGGTCATGAGTGGTGCCACTCCCTTCCTAATTTTTTTTATGTCATCTCAGTTCTGTGTCCAGGCCCCACAGCCCCAGGGGCCTTCTACCCACCTCCAGTGATCCCCTCCCACTGTCACCCATAGGAGCCTGGATTTCAAAGACCTCATAGAGAACAAAGAATGCCCAATAGCCACATTTTACATTGACACTACGTTTTAATGGTAACTATTTTGGACAAGTCATATACCTTATTTTTTTAAACTCATTTTACTATGCCTACCAAATACTTCAAGACTAACAACGTCGTCACTTTGACCTCTGTCTAGGGCCAGCAGGGAAGTGACCCTGCAGGGCCCAGCAAACCTGTCCTGCCTCCATCCACAGGATAAGCATGTCTGACTCCGTGGGCTGTACCCAGTCCTACCACTGTTCGTCAAAAGGACTCCAGGGCAACGCTAAAGGGGCAGCCAGTGAGTTTTACCTACTAAAATGGGCCACAACTTAGATTCAGTTCCAAGCCATGATATGCCTACCAACCGCCAGAAATGTCAAAGGCTATCGGGTAAAAAGAAACCGGAAGTTCTAGAAAATTCTATCCAACCCATTTCCTCGGTGCAACCGTGCTTTCCTTTATCTAGACTGACGGACACAAGACTGTCTGCTCCCGACTTCCCCAGAGGAGCGCGGCTCCTTGGGTTCAGCCACCCCAGAGCATCCACGGGCCCCACTCACTTGGGTGTGTTGGCCTCGTCTACACGGTTCCCGAGCTGGAACTCGTGGGATTTGCTCCTGTGTAGCGCTGTGAAGCCAGGGATCAGATGGATGAGCTTCCGAGAGGAGGGGGGTGGAGTCCCGGGAGGCTTCAGCTTGTTTTTTCTCCTCATGGGTGGCGTGCCAGGTGGGGTCACGGTGGTGACAATATTTGGGGTGCGAGGTGGGGTGCGGACTACGTGCCGCTGCCGGGGAGACGGGGGCAGAGAGCGGTGGCCTGATTCCAGGGGTGGCGGCGGCGGGCATAAGTTCGGGTAGGCATCTACAGTGAGTCTGTCGACTTGGGTGTACACAGGGGTCCCAGGCGTAGGGCTGGTAGGACAGAAGTGCTGGGGACACTTGGTCTGGACCCTGGGGCTCTGGGAGAGGTGGGTTCGGATCCACGGGCTGGGCTCCGGGGGGCACACAGGGTTGCTCTCCTGCCCTGGCTCCGTGGTGGGCCACTGGATGATCCAATCTTGTTTGGAGAGATTCCCTCCTGAGTAGGAAAAAAGGAACAGAGAGATGCAGGTAAGGAAAAAGGGAAGGGGTAGGGTCGCTGTAGGCAGAGATCCACCATCAGCACTTTATCACAGGTAAGTCACATCAAGTGCATCTCATGTCTCAGCAGCCTACACTCGGCACAGTGCATCTTCTGCACCTTGTCTACACATCCTGTCACCTCAGGCTACACACCTCCTGCTGTGTACACACACCTCCTGCTGTGTGCACACACCTCCTACTGTGTACACACACCTCCTGCTGTGTGCACACACCTCCTACTGTGTGCACACACCTCCTACTGCGTGCACACACCTCCTACTGCGTGCACACACCTCCTACTGTGTGCTGTGTGAAGTGGGCACACACCTCCTAGTGTGTGCACACATCTCCTACTGTGTGCACACACACACCCTGCAGCCTCAGGCCATGTATACAGCACCTTAAATGCACCTCAGACTTCATGCTGATCACCTTGTACGTAGCTCACAGTGCATTCACACCTCATGCATACTTCATGCCATAGGCAATGTATCATCATGTCAGGTGCCTTAAAAGACTGCCAAGGGAAATGCTTCCCTACGAGGCGACCTTAATGCTTGTCTTCAGAATGGATACGGACTTGACAGACAAGGAGGCACATTCCTGGGGGCCTTCCCCATGGTTATAGGGAGGGAAACAGAGTTTGTGATATTCAGTAATGGTGAGCAGGGGACAGATGGTCCATACAAACCACAGGCATGACACTGCTACACGGAGGAGCCAAGTATCCATGCACAGAGCTCCTGTGGATCTCTGGGGACTACAAGGGGACTGATGTTACAGGCTCACTCCCTAACTGCATTCCACAACCTCACAGAGAACACACACGCACACATGCATGCACACAACACTGAACATATCTGGGCAAGATCACTGGACTGTATCCATCCCAGTACCCTAGTTGTGACTCCATCAAACAAGATGGAGCCATTAACAAAAACTGAGCGAAGCCTTCCAGATTCCCTTTGCAGTGTTTTCTTACAACAGTAAGTGAATCTACAAGCAGCCCAACGAAAACCTTCAGTTAGCCCAAGCAACATAGCAAGTCCCTGTCCCAGATATCCAAAACCAAAGAAAACAGTTCTGTTAAAAAACTGTAGAGGGAGCCCAGCATGGTGGCACACACCTTTAATCTCTGAATTCAGGAGGCAGAGGCAGGAAGATCTCTCTGTGAGTTTGAGGCCAGCCTGGTCTACAAAGCGAGTCCAGGGCAGCCAAGGCTGCACATAGAAACCCTGTCTCAAAAGAACAAAAAGGAAGGAAGGAAGGGTGTCAGAGGAGAAAAGAGAGGGAAGGAGGCCTCCTCAGGATGTGATCTCCCAGGAGGACACATGTCAGCTGGCTGAAGGGTCACCATGCCAACAGTAAAGACAGGTGGCCCAGTCTGAGGATGTTAGAGGTGGGGGTGAGGGTCCGGGTGCGGGTGGGGAGGTAGGGGTGGGGGATAGGGCCAGGACAGAGGTGTGCTAAGGACAGGGCTGGCTTGTTGTATCATTTACTTTTAATCCTTCTAGAACTTTCTCAAATAGAACAGAGCCTGTTTCCAAGGCAACCCACAGTAAAGAGTGTGGCCTGGGGTCCTCAGACAACAGCTGAATTGAACAGATGTAAAGACCACTCTCGAACTCATATTTCTCCCTTGCACCAATATTTCCCCCTCGCTTGCTGCGCAGATAGCACAACACAGGCAGATCAGAGGAGTTGGAACAGATTGGAAGATGCAGACCCTTGTGGGGCAGCATGTGGCCTTGCTTCTACCTCAGGACAGAGATGTGAGCCAAAGGGCCCAGGTTGGCATCTGAACCCCAAACACCCTACTTGCAAATAAAGTCCCTGCAGGTAGGACTGAGCCGAGTTCATTCTAGGGAAGGCCTAATCAGCTGTAGCTCATGAGGAGGAGAGGAGCCACGCGTGACGGCACATACCTGCCCTCCCAGACACCCAGGAGACAGAGGCAGAAACATCACAGATCTGAAGTCATCCTAGGCTACGTGCTGACCTTTATTTCAGTAGAGAGAGGTCACAGAAGTGAAGTGAAGATGGAGAGAGAGCCTGGTGGGATGAAGCAACAAGCCAAGGGATGTGAAGACTGTCCATCACCACACACACACACACACACACACACACACACAGGTACAGGCGAAAAGGGAGAGAGGCTGGGATCCAACCCACAGAGTGGCAGGAATCTGTGCTTTGCTGCTTGACTCTAAGCTCTGGGAACCATAAGTGTGTGAGCTTGTGCTAATGTGCTCTCTTACAGCGCCTCTATCCCTAGGACGCCGAGGACAGCTACCTAGGGGAAAGACCCATGTGTGTAACCACAGAACGAAGTCATCAAAGCTGACATATCATCAGGCCAAGTGTGGTGGCACATACATTTAATCCCAGCACGGAGGCCTCTGCCGCCCTCTGCTGGCCTTTGAGGGCACCTGCACTCACGTGCGCATACCCACACAGGCAGATAGGTACACATAATTTTGAAAATAACAAGTGGGAAGAAAAACAGCATTTGGGAGACAGTGGCTGGTCTCAGAGCTGGGAGATCAGTTACCCTGTCTTCCTGGAAGTGGGTCACTGGCCTGTTTAATCAAGTTTTAGATGAGTAAGAGGACCTGATCAAAATCCCACCAAAGATGGAGACCAATGCTTTCTTTTGCTTTTCCCATTAACCACATGGTATCCTAGAGGGCCGGGGCATCGCCCACTCTTCCTCCAAGGACAGACAAACAGACACTTCACTGGTTTCAGGGACTCACTCCCCTTGAATTAAATTAAAGAGATAAAAAGAAAGATATCCCACCATGCCAATCACATTCCCTTCCCTGGCTAATCTGCTTCCTCTCCATACCAGAGGCTCAAAATCAGAAGTTCAGGTACCAAGAAGCACAAAGCTTCATTTTCTTACCCAAGCTGCTCAAACAGGAACGTCAACTCTGCAGCGCCAAGGCATCAGAGACGCCTGGCTGATGGGCTGTGTGCTATCAGCAACCCCTCCCCCTTCTGATCCTCTTTTTAATAAAGTCTAAGGGGGAAAAAGGTAATTTTTCATTTTAAATAGGGCAGGTGTGGTGGCACAGGCTCCTGGGTTATTAATCGTCACCCTTGCCTCCTGTCATCTGTTTCTGGAAAAATCGTTTTATTTCAAGTCTTGACATGGGCGGGGAGAAGGGAATAGATTTTAAAAAATGAAAGGTCTGAGGACTGATTAAAGGCATTTTCAAGGCATACGGGTTTTTTTTCTTTTTTTTTTTTCTCTTTTTCCCCCCTTTGACATTCTCTGATAAGGGACCGGGAGAAATAAAAGCCCTTCGAGAGGGAGAAAATGATTTCAGAAAGTCTAGGCGACTGTCTGCCTTCTTTGTCCCGTTCCATTGAAACCATATAAACAGGCAAATGCATAGCTTAGAAGTCTGGATGTGGAAGCTAGCGTCACACACAGGCCTCAGCCCTTCCGAAGCAGCTGGGGAAGGTGTGGGCTGGGCGGGCCTCACCCCCACCATTCCAGGACCACTTACTGGGGCTTGGAACTTCCCTGACTATTTCAAAGTGCTTGTCTGTTTTAATCACGCTGACTTTCAGGCAGGAAGCAGGATCTCTAGCCATGGCTTGAAAATATATTTTCCAGACTCCAGGGTTAGTTAGAGGACTAGAAACAGCAGCTCCTAGGATTATGAGTGAAGCAGTCTGGCTCCCTGATCCAAACTGCAGAAAGCTCCAAAGTTCAAAATGTCTCTGGTGCCACCATGAAGCACCAAGCAGAAAATTCTGTGGCTGAACATTCCCATGTGACCAGCGACAGCATAGACATGGACACACTAAAAAAAAAAAAAAAAAAGTACTGCATAAAATTATTTTCTGGGGCCACAGAGATGACACAGTGGATAAGGTGCTTGCCCCCACAGACACCAGGACCTGTCTGTCCTTCCTTGCTTTTAGTTGCTGTGATCAAACCAAACCAACCTAGGGAGGGAAGGGTTTATTTGGCTTACACATCCCCATCACAGTCCAACACAGAGGGAAGTCAAGGCAGAAACCCAGAGGCAGGAACCCGGAGGCAGGAACCCAAGCAAAGACCAGGGAGGAACGTGGCATTCAGGCTTGCTCCTCATGGCTCACTCAGCCTGCTTTCTTATACCACCTAGGACAGCAGTTGATAACCACTAACCCAGGACGTCTTGCCCAGGGATGGCACTACCCACAGTGGGCTGGACCCTAACACATCAATCATTAATTAAGAAAACGTCCCACAGACATGTTCACAGGCCTATCTAACGAAGGCAGTGACTGAAACTATCCAGCACAAAATCTGATTGCAGAATCCACATAAAAGCCAACTAGGAGTGATATTTCAGTGTAGTTCCAGCACTGGGGAGGCAGAGACTCTGTCCAGACTCCCTAAGCAAACCAGTGAGCCAGACTCAACTAAACAGCAAACTCTAGATTCAACCACCGATGCCACTCACAGGCCTCTATGCCCACTGATGCATGTGTGTGTGTGTGTGTGTGTGTGTGTGTGTGTTATTAGCTGCCAAGTTCATTAAATGAGAACTGCTCAGGAGACTGACTGTCCCATCACTTTTCCTGGTCCCCATGGCTAGTTCCAACCACTGTCAGATCCTAAATCAGGATAGGCTAAGGTACCTGTGAAGCTGCATAAGATGAGGCCTCATTGGACGAAGTGGGTTACTGGGCAGTGCCCTGAAAGATATACCTCATCCCCCTGCCTCTTCCTGCCTGTCCTTCCTGGTTGACATGAGGTGAGGGGCTCCACCCCACCTGCCACAATCCATACATCCTTACTCACACAGCAGGTAATTTACCAACTGAGCCATGTGATCAACCACACAGCTGCACAGAATGGCTTTAAGGTGTGATGCTCGTTGGCATTTAGGATGTGCACCGTGTGGGGCCGTGGCCACGCCCATCATGTTCAAGGTGAGATCAGACCCCAGAGGTAACCACCGTCTCCTCCCCTCCTCTCCCACCCTTAGCAGCTACAACGACAGGGCTGCCCGGTCATCATGCCACAGGGTGTTAGTGTCTGGTTCACTCTGTGTGGTGTTCAAGGTTTATTCACACAGCAGCACAGCTGAGTGCTTCCTTTTCATGGCTGAGGTCAACACTGGAATCATAGCTTGGTTCTCTGCTCAGCAACCAATGGACACGGCACACTGTCACGTTGACTTTCACTGTGCCAGGAGGAACACACATGAACCAGTATTGTGTGGCTATCTGTCTCCAATACTTGGAGCATAAAGTAGAAGTGGAATTGCTAGGCCAGGTGGTAACCCTCTTTAACAACCCAAGAAACCGCTACACCATCTTCCTGGTTGGCTATGGCATTCTTCATTCCCACCAACCGAATGGAGCCGCTCTCGTTCTTTTCCCATCCCTTTACTACTGATTTTACCATAACCATCATCACCATTACCACCCTCATCAACAGTTTCATCATCACCTCCCCCATCATCACCACCACTATCTCCATCACCACCATCACCTCCATCACCAGCATCATCAGCACCATCGCCAGCCACGTGGGTGTTTAGCAAAGCACATGTATCAATGGCCTCAGCTGAAGACACCCAGTGTTGACCATGGCCCGGGTCCCTCCCTGCCTCCTTCTCTCCCCCTACCTTACTTTATTACACTCTCGTTACAATCTTGTCACATTGCTGAGGACGTTAAAGCTCTGAGGAAAGTTGAGTCCCCTGTCCAAGGCTGAGATCAATCCCACTCAGTCACGATATCCTCCACGTCAGACTCAATCCTCTCAGCCCGAAGGATTAAATATCCAAAATTGGAACCCTTCCTCCATTTCCACTGGCTTTAGTGTGTTCCTACTGCTGGGTATTGGGAGCTGACATTGGAGATCCAAGATGCGTGGGATCAGATGGGGAAACTGAGCCTTCAAGGCAGAGCTTCTCAACCTGACGCTGCGACCCTTTCATACAGCTTCCCACGCCATGGCAACCACCCCCCCCCCACAACCACAAAGTTAAGCTTGTTGCTACTTCATAGCTGTAATTTTCCTGCTTCTATGAATCATAATGTAAATATTTGGGGGGGGGAGACAGACGGTGGCCAAATGGGTCCCAACTGCCAGGCTGAGAACTACTGCTCCAAGGAGTGCATCCCCTCCCCCCATCTAGAAAAGGCTCGGTCCAGTCACCCCCACCCATCCCCCCTCATTCCGACCCACCCCACTCACCCTCACCTAGGGAAAAGGCATAGCAGCCAGCGGGAGTTGTGCTAACAGCTCACATCCACAGTCAGGAAGCAGAGAGAAAAGAACACTGCCACTCTGCCCACTTTCTCCTTTGTACTCAGCCCAGGATCCCAGTCCACAAGATGGAGCGGTGTATACTCGGGGTGGGGGTCTTCTCAGCTCAGCTAATGTAATCGAGATCATTTCCCACAGGCGTGTCCGTGGGCTTGTTCCCTCGGTGATTCGCGTTCCTGTCTGTATGAACCATCATCAGGCATACTCCAAGAAGCTATACCCGGAGCCGTAGGATGTGGCCTTGCTCCATCCCCATCGGGAGCATGAGCATCAAAGGACTGGAATGTTCTGGAATGTTCTGGAATGTTCTGCCGCAAGGTGTGTGCAGCTCTTGATTTGGGGGGAGGTAAGTACACTTCAGAGCGTTGGTGAGTTCACACCCACGGAATCCACAAGGCATGAGAATTGACTACACTCAGGCGTATCCATTGGCCAGAACCTGCTCATGATGAGTTCCCTGGGCTGACACGCCCACCCCAGCCCTGCTACCCCTGCAGGAGCTGCAGTTGGCATTATGGATATTTATTTATTTGCGTATCATTTCTACCACTTTGGCTTGATGTATAAGTCTGATCGTGTTCCAGTGGATCTTTGACAACTGATTTGAACAGCTAAGGAGCCTTGGGTTCAAGTGGTCACAATGCTTCTGTCATCCACACACACCATGCTTCCTAAGGATGAGGTGCTCCCTTACACTGAGGTGCTCCCTAATGCTGGGGTGCTCCCTAACGTTAAGGTGCTCCCTAACACTGAGGATGTGAGCCATGACCCACACAGATGTCCTAGGTGGGACCATGCTCTGCATGGGCCACTGATACCCATAGACCCACACAGAATGTCAGCAAGGACTTCCATGCCCTGTGGGCAACAACGGCAGAGACTTCCTCCTCCTCCTCCTCCTCCTCTTCTTCCACGTCCATCACCATTCCACAGAGGTGCTGGATCTAGCTGTCACTCCTTGCAAGCTCCACGCATGAGCTCTTTGCTTTCCTTACACTGTCAACAACTTTTGCCTTTTCGCCTCCCAGAAGTGCTTCATGGCTTCTCACTGCCACGCCCACCGTATCAACTTCACCACACCTATGCTCTGGGGGTAAGGCTCATTCGGTTCTAAACCCCGTTACTTGAATAAAAGCACCACAGCACCCCCACAGCTGAGAGCATCTGAACGAAGAGAGCATGTGAACGGCGAATGGGAGGGTAGCATACACAGGATGGACACGCCCACCGAGGATCAGGAAATTAATAGGGTTTCTAAATGATCCATGAGAGGGTAATGTGTGCATCATCGATGCCCCGAGAGCTGATCAGATAACCGAGAGGGCATCCAAGCGACCAAGAGAAGGATAGCACACGCAATGTGGGCTCATCTCGCAGATTGACTCCCCATGCCCCAGACAGGTAGAGCAGGATAGCTCAAGGCTTTCCCATGCTACTCAGAACAATGCACAAGGCAAAACCTGTGGATGGTCAGAGGATGTTTTCTCAATTAACTGTGGGTCACTGAAACTGCAGAACACAGAAATGTAGGGGGTGGTAGCAGTGGGGAGGGAACTCCTGTGCCACTTGTTTTTCTAAGTTAGGAAGAAAGTAGGTTAGAGCCGGGCGTGGTGGCACACGCCTTTAATCCCAGCACTCGAGAGGCAGAGGCAAGCGGATTTTTGAGTTCGAGGCCAGTCTGGTCTACAGACTGAGTTCCAGGACAGCCAGGGCTACACAGAGAAACCCTGTCTCAGAAAACCAAAAAAAGGAAAGAAAGAAAGAAAGAAAGAAAGAAAGAAAGAAAGAAAGAAAGAAAGAAAGAAAGAAAGAAAGAAAGAAAGAAAGCAGGAAAGAAAGCAAGCAATCAGGAAAGAAAGCAGGTTAGGAAGCCTTTGCATGGACAAACGTCCACTCGTGCCAGACACTTCCCAAGTGGCTAGCCTTGACACACCTTGGGCTGAGGCTATCCAAGGTAGAATGGGTCTATGTTAATTCTGCCTCCTTCGGCTGACATCCTGATGACAGCTGTACCTCTCTCCACAGTCAGCGCTCCTGGGACAGGCCACCACACGAGCCTCAGAGCAGGGACATGACAGCAGCATAAGCAAGGACTCTTCCTGCCCAGCCCAGAACCCGAGAGAAGCCCAGGAGAAAGCCCAACAGCAGGTGGAGCCAGACTGGGAAAGGCTGACCTCTGAGACGGGGCTAATTCCAGAAAGTTCTGTCACTCTAACAACAGTCTGCCTCCCTTGAGTGACAGGCGTTATATTAGTTCTTCAGCTGCTTGTGTCTGCGGATTCCAGAGAGCCGAAGGCAACATCAGACGCCTCAGGCGCCTCAAGGTTCGCTATTTTTATCTCTAGATGAGTGACGTTTGGGAGAGGCTTTCCAAACCCCTCAGTCCTCCTGCTCACTGCTGCGCAGCTTCAGCAGGGCCACCGCCTGTCCTCATGGCTCAGTTTCCCCACACAGACAGCCCCTGCACAGTCTTTGTGGCTCCATGTGCCAGGACATCAGTGTCTCCATTGTCTCCACACAGAGCCAGAAAGGGATGTAGGTGACTCTAACGGGATGCTGTTTGATAAACTTTGACAGACCTGTTTATCCAGTCTTCTACAGCAGACCCCAGATTCAGCCCCTAACCAGAGAAGGTCTTTCAGGTGGACACAGAGCCCAGGGGAGCCAGAGATCTGGGTTTGAATCCCAGAGTTTGACCTCTGCCTTCTATACACGCACACACGCACAGGCACAGGCACACACGTGTGCTCCAGAAAGAAAGAAAAGTCTGGCACACATCACAAAACAGTTGACTTTGTTAAACAGCTTGCTGGGCCAGTGAAATGGCTCAGTGGGTAAAGGTGCTTGCTGCAAATGCCTAGTGACCTAAGTTTGAACCTGTGTAAAGATGAAAGGAAAGAACCTGCCGTGGCAGACATACCCCATCCCACCAAAATGATGACAGTTTCTTTTAAGAACAAACAAACAAACATCATGCTTAGGAAAGAACACTGGCACAAACCAACACAGCACAAGCTTGACCAAAGCATCCGGGACAGTCAAATGTTCAAAATGGACTTTGCTCTGCCTAAGGAGCAGGGCTAGAACTGATCTGTGACTGGTGTTTTAATTTGCAATGGATGTAGTAACACACACGGGGAGTCCCAGGGCTTAGGAGCAGAGGCAGAAGGATCAGAGGTTCGGGGCTATCCTCAGCTACATAGTAAGTTGGAGGCCAGCCTAGGCTACATGAAAACCTGTCTCAAAAAAAAAAAAAAAGCAAGAAAAAATTTAAAAGGATTTCTGGCTTTGATAATGGAAAATTTCCAGGGAGAGGCAGCAGAGACCATTTCCCAACAACACGTCTGTTCTTCGTGTTTCTGTATTCGCTCAGAATGGTCAAAACGACACATCCCGTTATGTATTTTTATGGCCATAGGAACACTTGTCAGTTGGATTTTTTTATTTAATATAACCACTGAAACATCTAAAATGACATAAGCTGAGTGTGATCTCCTCCTGTTGAACACAGGCTGTCTAGACCCAGAAGAGGAGGCAGCAGAAATCAGGAAATTCCACCTTCATTAGTTAGTCACAATGTCACTGTGCGGAAGTGGAGACCGTCTCCTGGGGAAGATCCCCGGGAGCTTCGACTGGAAAATGAGTGACAGTTAATTAAGGAAAAGAATAAAGAACAAGTGTCCAACCCGGAGCCAACATGCCCAAGGATGTGACAGGCTGGAGAAGAACCTGAGAGCCCGTGGGCCAGAGGGCAGCCCATAGAATGAGTTAAAGGGGACGGATCAAGGGGACCCATGACCACTGTGGTGAGTATTTACCCCAAAGATGGTGCCAGCTGCAGTCTCATGGTCCCAATGGCCAACCCAAATGACCCCAAGCCACTTCCCTTTGTGGTAAACCCACCACACCTGCGATCAGACCTTTGACCTGGAGGTCAGAGGTCACATCCTGGGACTTCCTGTCAGCTTCTAACATCTCAGTCCCAGGCACAAAGTTGACTCTAGCTCTACCGGAAGGAGCTCTACGCAAGTAGGTACCCAACAGCCGCCTTCTCCTGGTTCTCTACCTGCTGCTGAGGCCCCAGCTTCCCATCCCCTGAGCTTGCAAAGCTATTTTTAGAACTCTGTGCCCCGGAGCCCAGAGATAAAGGACAAATGTGTCTTTAAAAGTATCCCTCCAGGCCCACAAATAATTAAATCTCTTAAACTGATAAAAATCTCAGAGTGGGGCGGACCTGCCGTGTGTAGACTTCCACAACACAAATGTCACGGTCCACATAGTTCCCTCCCTCCCAAGGGACTAGCCCTAAGGGCGGCATGATGCAGGAGCTGCGGTACCACACTTAGATGGTTTCATCAGAGCCCCAGTATGTGCGCCCCAAAAGTCTAACTGCTGGAACCGTGTTATTCAGAGGTAGGCCTTTGGAAGGACTATGATTTGGACATTAAACGTCTCCCTTTCCAGAGACCCATGGGTTTGGAGGTGGGCTAGGGGGCGGAGCCTAAAGAGAGGTCTTCAGGTCACACAGGAATACTCTCCATGGACTATGGGGTCCCACTTTCTTCTCCTCATGTTTGCTTTCTGAGAGGTGAGTAATTTCTGCTTTGTCACAGGCTCCAACAGCAACATGCTGTCTTGCCGGGACTCTAAAAGAAACACAGCCCTAAAAGAATCAGGAGCACCCATGATGGAAGGGGACCTTTCTCCCGGGCATTTGTTACAGTACCAGAAAGCTGACTGGCAGTCACTAGTATCACAAGAGGTCACATGATGGGATTAGTGGCTTCCTGAGAAGGAAGGAGACCCAAGCTTGCGTGCTTGATCCATCTCTCCGTGCCACACCCTTCACACGTAACACAGGAGCCTTTGCCAGAGCCTCACAGATACAAGTCATGGATGTGTGTTGAATGCCCCAGCCTTCAGAACCGTGAGGCAATGTTTTCTTTCGGGAGTGAGGTTGCTGAGAACTGAATCTCGGGCCTCATACATGCTGGGTGAGACTCAAGACCAAGCCAGATGGAAAAGGCAAAATCTGACCCAAGAGCTCGTCTCTATCCTTTTCACTACAGAGGTGGAATGGGAGTGGGGGGTTAGGGAATGGGGGAGGATGCTCAAACAGGCAAAATAAAGGAAAGTATTCAGTGAGGAAAGATATCCAGCGCTGCAGTTATAAAGAGCCTGGCAGACCGTCAGCCGTTAAGCAAGCAATCCTAGTAACAGGTGGAAAAAATGCTAATGTACTCTCCCGTTGATAACCGGCTAAGTGAGAGCTGCTGTGTTTAAGAATAAAATAAACAGGGCCTGGTAATCCAAGCCCATTACTCCAGCTATTTGGGAGTGTGAGGCAGGAGAATGACAAGCTCAAGGTCTTCCTGAGCCACAGAGGGAGTTAGAGGCCCACTCTGGGTAAACCACCTAATTCTTTACTGTGACATTGATTCATGTTGGAGCCCCTAGTGAGATTTAAGGTGTGTCCCATGCACACCAGGATGTCTTGCCAGGGAAACTGGCCCCTGGGGACAAGGTGAGAGAGCTGAGCATGGTGGTACACACCTGTCACTCAGCTCTCAGGACACAGAGGCAGGAGGGTCACATGTTAGAGGCTAGCCTGGGCTAACATTGGAGGCTAGCCTGGGCTAATAGGAAGACCCTCTCTTGAGATACTGAAAGACAAATGAGTGAGAAGGGGCAGGATGAGACTGGGATACACACCTGCTGAACGTGAACCTGGCAGACAGCAGTTAGCTGAGCCATTCCCTGGCCAGGGACACCACAGACAAGTGTATACATCCCCAGCTGCTGTGTAACAAGCAATCCCAACGGAGTTGGTTTCATTCTGCTTCGAGCTATCATTGTGACACCCTGGCTATCTGAAGCTCAGAGTGGGTCTTACTTACAGCACACAGGTGCCAGCAGGGTATTCTTCTAGAAGGTCTGAGGAAGAGCTTGTCTTCTTGCCCTGCTCAGCCTTAAAGGCCACCCAACCCTCTTGGTTCTGGTCCTTCTACTCTCATATCTCAGACAAACATGGCCCAAAGCTCTCTCTCTGTCTGCCACCAGCCTTAGAAGGTATATGCAGCCCCCTCTCCCAGAGCCGTCATTAGTCACGCCTGTGAAGTCTCTCTGCTCTGTGATGTGAATGAGGAGCCGTGGTCTGGTGTGGGGGTTCCATTGATAAGGCACTGACCACTGAACCTGACGGCCTGAGTTTGGTTCCTGTGACCCAGGTGGTGCATGAAGAAAACTGACTACTGAAAGTCGTCCTCTGAGCTCCATGCATGTGCTGCTGTCAGTGAGTAGGGTCTCCCTACCACTTGCTTGCAAGTGCTCCCCAGCCTTGACGTCTCATCTGTAAAATGGGTGTGATGATACTGGCTTCCAGTTGACTGGAGGGTGACACTGTGGCTGGGTGCTCCAGATTAAAATATACCTCCTGGAAGGAGGGAGGGAGGGAGGGACAGAGAGAGGAAGGGAGGGATGAGGCTCTGGGAACTGACAAGACTCAGGACCCCTCCCTGGGTCTTATGAATCGTAAGCAGCAGCTGGGGCGCAAGGAGACTCTTCGGTGGAAATGCCTACAAGTTGTGCTGTGTGTTCCAGACACGCTGCTGTCTCCAGGCATCACCCAGGGGGCGGGCTTTTCTTCTGTCACTAAGCAGACCCTCCCCCAGGCTCCTATAAGAAAGTCAGTGACCTCACGGGCTGACTGATGGACACATGCAAGCGTTTCTTTGGTCTATCCTTGGCTTCTCTGTGTGAGACAACTAGGAAGTCACCTGATGGCAGCCTGCAGGGAGTCACGTGACAGTAGCCCCCAGGGAGTCAGGTCACGTGATGGCACCCCAGAGGAAGTCATGTGACAACAACCTGGAAGAAGTCAAATGGCGGCACCCTGGAGGTGCGGGAAAGAACTGGCAAGAGTTTACCTGCTCCTCCAATCACCTCCACAATATACCCAAACCAGTCCAGTGTCTTTGAGATCCAGGTTGTCCACACTCCAGGCCCAATTTTGAGGCTCAGGAGGGAGGGAGATATTAACTTGTACCCGAAATCTGATAGAGGGGTGTCACTACTCATATAGAATTTTCTGAAAAAAAAAAAGATTCATCCCCCACACACACACACCTCCCACCCAGGGAGTAATCTGTGAGTAATGGGATCTTTGGGGACAGAGCCATTGCTGGGTCTCAGAGCCATTTGAATGATAATTGCACTCGGAAGCCTGGATTGACAAATCGCCCACACCTCCTAATTATGGGCTGTTTACCTGACCTATTTGATGATTATTAATCCACACGCAAAAATATTTTCGTTCCTGAAGCAATTGCAGACAAAAAGGATGCCCGCTCTCCCTCCAGGGACTGCCAAACAATGTAGGGAGTTAAGCAATAACAAGCCCTTGTCAGAGTGATTTATTGAGCATGAAAGCAAAGAGGGAGAAGAGCCCCCCGATTTCCCTTCATTAGCGGCACCCGGGGGAGGAAGCTGCAGTCCTTTCTGAGCCAGGAGCCCTCTGTGGAGAGGTAGAGTTCAAAGCCAGAGACATCTGAGTTCCAACAGCACATCATGACCTTCAGACAAGATGTCTCACGTCTCCGTGTTCTCCACCCTCACATGAAGGAGCACATTAAAAGAGTAGATACCCAGTACTGGAGGAAGGCGCAGGAGGATCGTGAGTTCAAAACTAACCTGAGCTACATAGCAAGACCCTGTCTCATACTTAAGGACCAAAGGGCTGGTAAGATGACTCAGATGGTAAAGGCACTTGCCGCCAAGTCTGAGTTTAACCTATCTGATAGAAGCAGAGAACTTAGGGACTCAAGGAGCCCTCGGACCTCCGTACTGAAAGCAGAGCATACTCACATATGTAAATAAATGCAATCCATTAATTAAAACTCTGTAAGCTCGGGTTTAGTACATATGGTGATTCCATGAGATCCAGCTCAGCCTCGTTAGCATTTTACAGGTGGGCACAGCAGGGAAGCAAGGATTCCAGGTGACCAACATGAGTCGCAGATGCTGAATGGTGGCAGAGCTGCTGTCTGCAGCCCCCCTCCCCCCTCCCATCTAAGACAGCCCAGCAAAGTTCTTTTCCCACTGCACCAGGGCATACTCTTCATAATGCATATCCAGGGCAGACCCCCTCATTCCATACAAACTGGCACTTCTGGACTGGGCTTGTCATATTCTGTGTGCCAGACTTTTGGCTACAGTGGCAGAAATACAGCCTTATGAGGCAGACTAGGTGGTCTTCAGAGCCTGACCCAGTGGCTAGCTAGCTTACTGAGCAAGCACGAGGACCCAGGGCATAAGTGAAGATGCTGGTGCCGTGGTGTTCACCTGTAACCCCAGCTCTGAGGAGGCAGAGACAGGCAAGATACCTCAGGCTCTCTGGTCAGCAACATGGGGCAAACGGTTGAGCCCCAGGCAAGTGAGAGACCCTGTCTCAAAACAAAACAAAGTCTCTCAGGACAGCTCCTGCCAATCTACCAGCAAGTTCACAGACCAGTGTAAGAACCATCCCCCAAAAGATGCTTAGGAAATGGTCCCCAAAATAATGATGAAGGTTATTGTCACTGTGTTAGCATGGCTGTCCTCATTATGCTAATTTTTGTCCATCTTCACCTTTCTGAGAGAGATGAGATATTCCCAGCCACCCCCGCCGAGGAACCAGGCTTGTAGATAATAAGCCTTGTTTCTGCAGTAAATCAGGACCCTTCAACATATTTAATAATATTGTAGCGCCTTCCGAGTTTCAAGGTTCCTAACGAGAATTGAAAGTACAGGCATATCCTTCAAGATGCTCTTCTGAAAACACTCGCTGTCTCTCCTGTCACAAAGCAAGGATCTAACAACAGCCAGCTGGGAAAGGTCGCTATTATTCTCCGAGAGAGGCTGTGGGTGAGAATTCTCGAAC
This sequence comes from Mus caroli, assembly GCF_978045245.1. NCBI lineage: Eukaryota > Metazoa > Chordata > Mammalia > Rodentia > Muridae > Mus > Mus caroli. The sequence continues at coordinate 121,716,821 of NW_028227259.1, read as the reverse complement.
ACTGGGCCTTGATACCGCAGCAGTCAGCCAGCATCCTCGGGGGCAACAAAAATGTCTAGGGTCTGAGTAGGAACAACGCAGTCTAGAGTTTAGAAGACAGACCAGGCTATGCAGGCCAGGCTGGCCTCAACCTGTCAAGTACTGGGTTCACAGGCATGAGCCACCATCCTCAACCCAACACTCAGTGCTGAAGCCAGGAATGTTGAGGCAGGGGGATCTGTCAGCCACCCCAAAGACAAATGGCACTTCCAGAAGAAAGAAATATAGTTGAAGGTAAACAGGGGCTCTTTGTCTAAGAAAACACACACACACATAAACACATGTGCATATACACATGCATGTGTACATACATAAATGCATATATATGTGCACACATATACCCACATGTGCATATACACATAAACACATGTCCATGCGTGCATATACATATCAATGCATGCACATGTATGCATGTATATATACATAAACACATGTACACATGAATACATATACAAGCATACACACATAAACACATGCATAGACATGTACACACGTAAACATACAACATACAAATACACATATGTTCATGAGCATGTTTATACATACATATTCAACTCATATACACATATATACACATACATACATACATACATGTGGAGAATTTGGACTTAGTATGATCTGGTCTTGCTTGGACAACTTGGGCTGTGGCTGCCAAGAAGGGTCAAAACTCTGAGCCCCATACTCACTAGTACCCATCTCATACTCACAGCCAAGCCGCTCCCTGCCATGATTCTAAAACCAGGAACAATGGAACTGTGTGCTTCACAGAGCAAATACTGGGGTAAGTTAAACAAACAGAACTGTGTGGTGACTGCCTAGGAGCTCTGTACAATCTAGACTTCAGGATTAAACACACTGGTTTCCTGGTATTTTAGATACTAGCTAAGGGTAGCCCCAGGACCAGCAGCATCTGGGGCTATGTTAGAGTCACAGGCTGACCTGAGACCTGCTAAGCTGGAATCCCTGTGGAAACATAATCCCAAGTGGTTTGAGAGTACAGTGAATATAGGAAGATCTGAAGTGTGTGTATACAATATGTGTGCATGTGTGCATATGTGTGCATATGTGTGAGTGTATGTGTATGTGTGTGCATGTGTGTGCATGCATGTGTATGTATAGTGTATGTATGCATGCATGTATGTGCGTGTGTGCATGTGTATGTATGTGTGTGCATTCATGTGCATATTGTATGTGTATGTGAATGTGTGTGCACATGTATATGTATCTAGGTACATGTGTAAATTTATCCATGTGCATGCATGCACACATTAGTGTAGAAGGCACAGCAGGATGTTGGGTATCTTCCTTAATCATTCTTTATCTTAATTTCTGGAGTAGCATCTCTCTCTGAACCTGACTGTTCAGCGAGCCCCAAGATCTGCCTATCTCAACCTCCGATTCCAGGATAACAGACGCTCCTGGCCAGGACTGGCTTACACACAGGTGCTGAGGATTTAAATTTGGGTCCTAATGGTGCTGAGCATCTTCCCAGCCTGAGTGATGTTTTAAACTTAGGTCTATTTGAAGGTGAGGATTCTGGTGGGTGTAGGTAGGAAGACAGCAGGTAATGGTCACATTCAGAGCCTTAAGGAGCATTTTCCTCTGGCTGCCTTAACTGTCATAAGTGACATGGTCCAGTCCCATGCTTCTAGCCCCAGACACAAAGCAAAATTGTCCAGAAGGTCTTTCCATACCTGATGCCCTCAGAGAGCCAAAAGCCAAAGGTCCCCCCACCTCTTATGAGCAAAGGACAAAGCTGTTCTCACGGAAGCCGCTCTCACTATAACCATGCTATCAAAAGCCCAGCAGGTGTTCAGAGGGAGGCTGGAGAAGCTGGATGGGGGGACAGACGTGCAGCTGGAGAGGAAGAACAACGTAGAACATTCTATACCATTGCTGGACAGCTGTGGTTCACAATTCATTGTGTATTTTGAAATAGCTACCAGAGAGGATTTTGGATGTGCCTAGCCCAAAGAAACGACCGGAGTCTGAGACAATGGATGTGTCTGTCACGCTGCCCTAAGCTTTACACATTGCACACATGTTCCTTTTTGCTTTTTTGTTTGTTTTCGAGACAGGGTTTCTCTGTGTAGCCCTGGCTGTCCTGGAACTCACTCTGTAGACCAGGCTGGCCTGGAACTCAGAGATCTGCCTGTCTCTGCCTCCCAAGTGCTGGGATTAAAGGTGTGTGCCACCACTGCTGAGCTTTTTTTTTAAGATTCGTGTATTTATTTATTTATTTTACATATGAGTGCTCCATTTGCATGTACACCTTTGTGCCAGAACAGGGCATCAGATCCATTACAGATGGTTGTGAGCTATCAGGAGGCTGCTGCAAATTGAACCCAGGACCTCCGGAAGAGCAGCCAGTGCTCTTAACTGCCAACCCATCTCTCCAGCCCTTTCACATGTTTCTTATCATATCTCACACACATGGGACAGTTATCCTGTATCAAGATTTTTTTTAATGAAGTAAAAATTTAAGAAAAAGCAAATTTTAAACTTCTGGTACTTAGACTCAAATCTTAGACCTGCTCTGGAGAGGAGCCCAGGCAAGCAGAGTTCAAAGGGATTCTCCGATGACTTCCAACTGCAACTCTGGCTTGGTCTAGACCAGCTGCTAGAACCTTCTGTGGCTCAGTTGTCCTCCCTCTGAATTACAGGAAAATTTAAAACCATTTCTTAGAGGGCAAGGAGGTGACTCTGTTGGTAAAGTGCTTGCTATACAAGCAGGAGGATCTGAGTTCGATCCCCAGCAGGTGCCTAAAAAGCCAAGTGCAGCGGTATACAGCTTTGATGCCCGTGCCGCAGAGGAGACAGGCAGATCCCAGGGCTCTGCTGCCTAGCCTAGCCTTGACAGGAAGCTCCAGGTATAGTGAACAACTCCAGTATCAGTGAACAATGGAGGAAGACACCCAATGCTAACCTCTAACCACCACACACGCACGCACACACGCACACACACATACACACACACACACACGCACACACGCACACACACATACACATGGCACAGAAAGTAGGGGGATGGGGAGAAAGGAGAGAGGGAAGGGAAGCTGCTCACTGCCTTGAGAACAGTGTGGCTTTCCTGACACCTGTCACAGGCCTCTCTGGGTCCCCCAACCCCTGTCAGGATCCATTAAGCAGCAACACAGATAAAATCCCACACACGCCTGCCTCTTCTGCTCGGCCCCACATCCCTCAGCCTGGGCAGCCCTGACACTTCCTTTACATGGTGGGGGATCGGTGGGGTCACAGGGCAGTTGCAGCCCTGGTGAGGACTATCAAGGAAGAAGCTGAGCAGGAGGCACTGTCATCCACCACTCCAGGGACAAAGCAGGGGGCAGTGAAGCAGGCGGGCCCTGGGAATTCTTGGGGAAATGGGCATATTTTAGAAAACTGTTAAATCTCTACACACCACCAAGAGTCTCTTCTGTACCTGAGAACCTCAGGTTGCCATCTAGATGAGAACTGTAGGAACCAAAACAAAAAACAAAAAAAACAAAGAACATAAAAACACTACGCCATTAGGATGGTCCCAAACTGGGTTCCACTGAGCAATCCTATCCTACAGTGTTGGTAAAGAGACCAGTGTGATGGTAAATCTGAGCATCTCTAGCTGTCAGCTCCCGCTTTGGGGAGATCTGAGTAGCACAGCAAATCAAAGTTGTCCAGGAAAAGAAATGTTCCCACTTAATTAACAGATCTGATGCAGAAATCTGTGTGGTGATGTGGGACCTTGCCTCGGAAGGCATCAAGGCCACCCTGCGCAGGCTGCTGCTGTTGTCCGTAGCAAGCAGATGGTGAAGAGCCTAGTCTGTGATGGACGCAATTTGAAGGACTGAGGCTGGCCATAGAGAGCTCTGATCATTCCCTGCACCAACACAGCCTCCATTCCAGCAGGAGAAGATGGAGGACTGATCTCATAAGGAGTCACAGGTAACCTGTCAGGTGAACTGGCCTGTAATTCCAATGGTGGGAAGGAAGGGGTGAGAGGGCCATGGGTTCGAGGCCAGCCTGGACTATATGGTAAGACTCTGTTTGAAAAGAAGACAGGAAGGGAGAGCGGGAGAAGAGGAAGAAAGAGAGGAGAGAAGGAGAAGAACAAGGAGAGAGGAAGTCTACCATCTGAAGTGTGTTCTTTGTTTCTGCTTCCAAGAAAACCTCTCCATCCAAACCTCCTCACACTTCCCTCCACCAGCCATGGCTTCTTTGAACTTCTGTGGTATGTGCCATCTCTACCAGCCCAGAGGGAATCAGTAGTGTCCCGTCTGCTGAGTGCCCCACCCCTGTGACTCAGTGGCCCTTCTTAATCTCTGGGGATGGGGAGCTAACATCGCAGGGCTGACATCCTGTTCCCTCTGCTCCCCACTCTGCAAGCTCAGGGAGACAGAAAGTGAATCCATTTCTCCCATCCAGACCCCTGATGCAGGAAGCTCAAAGAGGACACATCTTTAAGCCACATCAGGAGGAGGCTAATGACTCTGTTTATACATCCAGCCTTGACCTTGAACTCACTGAAGCAGCACTTCAGAGTCCAGAAATCCACGGCAGAGCTAGTCGTCAGCGGAGATAAAGCAGGGGTAACGTTCATCCCACAGTATCCGTCACTGTCACGGACGACACGGACAGACGGCCCGGGTCCAACCTTTCCTGTGTGGCCATCGAGATAGCACCTAGCATCCCTAAACCTAAGTTCCCCCATCTCTATGATGGAAGCCACAAAGGGAAGTCTTACAAGTGATTGACATGAAAATTAGGGCTGGAGAGATGGCTCAGTGATTAAGAGCACTGACTGCTCTTCCAGAGGTCCTGAGTTCAAATCCCAGAAACCACATGGTGGCTCACAACCAACAGTACAGCTACAGTGTACTCATATACATGAAATAAATAAATAAATCTTTAAAGAAATAAAAAAAAATTAAAGGCTACTTTCTTTGGACATTTAGCCCAGGGCTTTGTACATGGGTAGGGTCCACTCCCTGCTAAACCACAAGAGCAAGGCTTTCTACCATGATGACTGAAAAGCCAGAACATGTAGCTCTGGCCTTCAAGGCCTGTCAAGCTCTAGATTCCAGCCCCATCAATGTCTTATGCCTCTCTTTCCTCTTAGGTCACAGCTAGACATCATTTCCCAGCATGCTTTGGAGCCAGAGTGTGGCAATGCAATATGGGTAGAAGTGAGACCCAGCAGTTCAAAGCCCCCTCCATGTACCCTCTCCATCCCTCCAGGATCCTGTCCATGTGTTGTGATGAAGCTGGAGCCTGAGTCCTGCCTTCCAGAATGAATGGCTTCTTGGAGCATCCCGGCCTCAGACAAGAGTACCCATGAATGTTGGGGGGCTTAGGAACAAACGTCCGTGTTTAGCCGCTGAGACCCTGAGGTCTCCCTTTTGAAATGATCAACAAAAGCTGTATTTACCCACCCCACCCCATCCCCAGGGCCTCTTACTCACAACCTTTCTGGAAACCTCTGGCCCATGATATTGGCTTCATCTCACTATGCATGCCTGGACCCCAGGGATCTCTATCCACAGCACCCTTGAGTTCAGCCTTGGATTACTCTCAGCTGAGGGCTGGAAGGATGTTAGGAGGCCTGAGTTCCTGCACTCTAAATGCCTATTAGTCCGACTGCCCCTTTGCCACACCCCAACGTGCCTCCAAGGTTGCCAAATGTCCACAGGGGCCGGTGGAGAAGGGTAAAACAGTTCCCACAGGACTCCCTCAGCTGTACAAATGTCACCCTCGAACAGGCACCCCCCTTCCTCACCCACAACTCTGCATCCCTCGACTTGAGTGCTTCCCCACCACCCCCACCCACAACTCAGCACTTGCTGGAACTGCCTGATGACTCCATTTATTTGCTTGTTGGCTCACTCCCCGGCTGAAGAGAAGTCCCCCAAGAACGGGGGCCTCATTCACCCTGCTTTATCGCTCCCGCACAGCCGGTACTGGCTCCCAGAACAGGCTCCCTAACTATTTGCAGAATGAACGAGAGGGGAATTGGATGCTAAATATGGGGAAAGGATGGAGACAGGGGGATTAGAACTCGGAGGATGGATGCCATCGCTTGCCTCCAATTACCAGAGTGATTGGGGAAAGAGACAGTGATTCAGGCGCCCTGGGAAGAGGGCAAAGCATCCCGCCCACTGTGGGCCTCTGTGATAGCCAATCATGGCCGCCCCTTCAAGGCAGCTCTGCACTGGGGACATGGAGTTCAGGAGGAGCCCTCACTGAGGCCATGGTCCCCCAAGGTCAATACCGGCAAAGCAGCTTGAGCTTGCCTGGAGTTTCTTTGGATTTGGGAGCGGGGTGGGGCAGGAGGGGGAACTGTTCTGTTTTCTTGGTTCTCTGCAGCACACACCGTACAGAGCTAACCAATCGCCTCTGCGCTATGAACTGTCATAGAAGGGTGCTGAATTAGAACTAACCCCTCGCCTCACAGTTTTAAAGGTGATAATGGGTACTAGGAGCTAGGAGATGACTCAGTGGTTACAGAGCTTGTGTAAGCATCAGGTCCTGAACTGGGGTCCTGGAAATCCACATAAATGCTGGGTGGGTGTGGCAGCCCGTCTATACCTCTAGACTCGGAAGGTAGAGACGAAGCATGCCCAGAGCAAGCTGGCTAGTAAGACTAGCTATATCTGTAAGCTCTGGGCTTGACTAAGGCCTTCACTCAACAAATACTGTAGAAGATCAATCAGTTCCCTATATGAACCTCAGGCCCCCCACAGGAATATGCAAGTGCTCACACATGAATGTGCATGTATGCGTGCATGCACACAAACACACACACACACACACACACACACACACACCAAGTTCTAATTCGCCTGTCTCCATCATTTTCCCATATTTAGTATCCGATTCCCCTCTCAACCATCCAGAGAATAGTTAGGAGCCTGTGCCAGGAGCCAGGTACCAGCCATGCAAACCACGCAGTCACCACTGCACACCATACACAAATGCAAACAGGAAACCAGGTGACAAGTGTCCATAACCCAGTCACCTTGCCCCTCTCAGCTACAGCCACCCTGACTGCTGGCCCATCCCAGATGGCCACAGGGATTGTTAGCAATTTTGTTTCTCTTGATTTGGGGTGGGGAGAAGGGGTGGGGATGCTATTAAAGAAAGGTGTGGGGCTAAGGAGCTTGTAAAACAAAGCTGGAGGTCAGGAGTGCGCTCAGGGAACAGCAGCCAGGGGAACAGCAGCCAGAGAATGGTCTTGCTGGGATGATTTCCTGAGAAGATCAGAGCTGAAGATTCTCCAGCTTCCAAGTAGAGCATAAGTCTCGGAGTTGCCAACACCGGAGGCAGCCCCAGCGCATAGAACAGTGTTCCTTCACTAGCACCCAAGTGTGTGCAAGACTACTTCCACCCTCCTGCCTTGCTCTGTTCCCCGTATCAACACCTCTCTCATCAAGAACCTGATCATAGCTTACATCATCAGATATATGACACCATCCCCTACCACCTTCAACCCTTCTGCCAACCCTTCTCAGAAAGGAAGGGATTTTGAGGGATGGCTTTGGCATAGGTCAGGGACACCCCTCTCCTCCCCCCCCCATTCAATCCCGCCAGCACCACCAAATAAGAATAACAATTTTGACAGGGGTGACCTGTCTTAAGGACTCTGTTTTGGATTCACTGGATTGAAGGCAACATAGTAACAGACGGAAGGGATGGGGGCAGGAGAGCTCAGTGGTTAAAGCATTTGCTGCGCCAGCATAGGGACCCATGTGAAATCCAGGCACAGGGACACACACCTGGAACCCTCATGCTGAGAAGGCTGAGACAGCTCAGGGGCCACCAGACTAGCCAGATGGCAAAGCTCCAGGTTCAAGGAGAGACTGTGTCAAAAAGTATGGGGGATTAAGCCATGCTAATAAGACGGGAGGAATAAATAGCCCTCTACTGAGCCAATGAACTTGTCTCTCCCAGAAGCCCTATCACCTAATGAAAAGGAAACTTTCCCTTTTTCTACAGGTACTGGCTGGAACATCGAAATACTAGGAAGCCAGGCAAAAGATCAAGACAGGTTCGTATGTATGCGTCGGTGTGGACTAGCACCAAGCCACACGGCTTTCAAACGCTGAGCTCCCGGAATAGTATGTACAGTGGCTGAAAAATGGCTGGATGGGCGGGGCACCTGCAGCACGATCCCCGTCACGCCCATCGACAGTCCTCGGGATGCACAGAAGGTCCAGACGATAGCACAGGTGTTTTGCCACGGCAGACTGCAACCCAGAGGCCGGGCACTGAGCTTAGGAAATATTTTAGCTAATTCTTTTTTTTTTAAAGATTTATTTATTTATTATATGTAAGTACACTGTAGCTGTCTTCAGACACTCCCGAAGAGGGAGTCAGATCTCCTTACGGATGGTTGTGAGCCACCATGTGGTTGCTGGGATTTGAACTCCAGACCTTCGGAAGAGCAGTCGGGTGCTCTTACCCACTGAGCCATCTCACCAGCCCGCTAATTCTTACATACAGGATAATTCTCACCTTCAACACCATGCCACCTGCACTCTACAGAGACAAGAGTGGCTGAGATAGCGAATGGGTCAGCTGATGGTCTAACTGACAGCAAGAGACCCCAGCTCAGAGCCATCAGGGAAGGACTTGCACCCAAGCACTGCACAGCACCAAGAAGCTTCCAGAAGCAGGTGCGCCTAGCCTGATAAGCTCCTGCTTGCAGGAGCTGGATCACGGCACAATCTTGTTTTCTCTGAACTCTCTGTGAAACCTCGAACCAAGTTCAACCCCTCCTGGATGAGAGGGGCTTTGGCAAGCCGACTGAGAACTTCACAGCCTTTCTGAGACCCACTCTCCTCCCCCTGGAAAAGAGAGTTTGCTGAGGAGGTGTCCCCAAAGACTTCCTGTCTCTTCTTTGCCTCTGAATTTCAAAACCATTCTCGCAAAACTTCATTAGGCTCGGAGTGTGACGGGGATAATGATCTCATTCCTCTCGCTCGCGCTCTCTCTCTCTCTCTCTCTCTCTCTCTCTCTCTCTCTTGATCACCCTTCCCCACATTCCCAGACTGAACCAGTGTGGGAAATTAGATGCCTCTAATTAATGACTCAATAAATAGAGGAAAGGGGCAGTGGGGAGGGACATTTACTGGAACTGAAACACACGTGAGTGCACAGTTACCTGCCTAGGACAAGCTTGACACTCCTAAAAGAGAAAGCCCCCAGCTGGGTGTGAAGACACAGGCCTGTGGTCCCAGCACTTGCTCCTGGAAGATCAGGAGTTCAATGCTGGCCTGGGATACAGAGAGAGAGAGAGAGAGAGAGAGAGAGAGAGAGAGAGAGATTCTCATGGAGTACAATCTTATTTGACCCCTTAATAGCCCCTTGTGCATCCCCATCTCTGTGTGTCAATACAGTAAATACTACCCACAAGACCTTGGGAGCTAGGCAAATGGTGAAGATCTCTGACCTGCAAGGGCCTCGGTCACCCTACCCTCACACTCGGAGTGCTCCTTGGGGTATACACTGGATTACAAGCAGGTCATTAAGGCCACACAGCTAAAGTCCAAACTCCATGTCTCCATTTGGCTTTGAGAAGATTTTTCTGCTCTTCCCAGCCTTGGTTCCCTCCTATGGGAGATGAGCAAGCTTGTAATTAGTGGCTATGAACAAGGATAGAGCCGGGCAGTGGTGGCGCACACCCTTAATCCCAGTACTTGGGAGGCAGAGGCAGGCGGATTTCTGAGTTCGAGGCCAGCCTGGTCTACAGAGTGAGTTCCAGGACAGCCAGGGCTACACAGAGAAACCCTGTCTCAAAAAAAATAAAAACAAACAAACAAACAAAAAATGAACAAGGATAGAGGCTGTGAGCCCTGGTCAAGGATAAGATGTGGCATTCTCTCTCTCTCTCTCTCTCTCTCTCTCTCTCAATATACTCATCTATAAACTACAAAACATTAAAATATTGATGGCATTGAACCCACAGATATGGGAAGAAACTGCCCAGTGTGGTCTGTTCAGGAATGTTTCTGGAGGCCATCTTCAAGATGATGACGTACTGAACTGCAGGCTGCTACCTGAGTCATGACTGACAAACATCCTGGGTTGTTTTACTGGGGTAGCTGTCACTTCTAGGCAAGCTCTTGGTCCCCTGAATCCATTCTATAACTGTGAAGTGAACAACACCACTGGCTGCACCATGAGACAACTGTCTTTAGAGACATGGATGTCAGAGGCAGGTGTGATGGCAGAATTCTGCTGTCCCAGCACTAGGGAAGCAGAGGCAGGAGGATGCTGAGTTCAAGGCCATCCTGGGATACGGAGTAACACCCAAACTGTGGAGTGGGGATGGTTCAGGATAGTGTCACTGAAATGCAGTCACAGAGACTAATGAGATGACTCAGTGAGCAAAGGTTTTTGGGTTCAGTGCCCAGAACCCGTGGAAAACCAATCCCACAGACAGGTCCTCTGACCTCCACATATACACTGTAGCATACACACACACACACACACTCACTGAGGAGAGAGACAGACAGACACACAGAGGCACATAGAGATGCATAGACACACATACAGACACATACACACAGACACACACACAGACACATAGACATATGCACAGGTACACACACACAAAGACACATAGACACACTCACAGACACACACACACACACCAATAGATAAATAGATAGAATACAGTTAGAGTTTTCTCAAGTAACTTTTAAAGCACTTGAAAGACTCTCCCTTACAATGTCAGTGTAGGCAAGACTGGTGATTTTGTTGTTTTAAATTACTTTTCTTGATCTTCCAAAATTCTCATAAGCAATATTGGTATGATGAAGAGAAGTAACTGTTATCTTAATACATAGAGAGCCCTAAAGAATCGCATTCCCAGCCCTGTGGGGAGGGATGCTTCGGTTCCAATGACCTGAGTTGAGTGTCCAGTATTCAACCTCCGACCCCTTCTGAACTCTGTGCGGAGGTTCGGGGGGCATCAGGGTTACAGGCAGGAGGTGGGGTGTCCTGCCTCAAGAGCATGCTGATTGGATTAGACTTAGCTCTGGTTTTTCTCTAAATAGATTAGGTTTTTCTTGAACTTGCTCCAGCGGGTCCCGGAAATTCAGCCCAGGCCAGTCCTGTGGTTCGTTTCCCCAGCTCACTGGGATATGTTTAAACATGTAATAAATACATTTAAGCCTAATCAGATAAATCACTAAATCAGATCGTTATCTTTGAAGCCAATTTGAAAAGCCAGGCTCTGGCCACAGAACCCCGGGAAGCAGAAACAGGAAGAAACTGGAAGGCTTAGGGCCAAGGCCTAGGCATCACCACTCACTATCAGAGGAAAGGTGTCCTTCGTCACCCACCCAGAGGCTCAGCTTCAGAAAAACATCAAAACTGTGTCAACACACTCAGGATCCACCAACACTAGGGACCTTTCAGAAGACTAGGAGTAGAAGTACACATATGGGTCATCTGGTCAACCTCCCAATTCCAAGCAAGAGAGCTCATTAGCATCTGAGCCTCACCCCTGAACAATCACATCCTGTTCCTGAGGTTTTGTTACATCATAACCCTGCGGAGTCAAGATGAGGAGGCATGAACCTGGGGACCAGGTCTAGGCTCAGATTCTCTGCCAGTCAGTCCTTGGGAAACGACATGTGACCTAACCTCTTTCAGCCTCTATCTTCTTCATCTGCAGAATGGGGAAGGAACGGTACCCAGCTTGAGGTGACAATTGGAGAGTTAATGGAAAGAGCACATGGAAAGTCCTTAACACAAGGCCTGGCACTGAGTTACAGACCCTTGGCCAACGCTGCCATATTGATTACTTTCCTGATGCCTTCTTACCTACCTCATTGTTAGGTGGATGAATGTGGTCACAACTAGATAAGGGTTTGGCTGTTGTACCTGCACACACCAGAAATCAAGCTCATTCCCCGTAGAAAAACATACTCCATCCCTTTGTGTTGCCATTCCCTGTCTAGGGCAACTTTCTACCATCTTCTTTCCCTTCTGCCCTTCTGCTGCCTGTAACTACATGTCACTTCCTAAGACAGATGTCCTTCAACAACTGTTTAGTTCTCTCTCTCTCTCTCTCCAAACACACACTTTCTTCACGCCGTTTATCAGATTCTCAAATAGTTTCTCTCTTGAATAGTTTAACAACTGTCTCCCTCCTCAAACAGTGTGGTCCACAGCAGAGTATTTGCTCAGAAGCTCTAAATCTCCAGCATGCTGTGGAGCACTTGGTGCATAGACAATATGGAATGCCTACAGACTGGATAGATGGGTGGGCAGATAGATGGGAGATGGAGGAGAGGGTAGATGGGTGGATGAGTGGGTGAGAAGATCAGTATGTGGGAAGATGGGTATGTGAGTGGATGGGTGGATAGAGGTGGATAGATGAATGGATGGATAGATGGATGGGTGGATGGATGGATAGATGGGTGGATGGATGGATAGATGGGTGGATGGATGGATAGATGGGTGGATGGATGGATGGATGGATGGGTGGATGGATGGATGGATGGTGGGTGAACAGGTAGATAAGTTGACAGATGGTGAAATAAATGAATAGATGGACAGAAAGACAGATAGACATAGCTAAAAGGGAGGATGATGAAAAAGAGGATCATGGGAGAGAGAGAGGAAGAATGAGCAAATGAACACACCATAGTCTTCTCACCCACATACAGGCTAACTGCTACTGAAAATGGCTGCACTCCACTTTGCTTAGGCATCACCTGTATAAAACCACTTTGCCTCCAAGGAAGCCACAACCCAGGAGCCACAAAGCCTTTGAAACTGCAAAACCCACACAACCCTCTCCTGAATCTCAGCTAGAGCCAGGCAGCGTCCTGTCCCTGGGGGCTGATGTCAGCCATGGCCATTAGACCATCTTAGATCATCCAGACAGGGCCAGGCTGCCAGGCACTGGAAAAGGGAAAAAGGGAGATTTTCTAAAAACTAAGGAAGACAAGAAAAACACTCGCGTCGGCAACAAGAACACAAGCCCACTTCTAACACATACTGCTTCTTAGGGAAGAGATCAAGCCCCTGGCTTTCTAAATATCCAGGAAATGACAAGTGACAGAGACAAAAAGCCCACAGGGTGACTCTCAAGAAGCTAAGACTGACAGAGGCATATTAGCATTTAGCAAGGGCTTGTTCAAAACACACTCGCGGTCACACAGTTCCCGAAGCCCAAGGCACCATTCTCCGGGGACTCGCTGCCTATTGCAAAGCTGATCTTAGGGACCCCAGACTCTCCTCTTATTAAACAAGCCACTGAAAGAGAAGATGGGGTTGGGGGTTGGGGGGAGATGCACACAGAGTTGAACTTTTAAAAGATTAAAAAGAGCCTGCTGGTGTGACCAGCAGTCTCAGGACTAAGGAAGCTGCACCAGACCATTGCAGACACAGGGTCCCTTGTGCACAGGCACCAGGTCACCGCAGACACATCCTCTTTGCAACCTGGGGTCATCTCTGCCCATGCACCTGGAGTCTAGGTCTTACCAGCATCACTGCCTGGGTCAGAGTTTCAGGTCCAGGCACTAGAGTCTCGGCCACCTGGCCCTGATACTGACTAGCTGTTGACTAGCTGCCCCTGGCAATTCAGACCCTTGCCTCCAATTTCTTGTCTGTTACATGAACATAAAGACAGTCATGTGACGTCACCTCGGGAAGTAAGTTGGACCATCCTCATAGGGTACCAGGCACCAAGCAGGGAGCGGAGTGAGACTGTCTACTTCTGTCTAACATATCCTTGAACACGTAGCTTCCTGGTTGTCCCTGCCTTGCTCACTGCCTTGTCAGAGACCCGTGAATGGGTCTGGAGAGATAGCTCAGCAAGGACAGGGCTTACACACACGCATGGGAGCAGAGTTTGGCTCCCAACACACGTGTAAATACTGTGGGAGCGTGGGAGCCCAGCCGTAAGCTCAGCTCTGGGGAGACAGAGACAGGAAATACCCAGAGGAAGCCAGCTAGCTAGACAGGCCAACCAGCCGGCTCTAGGTTCAGATTGATGCTCTTCTTCCATATAAGGAGAGAGAGTGACTGAAGAAGATGCACAACATTAGCTTCTGGTCTCCATGGGCATGTCCACACGTGTGCACACACTGATGCACACACTTGTGTGTGTGCATGTGCATGTGTTTGTGTACATACTTGTCACACAGTTAAGCACATACTTGTGCATACTTGCATGTGCATTTGCACATATTTGTGCACACATATACTGTTTGGGCTTCAGAAGACTCTCAAAAAAGTAACGAGAACCAAACAGAAAACAAACAAACAAAACCTCTGTGGGGGCTTAAGAAGCAGCCCCATGGGTAGAGTGTTTGTCTAGCAGGCATGAAGCCATGAATTTGACCCCCAGCACTGCACAAATCAGGTATGGGGAGGGGGGGCTCATGCTGTAATTCCAGCAATTGGGAGGTGGACACCAGTGGATCAGAAATTCCAGGTCATCTTTGTCTACACATTACATTCAAAGATTCTATGTGTGAGTTGAAGAACTGTCCTTTTGTAAAAGAGGAGCCAAAGGTCCAGAGAGGCTAAGTAACTCTCCCCAAGATGACCCAGCTGGTAACAAAACAACTTTCAAAGCTCAGTTGACCATGTCCATGATGATCTTCAGTACCTCCTACATTAGACTTAAGTGTGACCCTCTGCCTCAGCTCTGTGGTCACAGCTCAAGCATGTTATCCACACTTTAGAGAGTACCAGTGAGAACCAGACAATCATGGGCTCTGACCACCGCCATCTCAATCCCAGGAGTGTGGATCATGTGCACCCTCAACATAGGACAGTGTGCAGGGCCTGGCCCAGAACAGCACTGGGCAAGTCTCTCCCCAAACTCTTCCTTGGACAGCACACCCCGCTTCCTACTTCTCCAGCTCTGACCACAAGTTTCCAAAGAACACCCAGAATCCAAAGCCCCTACCTGTCCCCTGTGGAACTTGTCAAGTCCTTGTGTCTTTCTACCCAAATGTCCTCGGCATCCCTCTGTAAAACAGAAACTATGCCTGGGAAAGCTGACATTTCCATGGTCACTTCTAAAAGTACAAAGTCAGTCTCTGGGTCAGCGGCTCTCAACCTCTATAGGTTACGACCCCTTGGAGGTTGAATAACCTTTCACAGGGGTCACAGATCTGATATCCTGCATATCAGATATTTATATTACGATTCATAACGGTGGCAAAATTGCAGTTATGAAGTAGCAGTGAAAGAATTTTATGGCTGTGGGTCACCACCACATGCAGAACTGTATTAAAGGGTCATAGTACTAGGAAGGTTGAGAACCACTGGCCTAGCACCTGAGGACATAGCCTGGTCTAACACCACCTGCAAACGGGGTAACCTTGGGTTCCCCTCGGGACTGATGAACCAAGTCAACCACACTCTGCTCCTGCTTGGAATCAGTCACCATTGAAAATGAAGACACAGAAGTTGTCATCGTCTTCCTTAGACCCCCACCCCCGACCCCATCTCTCCCCTTTCCCACTAACCTCACCCCCTCTTTTCCTCCCCCAAACCCTTGTCCAGGTTTGTCCCATTCCCATCTCTTCGGGTTGGTCTCACTTTGCCTCATCCCCACAGCCCACTGACCCAGGAGGTCAGGATTCCACAACCATCAGGTACCATTGTCTTTATATCCATCTTCAATGTCCTCTGATCTACAATTCCCCATACTTCCTCCTGCCCTCAGCCCCCCAAACTTTCCTGTTTCATCTGTCCAGTCACCTCTGCAGCTGACTCTTGCTCTGTACCTTACTGTGTCACAATTGTCCCCAAAGATAAGAATCATCCCCTAAGTCCCTTGGATCTAACACTGGCTTGGTACAATGAATGATTCACAAACACAAAAGCAACTTGAATCCACTTGTTCACAAACACTCGTGTCAGACTCAGTCAGGAAACCACAGAAATAACCAGTCAGGGAGTGGGGGGGGGCGCTCTGAAAATCTTTTCTGTAAAGGACAGAATATATTTGTTGTAACCACTGAGTCTTGCCATTACAACGGAAAGCAGAGGTAAACAATATGTAAATAAGTGAGTGTGGCTAGGTTTTAATAAAACTTTATTTAAGATGCAAATGGTGGGCCAGACTTGGTATAGTTTCCTGAACCCTGAATTAGACTATTCAGTACATGAGACATGAAGCAGACAGCCTCGTTGTTACCAAAGAATCCTCTATTTTCCTGCAGACATAGATGAAAGAAGAGAGAGAGACCCCTCTGGCCCTTAAAGCAGCCATGGGCAGAACAAAATTTAACCCAAAGTGAGCAACAGATTCATCTAAAGAGACAAGGTGACTTCAGCCACCAATGGAAGATTCCAGAAGACAGGGCACTGTTTGGGCATTACCATTTCTATTATTCCTATTACTGATGCTGTCACTTCTGTTGATGTGTTCTGGCCTAACCGATGTCTAGAGAAAGAAAGAAAACAGAAGCAAAAATTAGCTGCAGGGAGGGACCGGGGGGGGGGGAGCAGAAACCCATCGGAAATTTAATTAAATAAATAGATTTCTTGACTAGGAGAGAAAGGAGATGTGACATGTTCCCAAACCTGACTTCCTGCGCCCCTGCTTCCTGGAGAAGTGGCAGAGTGGAGAAATGAAAACTAGCCCCCACCTCAGAACAAGTGGCTCTCCGACATCCCTAGCATACACTCCTGTCCCACTTGATCACATCCACCCACACGGGCAGGGGCTCCTTTCTCTCTCTTACCCTCCACCAATAAACACATCGGCAGAGAAAGCCTGGTTTCTTTCTAAACTGCCTCCTGAGAGCTCACTTCTCAGCTCACGCTTTCCCCAAAGAGCCTTGCGTAACCTCTTTACTTCCAGAGATTTCATGCCTCGCCTGTTCCACGCCGACAAATGTGCCATCTGGCCAGTCTCTCACTAGAATCGGGAAGGGACAGCCAGAGCCTGTTCCTCTCTGCTCCTTCGTGGGTCCCTCATCCAGAAATTGGGAGCAAGAACACCAGGCTTCGGTTTGAAAGCTCCCTCAGCAGGTGATGGTGCTTACAGCCAAGCCTGGAGACCTGAGTTTGATCCTTGGACTCTTCATGGTAGGAGAGAATCAGCTCTTCAAGTTGTCCTCTGACCAAAAGTATATGTGTGCTCGCTCTCTCGCTCTACCCCGCTTCATACTCTCTCTCTAGCTCGCTCTCTCTCTCTCTCTCTCTCGCTCTCTCTCTCTCACACACACACACACACACACACACACACACACACACCCCAAATCGACATAACACTCTTTTTTAAATGTCCTTAGAGCTAGAGAGATGGCTCAGCGGTTAAGAGCACTGACTACTCTCCCAGAGGTCCTGAATTCAATTCCCAGCAACCACAAGGTGGCCCACAACCATCTGTAATGGTATTTGGCGCCCTCTTCTGGTGCATCTGAAGATAGAGACAGTGTACTCATAGACAAAATAAATAAATCTTCAAATGCCCTTAATCCACAAATAAGGTGGCTGGGGA
Source organism: Mus caroli (assembly GCF_978045245.1). Lineage (NCBI taxonomy): Eukaryota > Metazoa > Chordata > Mammalia > Rodentia > Muridae > Mus > Mus caroli. The sequence continues at coordinate 121,699,306 of NW_028227259.1, read as the reverse complement.
AAGTAAACTGGAGTTGGAGGAATATTCTGGGAGGACTGGGGATGGATTAAAACCATGTAGGTGAGAACGCTACACAGCACGTGTAGTTGCTGCCTTGGTAGCAACAAGGTACAGTTCACCTGTATCTGATCTCATTTCATTCCCAAAACAAAGAGACCAAACCAAGAACAGCATACCATGCAGGCTAAGATTCTGTTTGCTCTTAGGACCGTTAACAGGTTCCTTCTTGTCCTGTGGTGGGTCATTCTGAGTTAAAGTTTCTGTTTGTAACTAAGAATAAGTGCCTTTTTCTTGGTTCCGAAGTAAACTGCAAAACATGTTTTTCAGCCTACACTAAATGGGGGACAAGATGTATAATATCCTTACCCTCTTCCTTCCCTTTCATTGTATCTTTGTAACAATGTATCAAGCCGACTCTCCTGCCCCTGTGAATGCTTTATCCCTCCTATAAAAAGGACTTCAAGAAGCCAGCAGAGGCATCTCTCCCCAATCCCTACTTAAGGTGAGACCAGGCTGACCAGTCCCAGATGCACCCCAAAATACAACTTGCTTTAAATAGGCAACTGTGGATCTGATCTTTTTTCCTCTTGATCCGCACAGTATTTCCAGACCAGGCAGTGCCAACCCAGAGAGGCCAAAGGCCACGGAGCAATCACCCTGCAGAGTCCTGGGAACACAGCAGGTACTCTATGGGTGCTGGTTCCAACTTAATGCATGCATTAGCAGCATGCTAAGGCCAGGTCATCTTGGTCACCCTCACCTCAAGAGTCAGTGAACCCACCTCTGTTTTTAAGGACACACCAACAAAGACAACAAAGGGTTTCTTTTCCCCCTATCAAGTTTGTATCATGACTGTCCAGCAAGAGAGCCAACTGGAGTGTTAATGTGGGTTGTTTTTTTATTATTATTTTTACATTTTGTTTCTTTTATTTATGTTTGTGTGTTCATGTGTGTACATGTGTAGAGGTCAGCGGACGACCTGCAGGGACGGTCTCTTCTTCTTCTATGTAGGTCTCAAGGGTCTAGCTTGTCAGCAGACAAGCACCTTGCTCTGATGAGCCATCTCACCATTCTCTAACTGGCTTTTGTGTGCAGAGATGATGCCCACATCTCTGGTACAACACAGCCCACTGACAAGATTCCCAATAGACTCTCAGAGGACGGGCCAGCATCCAGCTGGCATTGCAGAGCAAACCAGGGGCAGGGCTGACCCCGTAGAGCATCCCTTTACACTCCAAAGTCCAAAGTTCCAAAGTTCCACTACCCTACCCCTTCTCCTTCCTCCCCACCAACATGCCCCTGTTCCCACCTCCTCCTAGGACATCCAACCATCTGCCAGCACTTCCTGGATGTGGCTGGCACACTGTCCTTGAAACGGTCATGGCTTTCACTCAGGATGTGACCCCCCCCCCTCTGAATTCAGCCTGTGCTCTTGAAGCTCCAGAGATTTGAGACAAATCTGACTAAATCCTGTTGGGTGACCTTGGCCAAACTGCCTGCCTTCAAGATGAAGGCGACTACGGCAGCCACAGAGCAAGCTCCTCCAGGTGACACTGACTTCATGACTGTCCCCGGTGCAGCCTCGGCCATCCATGGCTCTGAGCTTAACTCTTCTCATACAACAGACAGCGCAAGATCTGCCTGAAAAGGTGTGGCTCTGGGGTCCTCCACAGAAGCGCCTGTGCACACAGCGTGTGCAAAGAGCCCATTGTGGGCACAAACCTGCTCCCACTGACCATCAGGGCAAAACAAACATCCGTGAAGAGAATCACGCAAGATGAACACATTTCATATCATTTCCACATTCATTGGCTCTGAGACATTCAAAAAATACCTGGGTACCCCAAGCCTTTCTTCAGAAGGATATCACACACACACATACACACACACACACACACACACACACACACATCACCACCATCTCAACTGTTTCTGGGCCCTACAAGCCGCTATAAATACCTTAGCTAAAAAAGAAAAAGAAAAGAAAGAGGAAAGAGAGAGAGAGAAGGAAATGAAAGGAAAGGAAAGGGAAGGAAAGGGAAGGGAGGGGAGGGGAGGGGAGGGGAGGGGAGGGGAGGGGAGGGGAGGGGAGGGGAGGGGAGGGGAGGGGAGCGGAGGGGAGGGGAGGGGAGGGGAGGGGAGGGGAGGGAAGGGGAGGGAAAATAAAAAAAAGTCTAGACTTAGAATTACCATATCCAAACATACCTTAAGGATACACTGCATAAGCCCTAGACCTAAGATCACTTCCTCTTCTTCCCATAACTCTTCGGCACAAAGGTCAAAGGGCAATGGGAGGAGCTGTGACCCTGCCTACTCTCTAAGACAGCATGGACACGTGAACCCCACTTTCTCCCAGCAGGGACCTCACTAACTTCCACCTTGAAACATCTATGGACTTTTTAAAGATTTCTTTTCATCTAATGTTTGCCTTAATATTGCATTGCACCATGGGGGGAAGGGGTGCAGTACCTGATGAGGCCAGAAGAGGGCGTCAGACACACACACACACACCCCCAGGAGGGTTACAGAAGGTTGCGAGCCACCATGTGGCTACTAGGAACGAAACCATGGTTCCCAATTAAAGAAGCCAGTGCTTTTAACCACTGAGCCATCTCTCAAGATGTGCCGGCTTTTATAACCCAAAATGGTCCAAGAAGGTATTAAAAAATATTTCTGAGCTGTGACGCTGTTCAGGAAAAAGAATGCTGAGTGGATTCGTAACTTGGCATCTGGTGCATGAATGAAAAGAAGCTGGGAAGCAGGAAACAGGAAGGAAACCGGAATAGGGCGCTACCCTCCCCCAAGACCCTGAAAATTCACAGGATCCGGGAGGATTCTGTTCTGCTCCCCCAGCCCCTGGGCTTCCCCAGTCTTCAGCGAGATCCATGGTGGTACCGATAAGTAACCAGTTTGGTACTGCTCGTTATCCGAATGACAACTGCGTTGATGCTCGCTACCTTAACACGCTGGACTGAGCCACGTGGGGAGGAGCTAGGGCCCAAAGAAATTCATTTCTGAGGATCAAAGCAGCGAAACAAAGTGTGAAGAGATGACCTGGCCTCCACACGAGTGACGAGCGAGTTCAAAGCTCGAGTCGGAGACCCTGCGCCAGGTTTGGCATGGTTATTCCCAGCAGAGGCGTTGGGAGGATGTCAACAGACCCATCCTGTCTCCAGGAGTGTCCCAAGACACCAAACCCAGAGTGGCCAGTGACCTGGTCCCCATCACCCTGGCCTCATCTCTAGCTTCCTTCCTGAGCTACCAGGGGCTGTTGTTTGCCTTCAAATCTGATAGCTGGTGTGTGTCTGCATGTTGATTGTCTGTGTCTATGTATGTATATATGTATGTATGTGTGTGTGTGTGTGTGTGTGTGTGTGCTGGTGTATACACACACATGCACATTTCTGAGTGTTGGTGTATGTGCATGGCTAAGTGTGCATCTATGTATGACTGTGTATGCATACATGTGTATACACCTGTGCACACATGTGTGTACATCAAAATTCCCAGCTCTCCTCTGCTTCCTGGACTATGCCACACACACACACACACACACACACACACACACACACGGAAAGCCAGACTCTAGCCCTCACCAGCTTTCACACCAACTCAATTACAGCTTCCTATGCCTTCGACAGAGCCTCGGCTCCCACGGGCTCTCCTGACTTTCATCTGGCTTCAGAGTACTTCAGCTGCCATCTCCCTGGTCGCCGGCATCATCCCACAGCTGTGGGAACCCCACAGCTCTTCAGAGAAGTCGGTTCGTGGTCCCAAGCACAGCAATCTCCCCCTAATAAGTGCTGCTGATGCTGCAATGTGTCTCTTTGTCTGTTTGCTCACTCCTTCATTTCCTGGTACTGAGGATGGAACCCAGGACTCCCAAGCCTGCTGGGCCTGCAGTTCATCCCTGGGCGCTCGGAGACGCTTTTGATTGACAGGACTGAGGTGGAGAGGCACAGGCCCTGCTGACACCACACGGGTGGAAGCCAAAAATGTGCACAACCTAGCACCCTCACAGTAACCCAGGCCCTCTGAGGTCAACAGCAATTAGAGACACTGTGACTGAGATAGCTCCACGGCTACCCAGAAACGCCAGGAACACGTCCCGTCCCACACCGCCCAGTCAGTGACCCTGATCCTGAGTCCTGATAACCCACCTGTCCCCCAGAACAATTTGTATTAAGGTAGGACCCTCTTACAAGTTGACAGTCCCCAGCCTGCGAGTCCTCTAGGCTGGAAACACATTCCCTCTGGGGACATAAATCCAGTCTCTGTGACAGTCCATGGGCGACTTCACAGCTATGTTACAGAAAGGTCGGCTATGGCTCCAGCACTTTTCTTCTGCTCTAATTCGCTAGCGGGGCTCAAGGGTGCTCCTTCCATCCACAGGAAAATGGCTTCCGTAAGCTCAAGGGTTTCTGTTCTCCACAAGTTCACAGGATGGCTCAGCCCTGGATGAAAGAGTCTCCTGGAAACCCACTACAGGCAGGTGGCGCAGACACAGCTCTGGGGTGCCTGAGGCACAGGGGAGGAATTCCTTTCTTCAGGTCTGTGATTTACAGCTCAACGGCCCAAGAGCCTACAGGGTATTATACTCACTGCCCAGACAGTGCCCTCTCTGTGTGCCCTAGAAGTGGTTGGGCCAGCAGGAGAGGCTAGGACTAGACATCCCAGGCAGTGGTCCCTTTTTTTAAATAGGACATCGGAAAGAGCCGAAAAGACCCGGAAAGAAAGACCCGAGGGTGGGATCCAGCTGTAGACACACCCTCCCAGAGCCAGTCAGTAAAACCACTAGGAATCAAAGAAACAAACCTCCCCCAACCCCCACCCACACACACATACCCTCCAGACACCCAACAGAGCCACAGGCTGGCCAGGGCAGGTGAAAGAAGGTGCCAGGCCCCTGCCTCTGTCAAACTGGGCCTGTGGCGCCTGCACATCCATCTGTGCCCGTGCATATGTCTGTGCCCTTTTTGCTTATTTTGGTTTTTGTTTTCGTCTGTATGCTGGACCCCATGTTAAAGGCTAAGATGCAGGTCAGCACTTAAAGTCAAGGTTTTTCCCTTCTCTCCCTAATATCTCTACTGACCGGCTTTGGGAGGACATCTCCACAGCCGGAGCTAGCCCCAGATCCCACCCTGGGGTCTTTTCAGCTCTATCTGGCTCTTTCCAATGTCCTATTAAAAAACAAACACACACACACACACACACACACACACACACACACACAAAACCCACAAGGAGCTCTGGCCTGATTCAGCTCCACCATTATCTGCTGGTACCTGGAAGAGAGTACTTCCTTTTCAGAGCTTAATTGGCAGGGTGACCGGATGCTGGGAGGGGGTGAGTGACAGCAAGGTCCCTTCTGATCAGACCACAACGGACAGAAGCTGTGAACCTGCCCAGACATCCGCATACCAGGGCCAGCCAGTAAGAGACCAAATTACGGAATGCACTCCTGGGTTCTCAGTCTGTGAATTACATCCACAATCGTTTCCTGCTGTGTCTGGATCCAACCTTCCCCCAACCCCAGGCCTCAGTTTCCCCCACCCCCACCCCCGCCCCCGATTTCCGAAGATTTAACTCCGGTTCCAGTTTGCACAAGCTGATGCATCTCTTCCAGGGAATCCGCAGTCGGGCCAAAGGAAGATTATTAGACAGCGCCTCCTGGTGGCCAGATGTGGTGCTACATCATCACAAGCGCACCTCGGTCGTTTGACCCTGCTAGAATCAAATATACAAAGCAAACATACAAGTCTGCCCCTCAGTTCTGTGGCTCACCGCACTGATGTAGGCACACCAACACCTGACAGTCTATCAGCTACTTCACAGGGCCACCTGGAATCCAGTTACAAAGCAAAGCAAGTCCCATCCCCATCCCCACCCCCACCCCCATCTCTTCTCCACAAAGTAACTGACAGAAGAAAACAAATGCTCAAAAAAAGGAAAAAGTTTCGGGTGATGCCGCTACACTGAGCGCTGACCCTAAGGGCAGGGCTGGTGTGGGCCAACCCAGCCCAACAGCTTCTCTCTGGGGGTGGGAGAAAAGGGTAGTTTCAGGCTTCCTGTGGGGATCTGAGGTGGCCCCGTAGTTCAAAATCCCTTTGGGCGCAATCTACATTTGCCCAAGGGGAACAAGGAGCTGCCCAGTGGGAATGGCATTCAGCAAGTTCTGTGACATCCACATCCCGGGCACCTCGACTCGCTAGAGAAATCTGTTTTGATGGTCACAGACCTAGTCTACTTCGTGGGAGCACCTACTTGGGGTGTGTGCTGGCTGGCTTTATGCCAACTTTAATACAAGCTAGATTCGTCTAAGAAGGAACTTCAATTGAGAAAACGCCTCCATAAGATTGGCTGGAGGCGAGCCAGTAGGGCATTTTCTTAATCAAAGATCAGCGGTGAAGGGCCCCGCCCATTGTGGGTGGGGCAAGCCCATTGTGGGTGGAGCCATCCCTGGGCTGGTGGTTCCCGGTTCCATAAGAAAGCCGGCTGAGCAAGCCATGGGGAGCAAGCCAGTAAGCAGCACCCCTCCACGGCCTCTGTATCAGCACCTGCCTCTAGGTTCCTGTCCTGCGTGAGTTCCTGCTCTGACTTCCTACACTGATGAACACTGATGTGGAAGCGTAAGCTGAATAAACCCTTTCCTCCCCAAGTTGCTTTTAGTCCTGGTGTTTCAGCCCAGCAATAGTAACTCCAAGTAAGACAGGATGCGATTTACTCGGGTCCTCTATTTGGTATTATCTGTGTTACCCAGAGCAAGTTATAAAGCAATCTGGGCATGTTCCTTATTCCTGCCTCCCTCGAGCATTTATCTTTAAGTTCCCTGTGAATGCTGGCTCCGCAGGACACACCGCACCACACACGCCTAACAGTCTATGCACCGCAGCCCACAGTGTTCTCATCAGCACCTCCCTAGGCTCTCCCCCTAAAGGAAGTCCTTCTCTATATCACACCAAACCCCGCCCACTTTAGAGTCGGGTGTGTTTTATTTAACACATTTCTTTCTCACATTCTCCATCTTATTTTAAGGTTAACAAATGTTTCCTCTAAAGCGCCAGATAGTAAATATTTCAGGCTTCGCGGGGTGTGCAGTCTCTGCCATGCCATACACTTCCGGTGTTAATGATTAAAAAAACATAGTAGTCAGACCTGTGGGTGCATGCCTGTGGGTGCCCAGCACCTGGAATGCTGAGGCAGGAGGATGAGGAGTCAGAGGATAGCCTGGGGCCCTGTCTCAAAACAAAAAAAGCTAGCCTTAGACAACATACAAACAAGTATATGGCAACGTGCTAATAAAAGTTGATTTTAGTAGCTCCCAGCACTTGGGAGGCAGAGGCAGGTGGATTTCTGAGTTCCAGGACAGCCTGGTCTACAGAGTGAGTTCCAGGACAGCCAGAGCTATAAAGAAACCCTGTCTCAAAAAAACAAAACAAAACAAAACACAAATAGTAGGCTACGGACCAGCAGAGAGGATGCCCTCACTTGCTTGTCCTCTCATTTCTCCCAAGAAAAACATGCAAATACCTCCTGCCTCCCTCTGCCCTCGGGAAGGGGAGGCTCCACTGTGGAATCAAATGAGCTCACGGGCTTCTTAGATCATCCAGTACTTTTGTTTCCACACTAAATAGTTTCTAGTAAAAAGGAAGGCACATTCTGGGACAAGCACTTTCTCGCTGAGTGACCCGCGAGCCACCTCGCTGCTCCTTGGTTGTTATATAAAAAGAGAATTTAAAGCGGGGTGGGAGGGGTGGGGCATCTAGTGACATCACTTTCAAAGTCAGCTTGGAAGAGCACAGCACATACACACTTGCAACATTGTTACTGTTTTTTGTTTGTTTTGCTTCTGCGGGATGGACCTAGAGTCTCTGTATTACTGTCTGAAGTGGAAGATTTATATAGCAAACAGATACAAAATAGCAGCTCTGAGGGGCTGGAGCAGGTGTGATCCAGGAGAGCTGCCTCGGAGTGGTAGCTTCTAAGCTGTCACATCCTTGAGTGTAGAGTTGCCAGCGTGGGGGGAAAGTTGGCTTCAGGGAGCACAGGCCAGGGAGGGGTAGGAACAGGGGGCTTACTCTAGGAGTAAGCCATTTAAAGCTGTGCTGTTGGGTGGGGGTGGGAGTACCACAAGAAGTACAGACCATGTTCACACACCAAACGGAAGAGGATTATTTCTCTTCAAACCTCTGTTGAAGCCTCAGGACCTCTTGGGTGTTGCCTAGGACAATCAAGATGCGCGGGAGGGACTAGCCGGGTCTTCCTTCAGACTTTTTAAATATTAATGATATGCAATTTAGACCTCTTATCCCTTTGGGATTGTTTTAATCTTTTCTTCCCAAACAGCCTGGGCATTTCTCTGTCCATTACAGTACCTGGCTGTAAAGTGGTCACCTAGAAAACAATGGGAAGAAGTCCAAGGCCACCTGCAACAGGACTTCGGTTGGGGGGACCGGAGCCAGCTACAACTACACTACGACAAAAAATAGTGCATTCCAAAGTAACGCTACCTTCCCCGTGCTCCCTGCCACGCAGATTTGCTACGATGTATTGCCTAAGCTACTTATCTTTGCAGAGCTGGGGACAGAACCCAGGGTCCTGGGCATGCACCCCTAACACACTGCCGCTGAGCTACGCCCCCAGATCATCAGGCCCCACACTCTCTCAGACCACAGCCAGGCTGCCCAACCACAGAGAGTTTTTTTTTATCTGTGTCCTGGAAGCTGGGTCTGGCCTCCTCCCACTTGCGGGTGGTCCTTGGGGCTGGTGGTCTTGCCCACAGGCATTGTCAGTTGGAACACGGCATGGTAGCTGCTTCCTTTTGTCTCCTAGACTAAGCTATTCCACCCCTGAACCCACAAAGGGCTGGGTCTCACTCTGGGCAAATGAGAACACAGGGATCAGCCAGAGTTAAGAGAAAGTCGTTCCTGTTGCTCTGCGACCTAAGAACCTCGACTCAGAAGTTAGACAAACCTGAGTTCAAACATCGCTTTTGGCACTCAGCTGCTGTGTGACTCCAAGCAAAGAATGAGCCTCTCTGTGCCTCATTTCTTTACAAGGAAATGAAACCTCCACTGGACTCCATTTGGTTATGGGGAGGACTCTGGGAGTCAGTGCTGTAGTTAATGGTCCAGCCTGGGACCTGACCCATTTCAAACAAAAACACTACCTGGTAATGAGGCAGAAACTGACTGAGACAGACGCAGGGCTCTCTAAGAAGGAGACTTTGAGCGGAGATCAAAATGGTAAGGAACCAGCCAGGGGAACATAGTCCAAGCAGAACGGCTCATGCAAAGGTCCTGGGGCAGACCCAGCTCAAGGAGAAAGCCAAGAGAGTTTGTAATGGGCTACTGAAGACATTGGGTAATGGGGTCAGGAGCCTGGAACTCCGGCTTTTTCTAAGACTGCTTGGTGCTAATTCATGATCCTCAAAGACCTTCCTCTGTCAACCACATGGCACAAGGTCGCCGTCAATTGTGAACCTTCTCTTATACCATTATCTTCCAGGTGCCAGGGACATAAATTCTGGTACCAGCCACAGCTGGCAGGCACCTTGTTCCCACGAGGCACTTCCTGGGAAGCCTCTGCCCCCCAAGTCTTCAAAGCAATGTATGACCGACAGGAGGTGGAGGTGGCCAAGTGTGGACGGCGGGGAGGGGGGGAGGGAGGGGGGAAGGGAGGGAAGCCCTGGGCTGGGCGGGTCACCAGTGTGATTCTGACCCCCAGATACAAAGAGAGCCTGGGAGGGAACATTCTGTCCCTAAGGACCGCTTCACGGGTGAGACCTGTGTTCTCATTCGTATGAGGGAGGAGGTGGGAGATAAGGAGGTAAACGTGAAAAAGTCCAGAAAAGTAACCAGAGCCTGGGGTATGCTGAGAGTCACTGGGAGGTGGGGGGAGGGGTAGACTGACCTTAACCAACGCTTTATACTGCAATCCTGCAGCAGAGACTGCTGCAAGCACTGAAGGTGCCCCGACAACAGAGAGTGGACATGACTTGCCCAAAACAAGCGCCTCCCATCTTTGATTCTGAGTTGTGTAGGACGGGATAGAGACCCTGCCCTTCTGGAAGCTTCTTCCGCAGTTTCCAGTCAGCTCTGAAAGCCAAGCTTCCTGATGGTGATTCTCACGTGAACCAATGCCCCGGGACAATCTCCTAGCTCCAGAGATTCCGTCTCCCACCTGGATCATGGTGGGTGCGAGGTTCTAGAACCCTGCACTATTCTGGGTCCGTGTTGGCCAGGGTGAAGTAGTCCCCATCACACCCTGGAGGCCACCTGCCCTTGGGGCAATGGAAAGTGTGACCCCGGGGGTGCTGGCCCTAAGTTCCCTCCCCATCCTTCCCAGCACCAGGTCTTCATGACCCACTGTGACCTCAGGTAAACCAAGTCGGAAATCCCAGCCCAGTCAGAGAGCCTGTCACAGGGCCTTTGAGGTCGTCTTCTGCTTTCACATGCATGCGTACATACATATGCATATGTACATACATATACACACACATGCGCGAGCACACTCAAACTCTCTTTTGATGCAAGGAAAGTTCTAGAAGTGCACAGGGTCGAAAGGGTAGTCACTAGCCACTGTGGCAGTGGGTCGGTGGAAATAAAGAAAGTTTCTCCAGTTGAAAGTCTTCTTGATAGAGGAGCCAAGGGGGCTGCATTACCAGACAATACAGGAACATGGGTCCCTAGGCCAGAGATTCCCTATCATTGTGACCCTGGCTCCAGCACTGATGAAGCAGAGGCAGTCCCGTGGGTAGTGACACGGGGAGCGGCTGAGCCACAGGCACAGAGGCGCCTCTGGGACAGATGGCAGGGACCCTGAGAGTAGGCCCTGGGAAGGGGGCCATGGCGTCCTGCCGGCACACGCCGTTGTCCCTGTAGGCCTCTCTTGGAAGGAGAGCTGCTCTTCCTCCATCTTTCTCCAAGTCAGAAGCAAGCCTCACAATGGAGCAATCAAGACCACTCTTTGGGCTTTGTTCTTAGTCAAAGGAGACGGGGGTGCTTCTGGGGGCTCCATTCAAAGCCCAACTGGTAGGAAGCCACAGAGCATCTGAGGCTGCTCTATTTCAGGGCCTCTCTGCTTCCTGTTCCCAGCTTCCTGTTCTCCCCCCACCCCCTAATACTCCAGAGGGGCCGGGAGGACCAAATACACCAGCAAAGAAAGACCTGGGCCGGGGAGGGGCAGCACCTTGCTCTAACTGCCCCCCCCTCTGCACGGTCCCCCAGCTCCGTGAAGGATGTGCAGTGTCCCACCCTGCTCTGAGCGGCTCCCCTATGCTGTCGCCAGCACAGCTGTCTGAGGTCATGTGACTGACAAGCGTGACCGCTTTGCAGTGGCCTCTGTCTCATGGGCACCAACCACTTAGTGCCCCACACGCCCAACCAGTCTTTAGCGGCCCTGGGGTTTTCTCCATACCCCCTACCACCACAGAAGCCTGCTTGTCCCCACAACTTCCAGAAGAGTCACTCACTTTAAGTCTCTGCACAAGCCCCCGGTCCCTGAGAATGGCTGCCAACCCTGGAGGCCCAGTAGATACAGAGGAGCACTCAGATCAGTGCTTCTGAACCTGTTAAGACCCTGTTACCAAAAAATGAAATGAAAATGAAAAAACCTAAAGGAGCCGGGCAATGGTGGCACACGCCTTTAATCCCAGCACTTGGGAGGCAGAGGCAGACAGATTTCTGAGTTCAAGGCCAGCCTGGTCTACAAAGTGAGTTCCAGGACAGCCAGGGCTACACAGAGAAACCCTGTCTCTGTGGAAAAAAAAAAAAAAAAAGAACAAAAACAAGCAAACAAACAAAAACCCTAAAGGAACTAGAAATTAGAAAGAAAAAAGCAGCCAAGTAGCTGGTGGCACACCTTGTCCCCTGTTCATGTGACAGTCACCACTACCACCGATCCCAAAGATCCTGCCACCCTGTGGCCTGCTCCACTCTTCCTTCCATCCAAGCCCCATCCTGCACGTGTTCTGCTGCTGCTGCTGCTGCTGCTGCTGCTGCTGCTGCTGCTGCTGCGCTGCGCTGCGGAGTCTGCTCCAGCTCCGTCCTCACCCACACAGATCAAAACCATTCTCCCCCGACTACCCAGCGCACATCTCCACAGGGCACCGCACCAGGTGTGTGGCAGCAGCCGGGGAGTTATCGAATGTTGGGGTTTTCGGCCACCCCAGATCCACGGGGTTAAGCTGGCCTGCCTTGAAGAGGCCTCTGTGTTGAATGAGTGAGTGAGTGAGTGAGTGAGTGATCTTCAGTTTCAGACTTGGGCTGATCCAGCCGGGAGGAGACAGAACAGAGGGTCCAGATTGGGGCTTCGCAGTCCCTGGGAGGGAGGAGTCTGGAGGAGAAGGCATCAACTTACTGGTTTGAGACTAGACTTTTTAGCTACACGGGAAGGGGGGGGGGGCGGTTAGCCAGAGGCGTTTAGAAGCTATCAGGGAACTAGTTACAATTTTTGAGGGCACAAGAGTGTTAAAAACAGGAAGGAGTCCTGGTGGCTGGCTCGATGCTGCCCCTTAGTGGATATGTACGGCAGGCACAGCATGCGGCTCTCCCAGGCACTTTCTCCAATGTGGATCAATTAATTCAACCTGGTCAGGATGCCGGAGACCAAGAGCCTAGGGCGGCAGCTGCCTGCCTACAACAGGAAAGTCCTGCTACAAAGATTAGGGGAGGTTGGAGAGGTGGGGTGGGCTCTACGGTACTCGGAGTCCCTGATGTGCGGGACATTCTAGTGGTCAAAGGTCAGGAGTCAGCTCAGTTTGTGGGATCCAGAAAGGGTCTCTGGGGTGGGATGGAGGTGGAGGAGCTTTGGGTCTGAGGATGTAAATGGGGAGGGACAGGGAGTTCTGGACAGAGGGGGCAAGCCTGAGACGGGACGCCCACACTTCATCTGGGGTGCCGCAGAATCCATGGCTCACCAAGACTTAGGGGCAGAGTGTTCTCTGGAATTAGGAGATCTAGAGTTCAAATCCTAGCTCTCACATAACAAACCAGGCATCCAGCACATGCCTAGAACCCCAGCCCTGAGGAGGGCAGAGACAAAAGGACAGCTGGGGCTTGCTGGGTCCAGCTTTGTGAGTCCCAGGTTCCAAAAGTCCCTGCCTCAAGGGACCTGGTGGGGAGTGAGGGAGACACACACCCTGCCCCTTCCTCTGAGCTCTGGGCACCACACAGGTGTCTGCATCCACATACACACAGATGTGGGTGTGCCATACATGCACCTACACAAGCATACAAGTAACTATAAGTATATATGTTAGGGCTTGAAAGGAAATGGAGACCCAAGGCCAAGCAGGGCTAACTCCTTAGGTGTGTGTCTTCAGTCCCTGGAGAGAGACGTGCTTCGAGTGCCTGCTGGGTTGTCCTGGGCCAGGCAAGGGGAAGAGGATATTCAAATCATTTATTAAACTCTTACTTTGTACTGGATATTAACACACACACCCGGGAGCAGATAACAGAGGGTGTCCAATGATAGGCAAAAACCCACAATGTTGTGACATAGCTACCTGCGGGTACCACAGAAGGGAGGGCTGGTGGCAAGGAAACCAGAGGGGTGGTCATCATTCCCCAAAAGGAGTAGCACCAACCTTGGCCTTGTGTACCACGAGGATCTTGCAAAGCAGCAACAGCCATAGCCACTGGTGTTCTGAATCCAATTCCTGACTCACGAGAAGTGGGAAATAGCACGCTGTTGCCATGGGAACTTCAGAAGGACCTGAGATGGCGTAGATCTAGCAGCATGACCAACATCGCTAGTGGTTTCTTTTCTTTTCTTAAGATTAGATTTGTTGTTTAGTTGGTTTGAAACAGAGTCTCACTAGGTAGCCCTGGCTATTCCGAACTTGCTAGGTAGACCAGGCTGGCCTCAAACTCAAGAGATCCACCTGCCTCGCCCTCTCAAGTGCTGGGACTAAAGGTGTAAAATGTGTATTTTGGATTGTGTGTGTGCGCACGTGCACACATGCCCCACCCCCTTCTTTCTCTGAGTTTCTGATACATATGTGTATCCGTATAGGCATCTATAGAGGCCAGAAGAAAACATCAGATCCCCCGGAACTGGAGTTACAGGCAGTTGTGAGCCACCAAGTGGGTACTGGGAAGCAAACCAGAATCCTCTGCAAGAGCAGTCGGTACACTGGACCCTCAGCTATCCCTCCAACCCGCAGACTGTTAGCTTTTCAGGCCACAGATCACAACCCTGAAGTGTCCTGTGTGAGTATCAGGTCATGGCCAGCATTTGGTATAGAGGACAGAATACAGTGAGGTTGTGACTTGGTGGTAGAACACTTGCCTGGCACGGCCAAGGCTCTGGGTGCAGTCACCAGCATCACACATATACAAATGGCAACACTATAGAATACAACAGGAATGAATCTGAAATACCCACCTCCCCTCCATGCCCGCCAGGCTGGGTCCTGTGTCAGGAAACACGACACTGAACACATTCTACACATGTGCATGTGTGTGCGCGCGAATGCATGGTGGGGGGAGGGGCAAGGGTGGAGTGTAAATCAGATCTGTTCCTGCACAGCTGTGTCAAAACCATGCACAAGAAGACATCTGGTTGCTGGGCGGTGGTGGCCCACGCCTTTAGTCCCAGCACTTGGGAGGCAGAGGCAGGTGAATTTCTGAGTTTGAGGCCAGCCTGGTCTACAGAGTGAGTTCCAGGACAGCCAGGGCTACACAGAGAAACCCTGTCTAGAAGAAGAAGAAGAAGAAGAAGAAGAAGAAGAAGAAGAAGAAGAAGAAGAAGAAGAAGAAGAAGAAGAAGAAGAAGAAGAAGGGGGGGAGGAGGAGGAGGAGGAGGAGGAGGAGAAGGAGGAGGAGGAAGAGGAGGACACCCAATTGAGAAGCCATCTGGCCCTCAGAGAGCTAAGAAAACAGCAATCCAGAGGGAACTCTCCAGGAAGCAATATCCATCAGTGCGAACATCTCCTCCTGTGACATCCTAGAGATGCGCTCTCTTAAGACAGCAGTTCTCTCAGGACTGGAGGAAAACAGAAGCCAGGGTAGAGGAGAGGGTTAGAACACAGCCACAAGGAGCCACAAGGAGAAGCAGATTACTAGGCAGGAAACTATTCCTGGGATCACCCTGGGATTTGGTGCAGTTTGGAGGGCGGCACACATACATGTTCATGTCTGTACTTCCGTGTGGAGACCAGAGTGGACCTCAGCCAACCCCTTCCATGCTATCCACCTTATTTGTTTGTAGGGTTTTCGGATTGGGGTTTTCTTTTGTTTTGTTTTGTATTTCCAGACTGGGTCTCTCACTTACTGGAACTGGCTGGTTAGGCAGGGCTCCCTGACCAGCAGGCCTCGGGTATCAGCCAGTCATGCCTCCTTGGCCCTGAGATTGACCAACCTAAGCCACCACAACTGTCTTGTTAACGTGGGTTCTTAAAATGGAGCGGAAGTCATCAGGCCTGCGCGCTGGAAACCTCTTCTGTCTGGTTCACTGCTGGGTCCTCCGCCCTCCTGCCATATTAACAGTCACTCCGTAAATTGTAATTGCGGGTTGCATATTGACTAACCAGAGTTAAGAATTAACAGCCATCAGATTGGGCCAGTCCTGTGGTCGACGGCGCCACCTTATGGTGAGAACTGAAATGACAGGGCCGATATTTGTAACAATTTGTAGAGAGCCCAGAATTTGTAGAGAGCTTCAGCAGCCTGCAGCTCACACCATGGGTTTCCTTCGGTTTCCTTCTGAGACATGGTCTCCAGCATCCCACTTTGGCTTCAAACTCTCTGTGTAGCGAAGGGTGATCTTGCACTCCAGATCCTCTTGCTTCAACCTCCCAAGTGCCGGCCAGGGTTGTAGGCATGCCCACCACACCCCATTTATGGATCAAACCCAGAGTCTTGTGTCTGCTAGGCAATCATCCTACCAGTTAACTGAGCCACAGCTCTAACCCTGCATCACAGTTTTGAGCAAGCGATTGGAGCCGGGGGGTGGGGGTGGGGAATGATGACATGTTTAGATAGCAAAATAATAAAGCAAAGGTCACAGAATTTTACTTGGGACCTCTTGTATGGAGAGAGACAGAGACAGAGAGAAAGAGCAGTATGTACTCATTGGTGTGAAAGGATTGTGCCAAGAGCCAAGAGAATATACTAAAATAACAACTTCTGGTCCCTGGGGCAGCTACAACCTGATTTCTGTTACAAAGAATGTATAGTGTCTGTGCACAGAAATAACCAGAACATATTCTGCATACAAAGCCACTTCTGGGCGACTGAGTGGGGAAGATGCGGGCCTCCCTTTAAAAAAAAAAAAAAAAAAAGATTCCCACATCTGAACCGTACTTATCCAGGACCCACGTTGAGCCATCCTCTGCAGGGCGGGGTCCAAGCCCCGCCCATTTCCACCTCTCACAGACATCTCCGCCCCTAAAGCTGGCTTTGGTATCCAGAGCCCATTCTCTTCCGTGTTGGCTGCACAGGAAGCTTGAAGGACAGTGGCCGACCAGCTGGGGGGACAATCCTGAATGCCTGGACTGCTCACCTGATTTGTGCACATTCCTGAGGCAGGAGAGTGAGGCGTTGAGCCGGGCGCACTCTTCCCGGTTGGCTCCATACTTCTCCACGGTCTCGCACACCTGCTCGTCGGTCATCTCCAGGAGGTCCTCCAAGCTCAGCTGGTCAGGGGAGATCTCCTAGAGGAGGGGACAAAGGCAGTCAGCTGGACATGAACCCAAGCGCCCTGCCCAAGGGAATGGAGTGGTGTCTCTCAATCGCCCTCTTGTGGCACTCAGGAGAACTGCAGAGGGAAGCAGCAGGGAGCCCCCACACTGCCCTCGCCAGTGAAAGATGCTCCACTATGCAAAAACTTGGCTGAATCTGGAGTTGAGCCTCCTCCTCCCACTTGCCACTTGGACAAATCATTTAACTTCTCTGGGCCTTCTTCTCACTTATCGAATAAGTGCCGAGCGTAGGTGATCGCTCAGTACAGGATCAACAGTCCACACTCACAGTCCAGGTTCGAAACCCGGGAGAGACAGACCCTGTTTCATACTTCTGGGAGTAGATACCTCAGCTGAATTTGGCCGGAGGGGAGTGGGGTGCGGGGGAGGGGACTCAGAACAAGCCAGCTAGACATATATCCGAGTTTCATTGGCTGGCCTCTGATCTTGGCTTCCCTAGAAGAAGACCTATGGATAGCTTGAGGCTGGAAATGAATCTTGAAAAGTACTGAGCACCACGAGCTGAGGAATAGTATAGAACAGGGAAAAGGACCTCTCTAAACAAAGGAGCTGGGGATAGAAGCAGGATTCCAAACAGTCCCCTCCTTAAGCAATGTCATAAATCTGCAACACTGACTGCCAATCAAGCTTTGATTTTTACTCTCCTTCGTGTCTCTACATATACATATAAGAGCCTTCATTCGTATTATCTATGGTAGCCGAGGACCTTATACACTCATAGTATATTATTATTTAGTAAGGCTTGTAAATCTATGAGTGGTGATACACAGGCAATTTAGTGGGCTCCTTCTGCCCTCTTGTGGCCATGACTGTGTATTACAATAAAATATAGATTTCACGGAAAGCAGAGTCTATAAATTTCATAAATTCCATTTTTCATACACACACACACAAAGCTACAGGGCAAAGCCAACACGCCGAGAGTGACTGTGAAGTCAGGACTGGGACAGAAGGTAGCAACTGGGTCACCTAGAGACAAGTCGGAACACCGTGTAGGTAAACCTCTTCAGCTGGCCTTTGTACACCCCGGCAGGGGGTGCAGAATGAACGTTTAGAACAAGGCTGTTCTAGTTTGATCCCAGATGCTCTCACAAAATACTCTGACCAATTGCAGCTTGGGAGGGAGGGCTTAGGAGGCTTACACTTCCAGGTCACAGTCCTCCACTGAGGGTGCTGCCTTTTTGGTGTGCTACAGCCCAGGCCCAGGCCTGCCTGCCTAGGGATGGCACCACCCACAGTGGGCTGGGCTTGCCTGCATCATTAAGCAATCAAGACATTGCTCTCAGATGGGGCCACAGGCTATCCTGATAAAGACTAATTTATTCTAATTCAATTCTGAATTTTTTCAGGTGACTTTAGACTGTGGAGTAGACAGTGGGTGATCAGTAGGACAGATATACGATCCATAGCCTTCTTCGTGTTGCAGGGCCTGACTGTACATTTTAATGCTATGATTTCAAAGTGTGTGTGTGTGTGTGTGTGTGTGTGTGTATGTATGTGTGTGTGTGTGTGGTTATACCCTAAGTAGTGTGTGGTCAGATTACTCTGAAGTGTGTGTGTGTGTGTGTCTGTGTGGTTATACCCTGAGTGTGTGTGTCTGTGTGGTCATATCCTGAGTGTGTGTGTGTGTGTGTGTGTGTGTGTGTGTGTGTGTGTGTGTGTGTGGTCAGATCACCCTAATGCTTAGGCTCACACATTTATGGCTCAAAGGTGAAGAAAGCCATAACAACCTGGGCCAAATAAAGGGATTTTGTGCATGTTTTGGTAAAATAATCCCAGCTGGGACAATGTATCCAATACTCAACACAGACTTCCTTATGCTGTTAGGAGAGCGTGTGAAAGTAAAGGCATGTGTGCACATGTATGTGCATCAGTACATGTATGTGCGTCAGTACATGTATGCAGGGTGTGTGTATGTGTACATGTGGGTGTCTGTGTAAGTTTGTGAGTGTACGTATACATGTGGATGGGGGAGGGGCTTCCAGAGGTATGGATGGGTGTGTGTGGATAAGCGTGCATGTATATTGCGAATGTGTGTGATATGTGTACTGTATGAGTGTCTATGTACATGTGTGTATGTGTATGTGTGCATATTTGTGCTTTATTGGGGAACTGGATCAGACTGTCACATATGCCGGGTAAGGCCTCTACCACTGAACTGTATCCTCAGCAAAAAGGCTTATCACTGCCTGTAGAACAGGGTGCCAAAACGCAGACAAGTTAAACCCTTAGCCCAAGTCACACAGCAAGAGAGTAATGCAAGCAGCATTTGAACCCAGGGCAAGTCTCACAGCCCTAGTTCCCTCATGAGAGCACCCTCTGGTGGACAAACATGTGAACTGCAGGCAGGGAGCCTTCTCACCTCACCCACAGGTGAAGGTCTCAGAGTCCCTTGCCTGGAAACTATGAGCTTCAAAGGGGGAAGCCTTGGGGACCAAACTGTGCCAACTGTGGTTCATCACATCATAAAAGGATTCTCTTCTATATAATCAATATGTGTAGCTTTGAAATCAGAGCTCTTGAGTCTTTAGAAAAGAATTTTGAGGATCAGATCTCATTAGCCAAACTGTCTGCCCAACAGATAGTTTGAGGACCACACTTTTCAACCCCTTTCTAGAAGACGTACCTCAGCCTTGCCTGCCCTACAAGGCACCCTTGAGATAGATAGATAGATAGATAGAGCCCCAAAGCCTTTCAGAAGTGCCCCCAGCTGTGCAATTAAAATGTACCATCGTGCTGGACATCAACTGGACACAATGTAGAGTCACATAGGAACAGAGTCTCAATTGTGTAGATCAGTTTGGCTGGTGGGCAAGTCGGGGAGGGGGGTCCTGGCTATGTGAATTAGGATGGGAAGCCCTGCCCACTATGGGTGGCACTACTCCCTAGGCTTAAGATCCCAGACTACAGAAAGGGGGCAAACTGAACCAAACTCTGCCTCGAATGCGTTCCTTCTAGCTCTGCTAGGCAGGGAGTGTGGCTGGCTGCTTCATTTCCTGCGTCCCTGACTTCCGGCAGTGATGGGGTGTGACCTGGAATCATAAGTCAATCAACCCCGACCCCCAAATTTGCTTTCCTCACAGCAATTGATTGGAAAGGAAACTTAAACCTGCCTTTTTCATTCTTTCCAAAGATATCATAAGAACACACTGCCCCAGGCATTCTGACCATCCTAGGAGTGAAACTAGGGGTCCAGAGATTCACACAGTGCTGGTGTGTACGTGTGTGTGTCTGTGTGTGTGTGTGTCTGTGTGTGTGTCTGTCTGTGTGTCTGTATATGTATGTGTGTGCATGTGTGTATATGTGTCTATGTATGTGTGCGTGTGTGTATTGGGTGTGTATGTGTCTGTGAATGTGTGTGTATCTGTGTATGTCTGTGTGTGCATTTGTGTATGTGTCTATGCATGTGTGTCTGTGTGTGTCTCTGTGCGTGTTTCTGTGTATATATGTGTCTATGTGTGTGTGTGTCTGTGTGTGCATGTGTCTATGTGTGTGTATGTGTGTATGTATGTATGTATGTGTGTGCATGTGTGTATATGTGTCTGTGAGTGTGTCTGTGTGTGTGTCTGTGTGTGTGTGCATTTGTATATATGTATCTATGTGTGTTTGTATGTGTATGTGTCTGTGTGTGCACTGTGTGTGTGCATGTGTGTGTGTATGTGTGTGTGTATGTGTGTGTGTGTGCTATACTAGCTGGTGAGTGAGTACTAAGGACCCACCTGTCTCTGCCTCTCCAGCCCTACACAAGTGCATACCCTCACACCCAGCTCTCGTATGTTAGTTCTAAGGGCTGAACGTAGGTCTTATCCATTATCCTAGGTCTCTGAGATCCAATAGGACAGCACTGGTCACAGTAACTCACATTAGATACAGTTCACAATCCAGACCCTTGGTCCTATGCATGAATTCCAATCCTCGTGCTCCGTAAGCTCAGGAGCCGTGTGTGCCCATGGCTGCTCCATCAGACAACACAAACACTTAGCAAAAAGTCAATAAACAACCGCAGGTCAATGTGGTGGCTTACAGTGGCCCCTTTTAAGTGGCAGAGCTGAACAGTCCTGACTCTAGCACCCTGCTCTTAACAGCCCTTCTCAGATATATCATAGATCCTGTGAGCTTTGATCCAGCACATACTGAAGGCCTACTGTGTGCCAGAGTCTGTGCTGGGCATATCCCAAACCTTGTCATCTGGGAAGCGGCAGAAAGTGCGGTCCCTGGCCAGTAAGAGTCAAGGGGGGCAAGGCCGGTACAGTCACCTCCAGGACTTCCTTTCGGACATCCACGATCCTGAACCAGTGGCGGAGCTGGGGGAAGCCATCTAGTTCAGCGTTGCGTTCCTGCAGGGCCACCTTCTTCTTGCAGGACAGCTGTCGGCTGAAATACTTCACCAGCTTGCTCTGCGGAGACAGAGAGCACAAGGACACCGCTCAGAGGCGCTGCCCTGGGAGCAGCGGGGAGAAGCCCTGATATCACCCACTAACCCCGGACAACTCTGTATCATAAAGACTGTTTACACCACAGTGAGATCCAGCCCTTCCTTCTGAGACGGTCCCTGTGAAGTTGGCCTGCAGCGGAGAAGACTGGGAGGTGGGAGGTGACGCCCTGATGGAGGAGGATCAGACATGGCCGCACCACTCTTAGAAGGGATTACCATAGTCTCAAAAGTCCAACCCTTAACCATCCCTTGGAAGTGGGTGGTTAAGAAGCTAGAACCCCTCGTGCTTGGTCCCTCTATAAGCAGTCAGCCTCTCCCCTCCCCCAGCATGTTACAGAGCGGCAGGCTGTCTGGACCTCCCAGCTGCCAGTCTCATAAGCCAAACACATTTATTTTCTTTATAAAGTGCCTGGCATCTGGCCTCTTGTTACAGTGCCACAAAAGTGAGCTAAGATGTCACCCATTTTTTTTTCATGGTGTTGGTGAAAGTGGGCAAACAGGTAGTCCTGGGTACTCTGCTGCAGTGGTTACAGGGATGTCAGCTCCTCTTTGTGGTAGTATTCACCATTTTAACCATATGGATGCTTTGACCCAACAATTCCATGTGTAGAAACTCATCCTATGGCATCCATCTTTTGAGAAGTAACTGTGACCAAGGATATTGTTTTACAGTTCTGCTGGAAAGAGCATAGGACTCTCAACACCCTGGAAACCCACCAGTCAGAAACGTATCACAATCACTGTAAAGCAGCCATACACCCCGGCTCCTTAACCATGAATCGTACATAACTGAACATAGGGTCCGGAAAGTTTGGGGAAGCGGAAACATTTCTGAATGCGCAATGGCCAAAAACTAATTCCAAATCAAACACGTAAGACTCTGGGGTGTTTCTGACAGAGCTCAGGAGTGTTGCCTCCTGAGACTTCACTGCAGCCTCGGTCTGAACACACAAGTGCACTTTGTCCCGAGCGTGCTGGACACCAACAGCAGTGATCGCTGCTCAGCCCCTCAGCTTGCACTGAGACCAAAGTGTCAGAATGACAGCGTCTCGCCATGTGTATCGGGTTTTCTGTGCTTAGAGAACCACCGAGGGAGAAAACGAGAGACTTCTAATGCTTTCCTCTCACAGCCCCTCGGTGTGTGAGTGTTAGATCAGCTGTGGATCTATTGTGATAGAAGACTTGCCTGACAAACAACAGAAGAAGAGGAGGAGGAGGAGGAGGAAAAGGAGAAGGGGGAGGAGAAGGAAAAGAAGGAGGAGGAAGAGGAGGAGAAAGGAGGAGGAGGAAGAAGGAGGAAGAAGGAGGAGGAGGAAAAGAAGGAGAAGGAGGAGAAGGAAGAGGAGGAAGAGTAGGAAGAAGGAGGAGGAGGAGGAGGAGAAGGAGAAGGAGAAGGAGAAGGAGAAGGAGAAGAAGAAGAAGAAGAAGAAGAAGAAGAAGAAGAAGAAGAAGAAGAATAAGAAGAAGAAGAAGAAGAGCGCTGTTTGAGTTGTTGTCTTGAGTTTTTATTTTATTTTTAAAAGTCACAATTTCTTTCTGAAATGGTGCTCAGCATGTTTCTACCGACTTGTATTCTGTTCTTATGCAAAGTAGCGTTCTCAGCACTGACAATCTAAAAACCAAACTATTGATGGGCTCTAAGAAACTGCCCAGACTCCCTCACACACTCTGCGCTGTCCAATACCAAGTGTCCTGTCAAGATTTAGTTATTTGTGTGAAAATAAGTAAGCACACCCATCTCACTACTACACACACCTGCCTTCATCTTTAATAATAGTGACATCATATATGTGCATATATAATCACTCTAAAATAACTTCATTATGACTTAGCAGTGATATCAGAATGGTTACACCTGCATACCCCAGTTGCATGAACATTTCTCAGTGATAAGGGGATATAGGTGGAGAAAGTTCCAGAAGCCCTGCTCACACACTATCAAATAAAATGACAAAGTATATGATGTAACAGTAGGTAGTGGTTTCTAAGACCTCTGGATAAATAGACTCTCCCACTCTACACAGAACGTAAACTTGGAGCCTCTTTCCAGAAGGATCCTTGGTCCTCTGGGGATTAAGAGAATGAAGGAAGGAAACAGAGTTGGGGGAAAGGCCTAGGGCTACACCTTGTTCTGTCATGTGACTTCCAAGTCACACACACACACACACACACACACCCATGAGCTAGCCAATGCTCTTTGAAGAGACCTGGCCCATGTCTCTGTTCCCACAGCAGGAATAAAAAAGAAACAATGTTTCTTTTTGTTCCTGGCTGGTTCCATACCAACTAACAACATTAACCAAAGAAAGGCCAGCCATACTGGAGGCTGGAGAGATAGCTTAGACGTTAAGAGAGAGTGTTGCTCTTTCAGAGGACCTGAGTTTGATTTCCAGCATCTACATGTCAGCTCACCACCATCTGTAACTCCAGCTCCAGGGTACCCAACACCCTCTTCCGGTGAACATACATGAATGCAGATGAAAACTCATAAACAGAAATAAATAAATAAATAAATAAATAAATAAATAAATAAATAAAATCTCGAGAGAAAGAGGGAGGGAGGGATGGGGAAGAGGGAAAGAGAGAGGGGGGAGGGGGAGAAGAGGGAGGGGGACAGGGGGAGGAGTAGGAAGGAGGGGGGCAGTTAATACCAGTGTGCCAAGCACAGGATACCGGAGGGTAAGACTGTTTCTGGGAATGGGAGACCCAACGGTAACAAGCAACAAGATGTGGTTCTATTTCTTTGTGCACAGTGTTTGCTT
Source organism: Mus caroli (assembly GCF_978045245.1). Taxonomy (NCBI): domain Eukaryota; kingdom Metazoa; phylum Chordata; class Mammalia; order Rodentia; family Muridae; genus Mus; species Mus caroli. Next base: position 121,675,404 of record NW_028227259.1, on the reverse strand, counting down.
CTTCTCAATAGTTAATCAAAGCTCTATAAGAGACAATAAGAAGATGAGGGCTGTAGCTGGAGAGGTGGCTTAGCGGTTAAGAGCACTGCCTGCTCTTCTAGAGGTCCTGAGTTCAGTTGCCAGCACCCACATGGTGGCTCACAACCATCTGTAATGGGATCAGATGCCCTCTTCTGGCATGCGGGTGTACATGAAGATAAGCACTCATTTACATAAAATAGATCAGAAAGAGAGAGAGGGGGAGGAGGGAGGGAGGGAGGGAGGGAGAGAGAGAGAGAGAGAGAGAGAGAGAGAGAGAGAGAGAGAGAGAGAGAGAGAGAGAGAGAGAGAATGAGAGCCAACATGACAGTCTCTCATGTAAAGTTAATTGCCACCAGGCCTGATGCCCTTTTCCGGTCCCTCCAGACACTGCACACATATAGCACATAGACCTACGTGGAGACAGAACACCCATACACATCAAATAAAAATAGAAACTAAAATTTTGGATTTAAAAAAAAAAACACAAAGAAAAAGGGAGGCTGGGAGTGTAGCGCTCGCTTAGCCCATGTGCAGACCCAGGTTCCAACCTCAGCACCATGAACCCCTGCGTGATGTACAGAACACGCCTCCGGGGGCATGGGAAGTGAGAGCGGTCGGTCGTCGGGTGACGTGATGGCAAGGACAGGTTTCCCTCGTCGATGTTGCTGTTGTTCTTAGTCTCCTCCTCTGTACTGATGTGCGCCCCCTGCTGGCACTGTGAGGAACGTATAGCCGTCTAACGTCTAGGTTTGCCTTGAGAACATGCTAGAAGAGTGGGCTACGTGGTGTGGACGGGGATATGGAGACAAAGGGCAGAGCGTGGAGGACATTCCCCCTCAGCAAGCCTTGTCACCGTGTTAATATCCAGACGCATGATGCCAACATCTAGGTTCCCTGAATCCTCCCTTCTCAAACACCCACCACACAGGCGGCCAGTTTTGTTTTGTCCTGTCTCACTTGTTGTGCAGGTAAGAAGACTGGAATTGGAATCCCCACGAGTCACGTAAAAGCTGGGTGGGTATGGTGGCCTGCCTAGGATCCCAGCTCTTTTTTTTTTTTTAAAGATTTATTTATTTTTATTATATATAAGTACACTGCAGCTGTCTTCAGACACTCCAGAAGAGGGAGCCAGATCTCATTACGGATGGTTGTGAGCCACCATGTGGTTGCTGGGATTTGAACCTCGGACCTTCGGAAGAGCAGTCGGGTGCTCTTACCCACTGAGCCATCTCACCAGCCCCAGGATCCCAGCTCTTAGGAGCTGAAGACAGAGGACTCCCCAAGCAGGGCAAGCGAGCCAGCTGGATGGGTGAGCTCTGGGTTTGGCTGACTCCCTCTGCGAGGTGGCAGAGAAGCCACTCCACAGCATCCTCTGGCTTCCATGTGCATGGGTAGCCCCCATCCGAACATGTGAGACACATGTACCATGCACACCACACACACATACCAAAACTGAGATACATCAGCTGCCATCCATGGTTGTTCTCATTGATTTTAGAGTTCAGAAGGTCTTTGCAGGTCTATGATCTTCCTACTAACATGGGGGAGAGCCCAATGAATGGGACAAAGGGGAGCTCAGACCCTGAGATTGTATGAGTGTCTGTGTGTGCATGTGTTTATATATGTGTATGTGTGGGTCTGTGTGCGTGTGCATGTGTGTGCATGTGTTTATATATGTGTATGTGTGGGTCTGTGTGCGTGTGCATGTGTGTGCATGTGTTTATATATGTGTATGTGTGGGTCTGTGTGCGTGTGCATGTGTGTGCATGTGTTTATATATGTGTATGTGTGGGTCTGTGTGCGTGTGCATGTGTGTGCATGTGTTTATATATGTGTATGTGTGGGTCTGTGTGCATGTGCATGTGTGTGCATGTGTTTATATATGTGTATGTGTGGGTCTGTGTGCGTGTGCATGTGTGTGCATGTGTTCAGACAAGGTCTTACTGCTAAGTCCAAGCTGGACATAAACTCTTTTTTTTTCTTTTTCTTTTTCTTTTCTTTTCTTTTCTTTTTTTTCTGTTTTGTTTTGTTTTTTGAGACAGGGTTTCTCTGTGTAGCCCTGGCTGTCCTGGAACTCACTCTGTAGACCAGGCTAACCTCGAACTCAGAAATCCGTCTGCCTCTGCCTCCCAAGTGCTAAGATTAAAGGCGTGCGCCACCACTGCCCGGCTGGACTTAAACTCTTGACCCTCCTGCTTCAGCAAATTTCACCCAGGTCTTGAACCTGAGTACCCAAGTATAACTCATTGAGCATGGCAGACAAGCTGATGGGCTTCAGAAATCCCATGGTTTCTAGATGAGAATAATCACCGTGGGAAGACCCACATATAATTAAATATATGGATACCGTTCTGTGGGCTGAAAGGAGAAAACTGAGCTGATCACCCCCATCCATCTGTGGGAAGACAACACAAACCACCGTGTCAGAGGCCATGCGGTCAGAGCCAAGCGAGAAGGACAGCCGAGGGTCAGCCTGGGCAGCCGAGGTGCCAAACTGATGCATCGGCTTCTTACCCAGCAACAATCCATTAGCACAGAACAGTAACAGTAACAGTGTTGGGCTTGCTAAGGCCAGCAAGGCCCCTCCTCCTTCCTTCTCACACAGTTCTGGGAGCTGGTTTTAAGGGCAAAGCTTCTTAGACCACACCCCTGCATGCTCCCTTCAGAGAAGCCCAGGGATGAGAGCATTTAGGGGCACACAGCTCTCTGGCAAGAGTCCTTAAGTATCCGCCGAGTCCGACTGTTTTCTAGGCCAGCCTTACTCTGGCCGTTTCCTTTTCTCCTGAGTCATTTTTGTTGTATTTTACGGAAGTACTGCCCACAGAAATCTCTGCACAAAAATCTTCCCCACAGAAGGTGTGCAAAGGAGTAACATCCCCTTGGGGTGAATATCAGCTCCTAATTTTAAGTCCTTTAGCATTTGACGTGTAACTCAGTGGCAGAGCATATGGCCAGCGTGTACGAGGTCCTTGCTTTGAGCCACGTAACCAATAGAAAAACACTGTAATAATAATTAAATCCTTCAACGTCGCTAAATTATATATATATTGGTTTTCTGAGACAGGGTTTCTCTGTGTAGCCCTGGCTGTCCTGGAACTCACTCTATAGACCAGGCTGACCTCGAACTCAGAAATTCGCCTGCCTTTGCCTCCCAAGTGCTGGGATCAAAGGCGTGCACCACGACTGCCTGGCTAAATTATATTTTTAAATGGTTCCTTATATGTCTCTTCTTTTGAATGTGTTGGCATGCTGATGTAGGGGTCACATTATGGGAAGTGTATTAGAAAGGAGGAAATGAAGGCTCGGGTGCTAGACTCCCACGCTAAAGTCACACAGCCAAAGCAGGGCCAGGATCTGATCTTGGGACATCTAATGTTCTCTCTGGGGGCCTCTCCCTGCTTCTCCACTGAAACAGTCACATGGTAAGCACTTCTGGTGGCTTCGGCCCGCCCCGTGGCCTCGTCCTACTTGTGGCCTAGTTGAATTTTAGGTCATCCTCAATTCAAGTCCTCGCAGAGCTAATGTGGAAAAATTAGTTTAAAGGGTCCACCTTCAAATTACAGCAAGGCTGGTCCAAGGGTGCTCACCCTCTGAAGTCCTGCAAGGGTCACAGGCGCAGTTCCAAGCAAGGCAGGGAGCCTAGGATGCAATTCTCAATCTGCACACCAGAGGGCAGCCTGGCACCTCACACAGCAAATGGAAATTGTCTGCAGGCTCAGACTCCAATCAAGCATCCCCCGCACCTTATTACTGTATTCCGCATTAGCACGATGGTAAATTTAGCAGCATAAACACACACACCAAAAAAAAAACATTTTAAAGTCAAGACATGTGACAGCTCTAAAAATAACCGCGTCTCAAATCCCCTTATGGGAAGCAGGAAACTTCACTCGGTACCTAAACTAAGACGAACTACAGAGACCTGTGGGAAACACACGGGCGTTTTCACTCGTTACCTAAACTAAGACGAACTACAGAGACCTGTGGGAAACACACGGGCGTTTGGTTTGGTCCTGCTCAAAGCCATGAACTCTGGGCACATCTCGCTTAAAAAAAAAAAAAAAAAAAAAAAAAAAAAAAAAAAAAAAAAAAGAGGCGTCTGAAAAACTAGGGAGGGTGCGGGGAACACTAAAGAGGGGTGTGCCCTGGATCCTCCAAGCCTGTGTGAACTTCCCAGCCAGCCTGGGCTGGGACTCATTTCACGGCCCGCCCGAGGTACGTGTGGGACAACCTCATACAGCTAACATGCAGGCAGCCCTGAACTGTGCTCACAGGGCTGCCTCGAACACTCCATTCCTGCAGCCTCGAACTGCCTGAAACCACAGGATCTGACTTCGCACTTGTCGCTCCTATCATCTGGAGGCAATCCTAGCAGCGGTGTGACCCTCCCACCCTGCAGAGCTCTTCCTTCCAAATTAGGCCCACCCAGTTACGCACGCACACCCCCACGTCCTTATCGCGGATGATCTTGTTTACTGGTTTCCATGGTTACACCTCCCCACCACCACACCCCCATCAGCCCGTGCACTGCAAGCAGCGGGTTTTCTGCCCGTGTTCCCTGGCATTTAGACAAAACGCACATCACTGGAAATGGCCACCAGACCTCCAGAAATAAAACCCTGAGTTCTTTCTCAAGGTACAGCCTGGGCAGGACTGGCGGGATCCCTGGCCGTGTAGCCAAGGCTCTAAGGCTGTCAAACCCGCCTGGGTAATGAAATCACTGCACCCAGAAGCCTAAGGCCATCCTGTGGTTGCCAGGGCGACCATTGTCATAACACCCCTGCACGAGGGGCCAGCTGACAGGAGAGAGAACTGTCTGACTGAGAAGGTTTCAAACAACGGGGTCTATTGCATCTAGAGGCGAGCTCCCTGCTGAGGAGAGCCCTGGGTCTTCTGCCCTGACTGGAGCCCAAGGCACGGGGGACCCCAGGGTGCAGTCAGTCAGGGGCAGTCAAGGGATGTGGAACATCCCATTGCCCACTGATTTGTGCTGAGGATAGCTGACAGCTATCTCTCTCTCTCTCTCTCTCTCTCTCTCTCTCTCTCTCTCTCTCTCTCTCTCTCTCTCCCTCCCTCCCACCCCACCCCATGGAGTCCAGAAGAGGGCTCTGGAGCTAGAGGTAAACAGGTCAATATAAATTCTGGGAATTGGATACAGGCAATCTGCCCTCTTAACCACAAAGCCATCTCTCCAGCCCCAACTTTGTCCCTGTCTTTCCTCTTACTGTTAAGGAACATTACAAAGAGCCAAAGGTTCACAGTATAGACACTCGGTCCCCGGTATTTCTTCCAGGAACATTATTAGACTATATATTTTCGAGACAGGTCTTGTGTAGCCCAGGCTGGCCTCAAACTCACTATGTAGCCAAGGGTGATGCTGAACTCTGGATCCTCCTGTATGCTTAGACATACAGATGTGACAACACCTCATGTCATCTGTGCTGTGCCGGGGATGGAACCCAGGGCTTCATGCAGGCCAGGCAAGTGCTCTACCCACTGAGCTACATTCCCCAGCATCAATGTTATTATAATATTAACCTTTATGTTATAACAGCCTGATGCCATAATATGGTTATGCTTATAATGTAATATAGAGTCGTGCATTCATGAGTTTGAAATATAACCATATCTCTATTAAATTTGCAGCAAAATTGACACTTGTTGATTTTGACATACTTGCTGTATCTACTAGTCTATTGATAACCATGCTATTAATTCATCAACTATTATTTAAAATAATCTAGTCATGGTTGAATTCATAGCTATAGGGCTTACAGTGTGCCGGGCACTGGGATAAACAATTTACTAATACCAAATTTGATTGTCATACTTTGTACCTTAAGGGTTGAGCGAAGAGAGGAGAGGCACTGAGTAACCACTGAACCGTCCAAGGCCATGAGCCTAGCTAATGGGACAAAACTGCCCCAAGCCTGTTCTGTCCCTGAGTTGTCAGACTCTGCTCGCTAGAGCACCCCCACCCCGGGGATCTTGTTAAAAATACACACATGAAGCCCCCGCTGGGCTCCACTCCAAGCCCCCAGGACTCCTGGGACCAGGGGCTTCTCTCTCGAGCTAAACAAGGCTCCCAGACAGTTGAGAAAGGCAAGAAGCTCAAAGATGCTGTTTTTGACGTCAGTGTGGTGGAAGAGCCTGCCTCTCCTTGACTCTTGCAGCTACAGCCGTGAGGAGCTATAGCACACGTGCACGCACACGCAGACACGGACACTGATACAGACAGGCTGAGGTTTAGGGGAGGTAAGGAAACTGCACTCAGTCAGTAGTGCCTTACAGGGACAGGAATAAGAAGGATAAAAAGACAACCTTAGCCGGGCAGTGGTGGTACACACCTTTAATCCCAGCACTTGGGAGGCAGAAGCAGGCATATTTCTGAGTTTGAGACCAGCCTGGTCTACAGAGTGAGTTCCAGGACAGTCAGGGCTATACAGAGAAACTCTGTCTAGAAAAAACAACAACCTTAACCCGTGTCTCCCTTGCAAGCATTTCCAACTTTTCTGGAACAAGGAGGCACCCGAAATGTGTACTGGCTCCTCTATGGGCCAGCACTGGCTTCAGGGCAGCGGATGCATTACCTAATCCATCCAACTTCTAAAAAAAACCACCCCAGCCTAGGTCACACCTAAGTTGAATCCAATTTCAATTTGATCAGTCTAAATGACCTCCCACCTGCTCTATCCCCTAGACACATGCTATAATTCTCTCTCTCTTTACAGATTCACCAGGGGCCATGGTGTAAGGGAAGTGCTCACTGACAGTGGGGAGCCACTCTTTGTGCCTCCGTCCTGAACCACGACAACTGAGAAAGGTCAATGTATTAGAAGGTAAAAAGAGGAGGGAAATGGTCAGCGGGAGGATGTTATAACGAGGGCCTGGGGCCCAGGGCGCAGGGTGGAAGATCTGATCTCTATGCCTGTGACCCTGGGCAGATTATGAGTCTGGGAGCCAGAGCCAAGCAACAGTTAAAAACATCTGGGCAAGGTGTGCCCCGCCCCTCAAGCAATCTACAAAGCCTTACCAACCATTTACTGAACCACAGGGAAGAGAGGAAATCCAGGTGTGTGGGTACATGAATGTAATCCTAATACTGGAGAGGCGGAGGCAGGGGGACCATATATATGGCTCATTACCGTATATAACGAGGACCATATATATGGCTCATTACCGTATATAAATAGGACCATATATATGGCTCATTACCATATATAACGAGATCTGGTGCTCTCTTCTGACCTGCAGGTATACATGCAGGCAGAACACTGTATACATAATCAATAACTCTTTTTAAAAACAATTACGGGGGCTGGTGAGATGGTTCAGTGGGTAAGAGCACCCGACTGCTCTTCTGAAGGTCCAGAGTTCAAATCCCAGCAACCACATGGTGGCTCACAACCATCTGTAATGAGATAGATCTGACTCCCTCTTCTGGTGTGTCTGAAGACAGCTACAGTGTACTTACATATAATAAATAAATAAATCTTTAAAAAAAAAATAAAAACAATTACGACCAGATAAAGACCAGAATGACCTAGAATAAGCGCAATGTACTGAAAGCCAGCCACACCAGGGTGCCAGCTCAGAAGCTTCCCAGAGAAACCCAAATCCATGTCCTGTTTGATACCGCAGTGCCCAAGACACTCACAACTTAGCACTGTTCATGACTATGATGGTGAAATTAAAATTAAGTCACATATGTAATCAACATAGTGAACAAACGTATTACCTTAGCATCCATGACCAAAAAAAAAAAAAAAATGCAGGGATGGAGAAATGGCTCAGGGGTTAACATCACTTAATGCTCTTGCAAAGGACCTGGGTTTGATTCCCAGCACCCACTACTGCCTGAACTCCAATTTCAGGGGTATCTGGCGCCCCCTTTTGGCCTCCATGGACACCTGCTTACATGTGGTACACATAGACTCATACAGGCACACATGCATGCATACTATATACATACATACATTTTTTAAAAAATAAATTTAAAAAATCCAGCTCACATCCTTGCTGAAATCTCTGATCACTGTTCACTGAGACAATGAGAGAGTCCGACACCCTCAAATAAACTAAAGGCTTCATCAGGATTTAGCTTTAATTCGGTGGGATGAAGCTAAGACGCTCATTAAAATGAGATCTTAGACTCAGTCAAGACCTGGGACGCACTGTACACATTAAAGACCATTAAGCCCACCAGAGTGATGTCTGAGTTAAACGGTTTGTATATTTGAGGCGATTCTTTTATATTCTTCTGACCCAGCAGAATGTAGCAAGGTTAACACAACCTCTCCAACTCTGTTCAGCTGAACAGCTGATTCTGACACTCCATTTCAGATCAAACTGACCTCAATTTAGGTATGGCCTCACCAAAAAGCCCAGCATCTTTAGGGAATTGTCTTATATTTTAATTTTTCTAGTGCTCAAGAATGAATCGAGGTCTGGCGCACATCAGCACAGAGCTGAGCCACACAGGGTCAGGTGTCTGGGCTTATAAATGTGATTGTTCGTTTTCTCAGAGCACATGTGTGGGTGCACACGCTTGAACACTCTACAGCACACAGATAAGGGTGGGTCAGTTCTTCTCCTTCACCACATGGGTCCCGGGAATCGAACTCGGATCACCAAGTTTGGCAGCAATCGCCTTTATGTGCTGAGCCATCTCGTAGGCCCTCATCAAAGTTATTTCCTAAAGCTGCTGTGGGTTACATAGTTGAGAAGGCTTGTGTATCAATAATTAAGGTGCTTAAATTTTCCATATATCAAACACATAAATGCTATTTGAAGTTGTTTGAAAGTATTTAACTAGTTAAGATCCAGATCTGGACTCTAACTTCTACTTTGTAAATTGCACATGTGAGCTAACAAAAATAATTCAGAGCCGGGCGTGGTGGCGCACGCCTTTAATCCCAGCACTCGGGAGGCAGAGGCAGGCAGAGGCAGAGGCAGGCGGATTTCTGAGTTCGAGGCCAGCCTGGTCTACAAAATGAATTCCAGGACAGCCAAGGCTACACAGAGAAACCCTGTCTCGAAAAAACCAAAAAAAAAAAAAAAAATTCAGGAACAAAAATGGATTTTTTTTAAGATTTATTTATTATATGTAAATACACTGTTACTCTCTTCAGACACACCAGAAGAGGGTGTCAGATCCCATTACAGATAGTTGTGAGCCACCATGTGGTTTCTGGGATTTGAACTCAGGACCCCCGGAAGAGCAGTCAGTGCTCTTAACCGCTGAGCCATCTCTCCAACCCCTAGGGATGTTTTTATTAAATAGACAGTGGAACCGCTGTTGGGAACAGTGCCACGTCCTCGATGCTTTCATTATTTAGTATTATTTATTGAGGGGGAAGACGCATGCAAGAGAGCTGTGCAGAGGTCAGAGGAGTAGTCAGTCTGTCCTTCCACTATGTGGGATCCAAGGATCCTGCTAGGTTCATCAGGCTTTGAAGAAAGCACCTCTCCTCACTTCTGCCTCCACCCCGCCCCCTTTTTTCTTTCTTTCTTTCTTTCTTTCTTTCTTTCTTTCTTTCTTTCTTTCTTTCTTTTTTTTTTTTTTTTTTTTTTTTTGCCTGCCCCAACCTTGCCCTTTGACCGCCCAAGTGAAGAAAGATTACAGGAGGAACTGAGAGCCGTGCACTGGGCTCTAGGCTCCAAGGTGAGGAGCTTGGGGTTCAAATGATCCATACGGTGGCTCGGAGACATGGCTCTCTCTCTGTTAAATGGGAGGTTTAAAAATAATGCTACACCCAAAAGTGACATCCAGCTTCAGACTGCGAAAGCTGTCATTGCTGGGCAAGAGACTCATCCCGGAGCTCAGTACTCGGGTCACCTGGAAAAGTAAGTCACAGGGCTAAGGGCCAGTACACCAGCAATGGAAAGCAGAGACTCGAGGTTAATGTCCCCGCAGGGACAGAGAGCTGGGCCCCAGGGACCTGCCACTTGGCTCCCCAGGGAGAGAAAGCCAGGTGCACGGGAGGAACTCGGAGCCCTGCAGCAAACTTAGCCGTTTATGAAGGCCAAAGATTTCCACCCAAATCCCCACTCGGAACAACCAGGCCCTTAGGAGAAGGTTACCACGGGTCCCTGGGGCTGAGATTTTTCCATGTTTAGCTTCTACTCAGAGGAAAATTTTGTTAGAAAGTTTAAGTGGTGTGACTATTTTTAAATAATGAGGCCCCAGGGCCACAGTGTCAGCTCAGAGGAACAGGAGGCTGGAGTCCTTCCACCAGGTTTCAATTCGGATAACTGAACTGAGGAGGCTGGAAATGGAGATCATTCGATTCGAGGCCTGCTTCCGGTCATCTCAGTGCTTCTCGGCGAGGGGCAACTGTGTCCCTCCAGGGGCCAGCTGACATCTGGGTTAATGGGACTTAGGGATGAGGGATGCTTCTGGCATCTCCAAGTAGAGAGCAGAGATACAGCTAAGTGTCCCCCCAGTGTACGGGGCTGTCCCCCAAACAATCAACTGGGCCTGGATACCCAACCCTGGTCAGGATAACTCTCTTCTAGGCCAGCAGTTCTCAAACTCGAGTGTGAGCCTGAAGCCCCTTACAACCTGAAAGAGAACAGATCCCAGATCCCACCCAAGCCACTGCCATAGTGGATCTGAGGAGGGGCCAGACTTTGAGCTTCTGTCAGGTTCCCAAGGGTTATGGCTAGGTTTGGTGTCCTGCGAAGGCTTGGCTCTCCAATCCTCTGCTCGGAGGTGGGGCTCTGAGAAGTGACTGACGAAGTAAAGGCTTCTACTTATCTATGGACAGATTCATAGATTGTCTTCCCATCTTGGTGTGCCAGCAAAGATGGCTGCCTCCAGTCAGGCTGCGCCTCCTATTCTATGACTCCCGGTTTGCCTGTTACACATTCAGGTGAGATATCATCACTGAATTTTTTAAAAAATACTTATTAAAGAAAAAAGCAAGTGTATCTAGGAACTCCACATAAAACCAGAGACACTGAAACTTATAGAGGAGAAAGTGGGGAAAAGCCTTGAAGATATGGGCACGGGGGAAAATTCCTGAATAGAACACCAGAATTGACAAATGGGACCTCATAAAATTGCAAAGCTTCTGTGAGGCAAAAGACACTATCAATAAGACAAAAAGGCCACCAACAGATTGGGAAAGAATCTCTACCAATCCTAAATCAGATAGGGGAAGAAAAAAAAAAAACAAAGGAAAAGATAAATTTCCTGTGCTGGGTTACCCAATGGTCTTGAGTTACAGGTACTCTGACCCCTGACCCCTGACCCCTGACCCCTGACCCCTGACCCCAGCCTTCCTAAGGTTCCTCCTGAGTAGAGACATCACTCTGAGAACCCCACAATCCATGTTCTCCACGGACATGGACACGGGTTGACATTAGCATAGCCTATGCGCCAAAGCACCCCAGGGTCGAACCTTTTGTGTCAAGTTCAACAACAGAGGCTTTGATCTCTCATCAGGACTTGGGGGGGGGGGTTCAGGAGAGAGCAGGCACACCCTGAAAACATCGCTTCTGTCTCATAACTCTTGTTCCAGTGCTGGGGTCTAGCCTGGAGCTCCAAGCGTCATTGTGGGCAAGCGCTCTCTCAGAGAGCAGCACTTTGAAGAGTCCTAGGTGGAAAAGCCTTTTTGCAGGGCAATTCTGGGGAAGCACCGTATCTAGGCTTCTGGGTCCAAAGTCCTGAGTGTGGGGGGCCTTCTGTGTTTTATTCAGACCCAGTCTCTGTCACCTGAAGTTCTTGGTATAATCATAAATTCTAATTTTTTTTTCTTCCCACTCAAATCCACCCTGGGATGCTGCCCTGCCACACTCAAGGAGCGGGGAGTGTAATGGAAACAATCTTGGGCCCCAGGGAGAGAGAGGAGGAACTCCGGAGTGGAATATTGCAACACACCAGCTTCTGCCTCAGCGGCTGCGGCTGGCCCTTGCTAATGGGGAATTACCTCTGGGTCCTTTCACGGAAAAAAAAAAAAAAAGTGAAGTTGTTCCCAGGCCGGGGAGAAAGACCAGAGCCGAGCTGAAGCAAGAGAAAAGAGGCACAAACGGGGTGGGAGGGGTCCCTGAGTCCTTCACTCTCCCAGCCCACTCACCCGAGTGAGTACACACTCACGTGGGATGAATGAACACTGCTAACACGGTAGAGAAAACGGAACTGGGAAACCATCATCTTCCTCAGCTCCCAAGAAACAGCTCAGCAACAAGTCTTTCTCCTTTGTCTGTTTCTTCTCAAGAATTTGTCCCATTTTTTCCCCCTCTTGTCCCTCAGATTCTATCCTCACAGACAAGGTTTATACATTTCCAAGCCTTTTCCCTCCACATTGGCTTCGGAAACAAAAATACACCAGGAGTCCCCAGACTCACCAGCTATCCTCCAAATCTGGCCCCTGGCTTGTTTTTTATAAATAAAGTTTTATTGGCACACAACCATACTCCTGTATTTCCATAGTGTCTGGGGACCCTTTTAGGCCACAGCTGCAGAGCTGAGTAGTTGACACGGAACTGGATGGCTTAGGACACATAAACTATTCACTATATACCTCTTTACAGTGATATTTGCTAACCATTGCTCAGAGAGAGAGGGGAAAAAAAAAAAAGAAGTGAATGAATTTCATGGTAAGTTGCCGGTGAAGGGAATTAATACTGTAGCTAGACTCCAGGCTCTGGGCTGTGGCTGCCTTATGCCTTGCCTGGCAATCAGCACAAGAGAGACCACACACCTGGACTCTCAGGGTTCATTGGTACTAAGAAAATGAAACGTTAACGATACTTAGAGATGAATTGGGGAATGCAGACTACAGCAGCCTTTTCAAAAGAGCAAACAAGTCCCCAAAGGCTCGGTGAAGGAGGCTGGGTTATCTCACCTACAGATAAAGACCAACATCTCCCTCCCTTCCGAATACACAGGATTGGCTGAGGCTCTGTGAACCTGAAGGCAGATAGTCGTCAGCAACGAGGTCACAGGCTATGTGCTTTGAGACAAATGACACCACATCTCTGAACAAGGGTTGCTATGAGACTAGATGCAAGGACACGAGATGCACAGAGAACCTCTGGGTGCTTGGCCCATGGCAGGAGTTGACTTTCAGTTTCTGGGCCCAGAAGAAGAATGAACGGAGGGAGGTCTTTTGGGTGCAAAATGGAAAAACAAATAGAGACTGGGTATCCCGTATCCCAGGCTGACGTCCATATGCTATACAGCAAAGGATGCCCTTAAAAGGTCCTCCTGCCTCCACCTCCCATGCTGAGATTATAGGAGCACACCACTACATCTGCTTTATGCTGTGCTGGGGGATTGGGCCCAGGACATCATAGAGGCTCTACCAATATCCCCAGCCATCAAATAAGTTAGCGTATGTATTGCTATATGCTAGGTTTATAGTGTATGTATGTGTGTGCTTGTGTGTGTGTGTGTTTTCTCTTACCTTCCCCCTGCCCCTGCACTGCTCACTCCATCCTCCCTGCTCCGTTCTTTCTGGTCACCTCCCTCCCCTCCCCCAACAGAGCCGATGCCTTCTTCTTTCATATTCCCCGCATCCATTGCCCTCTCCTTTGTCACCTTCCCCTCTGCTCTAAACTCCCCTCTCCCCTTTCATGGTTCCCTTTCCCCTTTGCTATTTCTGTGACTTACACACACACATTTAAGCCTAGAGTCTGATATGAGAGAGGCACATGGGTTGAATGTCTCCGACACGGCCCCTGACCCTCTCGATATGGTGTCCGGTTCCGTCATGCTCCTGCTCACGCCCTGACTCAGTGTTTTTTTCACAGCTGAATAAAATCCCACTGTGAATCCCAACCACATCTCTTTATCCCCCCCTTTTTTTTAAATCTGTGGATAGATGTCTAAGTGGCTCTGTCTCTCAGCTGTCATGAATACTATGGCTGTGAACACGGACACTCGGGCATCTCTCTGCCGTGTCGACTGAGTCTCCTTTGGTTAAGTACCCAAGGAGTGAAAGAGCAAGATCATATGGTAATTCTATCATTACTTTTTTGAAGAACCTCTTTACTGATTTCCATGCTGGCCGTACCCGTTCACATTCCCACCCGCGATGGGTAAAATTTCTTCTTTCTCCTGGGTGTAAAAGTTACGGCAGTACTGAACCTGGGCAAGCAAGGATAAAAACACTCTCATGTAGAACTGTTCTTTCTCATTTAACAAGGCTGAGGACGCAGCCCAGGGCCATGCAATGCTGGACAGGCAGCTAGAGCAAGCCACATCCCTAGTTCATAAGGAATAATTTCTTAAAGTTAAAAATCAACACCAACAGTATCCATGAGACAGGGTCTAATTGCGCCGACTTGTGGATGGGGACATTAAGGCAAACTTTTTAAGTTTGGGTCAGTGGCTCCCTTTATGTAAAACATTCCTTTCATCTTTGTGAGCCTTTGGCATTTGCTGGGCATTTAAATATTTCATGGAAATATTTCCTATTAAAATGTCACATATGGCAAGTTCGCTGGCACACACCTGTAATCTGGGCATCTAAAGAGAGCCAGGAGAACAGTGACTTCCGGGCCAGCCGGAGCCACACGGGGAGACTTTCATCCATGGTTCTGAATGCTTTCAGCTTTGTGTCCAACAGGGTCCTGGGGCTGACCCTTCACCCACTACAGACCCAAAGTGGAAGACTATTAAACATTGCACAAGAAAATTCTCCCACCAGCCCGGGGGCGGGGGGGGGGGTGTCTCAAACCCACTGTGCATGTGACTCAGCCTGGGGGATTTAAACTAATAATGAAGTAATTGTTCTGGGTGGAGAGAAGTGGAGGCTTTTCTTGGTGTTTTTTTGTTTCTTTTTTAATGTCCAGGTTGTTCCACACCTACTATAATACAAAAGACAGACAATGGGGCTTCTGACATGGCTCAGTAGGTAAAGAGCTTGCTGCCAAGCCTGACAAAACTGAGTTCCATCCCCCAACCCCACAAGGTGGAAGAAGAGAAATTAACTCCTGCAAGTTGTCCTCTGACCTCTACACACGCACATGCCACCCCCGGTGAATAAATAAATGTAATACACGCGAGTGCACAGGAACTGAGCCCTCTGACGCTGCAGGTGAGGGCACGGCCGCTGATGACAACTGTCTGGGGTTCCTCAAACTATTAAGCATAGACTCGACAGCTCCAGAATTTGAGAATATGAATCAAGGCTTGCAGAGGAATACTCAGAGGAATATTATTCATACCAGTCAACAGTCGAAACAGTCTGAATGATGATCAGCAAGGCAAACATATACATGTGCTGGTATGGTCCAACAATGGAATATTATTCAGCCAGAAAAGAGGAACCAACTATTAACGTGCAGTACAGTATGGATGAACCTTGAAACCACACGGAGTGAAAGGATCCCATGGTGTGATCCCATGGATAAGAAATGTCCAAGCCATTAAAGGGGCCAGTGAGATGGCTCAGTGGGTAAAGGGGGCTTGCTGCCAAAGCTCAATATCTGGGACCTGCGTGGCTGAAGGAAAGAACAGAATCCTGATAGTCATCCCCAGCCCTCCTTATCCTAAGGTGTGCACACATATACACACATGCATGCGCACACACATATATACATGCATGTGTGCACTCGCACACATGCATGCGCCACCGGGTAAGGAGTGACTTTAGCATAATAAAAAGTAGTCGGGAATTACAGTCATGTTGCATAGCCTTGTACAAGTGATTAAAAAAAAGTGACTCCGGCATCCTGCGGTCTCCACCAGATTAAATGGGGGAGCTGTCAATCACCAGCCTCATAGCTCAAGGCTCCTTAAGGGTGAAAGATGGGCAGAGAGTGGTAAGGCACTGCTGTGCTAAGCAGGAGACAGCGGGATGGAGGCTGTGTGTCCCCTACCTGCCTCACTACCCAAGTCAGCAGGAAGGGGCTGCGCTCGGGGAGGAGGGGCCAGGCTCACACTTCTGCCATCTTCCTAACACCTTGTTCTAAGCTGTGGCAGGCGCCAGGTCCGAGCCACATTATCCAGAACACAGGCGGGTGGCGGAGCTGAACTTAACTGATGCAGGCACTGAAGCCAAGGAAAAGACGTGGCTGCCCAGAATAGCCCTGCTCCCAGCAGGCTGTACTAAGGGAGCGAGGGCTGCCTCCCCAGACCCCGAGATGCTCCTATCTCTGCTTCTTTGAAGAATGAGGCAAGTGCTGGCCCTCTGCAGCTTGCATGATCAGGAAGCGTACATAAAAGGCAGGCCACATCAGCTCTGCACTGTCCAGAAATACAATCCACCTTCAGCTACTGCCTCCTGCCACGCAGGGGCAAGCCCACATCCGTGTTTCTTCACGTCTTCAGCACGATCCTCACAGCCCGATCCTCACAGCCCGGCTAAATACACCTGCGTTTGAGGTGGCGATGACCTTCTGTGGGGAGGAAAATTCTCTCCCCTGTGGAAATCCCCTTTGATACAAAAATAAGTACTGGCTGGCTGATTTTCCTATTTGAGGATATGAGCTGGTTGGCTAAGGTACTAGATCTCTGTGATACGGACATCACAGAGATGCTGACATGGGAAATGTTGGGGTTTTTGCGCTGCAGAAAGCGCAAGTCAAAGTGGCTGGAAGTACTGATGTCTCTTTAGGTCTCCACTGAAAACGCTCGCTCGGCATACAGCTGGGTGGAGAGCAAACCACTCCCCAAGACGGCTGGCAGGGGTGTGTGTGTGTGTGTGTGTGTGTGTGTGTGTGTGTGTGTGTGTGATTACATTCCATCTGAAATGTCACTCATGGAGACTGTAAAACCAAATGCAGCCCTGAGATTCACCACCCAGCGGCCTCTTGCGACCTCTGCCCCTGCACTATGTCTTAGGGAACCAGGAAGTTCAAACGAGCTTCAGAAAGGGCTGGGCTGTCACTCACTTGGAAGAGCACTTGCCTAGCTAGCATGCATGAAGCCCTGGGTTCTATCCCCCCCCCCCAGTGCTGTATACATCTAACATGATGGTATATGTCTGTGACCATAGCCCTTAGTAGGCTGATTAGAAGGTAGGAACCTTGGAAGTTCAGAAGTTCGAGGTCTCCTCATCTATATAGTGAGAGAGAGGCTAGCCAGAGCTACATGACACCATGTTACAAAATAGATGGAGAGAGACAGAAGTGATGGAGTCATACACACATTCTCACACATACACACATTCAGACCTTCACATACAGTCACATACACACAGACACACACACTCACACATACACGCATACAGACTCACACACGCACAGAGACAAACTTACACACACACACATACACACATTCAGAAACACACATACATACACACACTCACACATACACACACATATAGACTCACCCACACTCACACATACACACACATACACGCCGGGCATGGTGGCGCACGCCTTTAGTCCCAGCACTTGGGAGGCAGAGGCAGGTGAATTTCTGAGTTTGAGGCCAGCCTGGTCTTCAGAGTGAGTTCCAGGACAGTCAGGGCTACACAGAGAAACCCTGTCTTGAAAAACACACACACACATACATACATACAGACTCACACATACACATTCACACACACATATACATACATACACACATACAAACTCACACACATATAGACTTATACACACTCATATATACACACACATGCGCACACATGCTCACACATACACACATACAAAGTTACACCCACACACATACAGACAGACACACACTCTTACACACACTCTTACAGACACATATGAACTCTCACACACAAATGCAGACTCACAAACACCCATGTATACACAGAGAGAAGGGAAGGAGGAGAGGGAGAGCCGGGTACACTTCATGCCTCTAAATTGCCATCCTGAGTAAAAAGCAATCACACTTCAAAACTCTTCAGGTTCAAGAAGCAACCAGACGACTGCTTCTCTTTGTACTTTCGCAGGCTACTGGGTCGTCTTGTTTCTGTTTGTGTGAGCAAAGCCAGAGTAAATCCCTGCCTGAAGCAGCAAACAGAGCCAGGTGATCCCAGAAGGCCCCCCTTCTGTTCCAAAAAGTCTCTCTCCTTTATCCACCCTAGGCTTACACTAGCCCAACAGCTATAAGGTGCATATGTGGGCATGCAAGTACGTGTATGCAGGGACATAAGTGTGCACACACTTGAGGAGGCCATAGGTCAACTTCAGATATCCTCAAGTGTCACCAACCACCCCCCACCCCGGTCTGTGGGTCACTGAGCTTCAGGAGTCCGCCTGTCTCGGCCTCCCCAGTCCTGGGGAATCTGACCTAGGCTCTCTGCATTCATGTTATGGTTGGGTAGCTTGGTCTTCCTGTGACTCTCCTAACAATGGGAGCGGGGGTGTCTCTGGTTCTTTTGCCTTCTCCTGGGACCCTTTTCCTCCTACCGTGTGACCTTTTTTGGCCTTGAGATTAGGGGAGTTGCCTAGTCTTATTGAAACTTTTTATGCCATGTTTGGTTGTTTGCTGGGAGGCCTGCTCTTTTCTGAAGGGAGACTGAGGGAGAGTGGAGGGGGAGAGGGCCTGGGAAGATAAAAGGAAGAAGAACTGCAGTTGGGATGTAGTTTATGAGAGAAGAATTAGATAGATAGATAGATAGATAGATAGATGCATACATACATAGATAAATAGATGATACATACATACATAGATGATAGATAGATAGATAGATAGATAGATAGATAGATAGATAGATAGATGATAAATAGATGATAGGTAGATAGATGATAGATAATAGATTCATAGATAAATAGATACATACATAGGTGATAGATGGTAGATAGATAAGCTAGATTAGATAGATTATAAATAGATGATAGATAGATACATACATACATAGATACATACATAGGTGATAGATAGGCAGATAGAAGAGAGCAAGGATTTATGTCAGCCCTTGGTTCCAGAGGGCTGGATGTACATAGCTGTGGGAAAAGCACAGCGGCAGAAGAAAGGCGGGAGGCCGTATCTCAGCCACACACAGGAAGCAGAGAGCATGAATTGGGAGTGGGGCAAGGGTATACACTCTCAAAGCCCACCCCCAATAGCATATTTCCTCTACCAAGGAAAACTCCTCATTGACAGGCTCCAGAACCTCACCAGCTGGGGACCGAGTGTTTAAACACATGAGCCTATGGGACATGTATTGGGGGGGGGGGTGCATTTCTCACTCAAACTACCATAGCTGGAAAAAAAAAGTGTTTTCTGAGAACCAAACACATTTGAAGGGGAAACATATTACCCTGCTAGCTCCCAGGTCATTAGTAGCTATAAATTGGATTGATATATTACAGATATTAAACATGATTTTTTAAAAAAGGTCAGACTTCTCTATCCCAAAATTGAACAACCAACTACTCTCTTCCCCCACTTAAGAACACAAATCAAGAAGAAACCATAGATAAAGTCCATGAGAAGTTGGAATTTTCTCAAAGTAAGAGCATCGATACAAAAGAGGGTTCTTCAAGGTGCCTGCAAGAAGCAGAAGTCTAATGGCCCCAGGAACTTCCCCTCTGATACTGAGCTTTGAATGTTCCACCCCGTTCAGTGACCCCAGAGCACGCGCCTTGCTTCATTAGAGGAAAGCGAGGGCAGGGGGCCACCAAGCAACTTTAATGAACACCTAACCAACACAGATCTGGCTTCAGTTGAAAACACAGCCCAGCCAATGGGGACTGCAGCCATGTGAGGTCCTGGGTAGGGGACCCAGCCAGATGTGCTCTATGCTCCTGACCCATGAGACCACAGAATGAGAGTGCATGACGTTCAGGAGCTGCCAAGATCAATTGTTTGAAACAGAGTGTAAAGGGCCCTTGATTGCTCCCCCAGAGGTTGGCTGACTCTGCCCCAAAATCCAACACAGCGGCGACTGAACCTTCCTCACTCTATACAGAAGGAAAAGCATATTATCTTTCTAGAATGCAGATCAAACATAAGACTAACCCAATCTTCACTTTAGGATGAGGACCTGCCATTAGACGGCTCCCTAACCACACCCAGACGTGCTGTAGATGAAGACCTTGGTTCACTGCCCAGAACCCATTTAAAAACACCAGGCATTGACCTGAGAATTTTCCTAGCATGCAGAAGGCCCCAGATTCAATCCCCATGACCACAAAAAAGTCATAATAATAGTAATTGCATGAATGTATCAAAATGTATCAAATGAAGGGAAAATCCAAGCAAGCAGATAGGACATTTTTGTTAAAATGGCTATCTGTATTTACTGAAGATGTGGTGTGTGCCAGACACAGGACTAGGGACTTCGGACATGCCTCTCCTTCAAATAGGTGAAGAGATGGCTGAGTCTCTAGGATGTCAGACAGGCAAGGTCACCTTCCACCTGTAACCCCTTGCTTGCTATCCTAGGAGTATCTGCATCATAGCCACAAACTGTATTTAATAATGTGTCCAGGTGGGGGGGCTATGGGTCAGTAGGTAGAGTGTTCCCCTAGCATGCACAAAGCCCTGGGTTCAATCCCCAGCACCCCATGAGTCAGGCAGGAGAACCTGACCATCAAGGTCATCCTCCGAGGCCAGGCTAAGCCATGTGAGAACCCTTGCCACATCCTGCACAGCTTGGTCCTGGAAACCAAGGTCTGGTGAGGAGAGGGAATTGAAGAAAAGACAGACACATGTACAGAAAAGCTGGGATTGGCTGGGCTGTGTTTGCATGGAGAGAGGATACCAGCTACTCAACCAGGGATGCTCTTCCATTCATCTCAGTAGGGGGTCTCTGTGGGGTCACAGTAGGGGGTTTCAGTCAAGGGCTCAAAGGGGGTCTCTGTAGGGGTCTCTGTAGGGGGCAGCCAGGTTGCAGCTATTAGGGAAGAGAAAGCGGTGATGGCTTGTTTTGCGCACACTACCACCACCCGCACTTGAACCAGAGGAAGGCTTTGCCCATGAGTCTAAGCATAGGTGTCTGTGTCACAACTCAATAACACACCCATCAAGAACATCTCAGGTCCATCAGACCACATGGTTTGCTGCCAGAAGCAGATGGAAGAGTCGCTGCAGCTGCACAGATAGCCCACCCAGCAGATAAGTCTAACCCACCTCCAACTCCACCGCTGTGTAAGTTTTGGCCAAGGCACTTTTTGTCTCCGGAATGTTTGAGAACTCAGAAGCAAGACACTAAACTGGGACCAAACATGGTTTCCTCTTTTTCCAGCACGAAACTCAATCCTCATTTCGGAGACGATATTTTATAGTGTGCAGAGGGCCAGACAACCTTCCTCTGACCTCAAACTGTAAGACGCTAAGACTTCTGAGAGATGCTATCAGAAATGGCCCAGCTTTTCAGTCAAAAAACATCCATCTTGGGTTGGGACCGTGGTTCAGTGGTAGAGTGTTTGCCAAACATGTGAGAGGCACTGGGTTCAAATCCCACCATCATAAGAAATTCAATAATTCCATCCTCATGTACAAATCATTACTGAGTAGATAATCAATTTTGAACCCAAATTGGGTGTTCTTGTAGCAATCAAATACACCGACCAGGAAAGACCCAGAAACGGTTGAAAGGACCTCCAAGATTAATATAAATGGACTCAGGTATTAAAATGCCTCAGCAAGGCATTGTGGTACACACACATCACTAATTCCAACACTCGCAAGGTAGAGGCAGGCAGATTTCTTTGTTCAAGGCCAACCTGATCTACAGAGAAAGTTCTGGGACAGCCAAGGCTACATAGTGAGACCCTGTCTTTAAAAAAAAAAATCACATACGTTTTTGTGTTTTGTTTTTGTTTTGTTTTGTTTTTTAAGTGATATCTCTGCTTGGCTAGGGAGATAGCTTAGCCAGTAAAGTACCTGACACAAATATGAGGATCTCAGTTCAATCCCCAGAACCCATTTAAAAACATCAGGCAATGACATAGGAACCTGTAATCCCAGCACTCAGTAGACACAGACTCTGTGGGAACCTAATCTACTTGGCCAGTGAGAGGCCCCATCTCACAGAAAGGTCAGGGATATGGGGAGGATGCTGAAGAGGTGGCTCCATAGTTAAGAGCACTGGTTGCTCTTCCAGAGGACCCTGATCCAGTTCCCAGCACCCACATGGAGGCTCCCAACCATCTATGACTCCAGATAGGATGCTGTCTTCTGGTCTCCTTGGGTACTCTACACCCTTGGTGCCCAGACATACTTGCAAGCAAAACATACCTAACAGATACAATAAATCCAAAGAAAGAAGGAAGGAAGGAAGAAAGGAAGGAAGGAAAGAAGGAAGTGGGGAGAGAGAGAGGAGAGAGGGAAGGAGAGAGAGGGGGATAGATTGAGGGTGCCTAGGGAATTACATTTAAAGTTGACCTCTGGCCTCTACAAGCACTCACTTACACATGTACATACCCCCACACACGTGAATATGCACACGTGAACATGCACACAAACACATACACACATACAAAAAAAAAAAAAAACTAAAATGTTTCTGCTCAGCCTGCCCAATGTCTTACTGGAACCTTCATCACAGATACACTGACCAATCTATGTGTGACTCGTGTCTGAACAGCTTGGTGACAATCAGCGCTGGACCCCAGAGTGGTCACAGTTAGCAAGTAAAATCAGAGTCATGTCTGGGTGAATGTGAGTCTTAGTGGGGCAATGAGTATGAATTCAGTGTAAGCAGGCCTTTGACACTGGATGGAAGATGTTCTCATCAGGAAGGTGTTTATGGGGCCAACAAGATGACTCAGCCAGTAAAGGGACTTGCAGTCAAGCCTGATAGCCTGAGTTCAATCCCTACGACCCAACGTGGCAGAACCCACCCACTCCTGAAAGTCATTCTCTGATCCCATGGTTGTAGCAAGTGGGTTATGCCACAAAGGTACTGTCTTAGTGAGGGTTTTACTGCTATGAACAGACACCATGACCAAGGCAACTCTTATAAGGAGTTTAATTTAATTGGGGCTGGCTTACAGGTTCACAGGTTCAGTTCATTATCATCAGTGTGGGAGCATGGCAGCATCCAGGCAGACATGGTGCAGAAGGAGCTAAGAGTTCTACATCTTCATCTGAAGGCTACTAGCAGAATACTAACTTCCAAGCAGCTAGAACTAGGGTCTTAAAGCCCACGCCCACAGTGACACACCTACTCCAACAGGGCCACACCTACACCAACAGGGCCACACCTACTCCAACAGGGCCACACCTACACCAACAGGGTCACACCTTCTCCAACAGAGCCACACCTACTCCAACAGGGCCACACCTGCTCCAACAGGACCACACCTACTCCAATAAGGCCACACCCACTCCAATAGGACCACACCCTCCAATAGTGCCACTCCCTGGGCTGAACATATAAAAAGTATCACAGGTACACATAAATAAGGAGATAAGAAATGTGATTTTTTTTTTTTGTAAACAGCTGGTGAGACAGCTCAGTGGGTGATGGGAATTGTCACACGCGCCTGGCAACTTGAGCTGGACTCTCAGAACCCTTGTAAAGGCGGAGGGTGAAAACTTGACCCCATGAAGCCGCCCTCTGACCTCCATGTGTGTCATACCACATGCGTACCCACATCTCCCATGTGTACACACACGCACACATACACATAGCATGCATATACACACATCATCACAACAATCCATAAAATTTTAAAAGGAACGGTGTTTGTGAGGACTAGGGAGATGGCCCAGTAGGTGGAATGCTTACTGTGAAGACATGAGGGCCTGAGTCTGGATCTCTGGCATCGGAGAGGAAGCGAGGCATGGTGGTGCACCCATTTCTGGGAGTAGGAAGACAGGGGGATCCCAGGAGCTCACTAGCCAGACCAAATGGCAAGTTCTGGTTCAATGAGAGGTCCCCATCACCCACCCACCCCCAAAAACTAAAGTGGAAAGTGATGGAATAGACCACCCGAAGTCAATGTCTAGCCTCTAAGCCTGAGCACACAGAAGAGAGTACACATACACACACACACACACATGTACACACTCAGTGCTCACTGCTAAGGTTGGTCACCAGGTATCAACTGACAGTGAGGGACGAAAGAGATTCTCCGGTGTGTGACTGCACAGAACTGTGACTCCCCACACTAACTCACAGACGGCACATCCCAGAAAAGCAAGGAGGCACGCGGTCCTGAATGTGTCTGCCGCAAAGAAATGTGCAGTGCAGCCTGAGATGGAAGTCGTCCCCAACCCGAACATTAGCAATAAACTCGGGTACTTCAACATCATGCTTGTAGGAGCCATTTCTACGCGTCAGTAAAAATCCACAATTAAACGCATGCGATTTCACAGGTCAATAGAAAAGATAAGGATATCTATCTGGATTTGAGGTAGTCGAAATATATATATATATACATATATATATTTATATATATATGTATATGCGTGTGTGTGTGTGTGTGTATAGTGTATATGTATAAAATTTGAATTTTGGATTTTATTCTGCAACTCTACCCAGAAAGAGACAACTCGGGCCGGGCAGTGGTGGCGCACGCCTTTAATCCCAGCACTTGGGAGGCAGAGGCAAGAGGATTTCTGAGTTTGAGGCCAGCCTGGTCTACAAAGTGAGTTCCAGGACAGCCAGGGCTACACAGAGAAACCTTGTCTCGAAAAAAAGAAAAGAAAAGAAATAGACAACTCAAGCTCCCCAATATGACCAACACTGCACCCCCTGACCCCTGTCCCCCATTTCCTGACCCCTGACCCCCACCTCCTGGCTCCCCACCCCCTGACCCCTAGCCCCTGACCCCCACCCCATGCTCAGAGTGCTGTAGTCCAATCAAACATCCCAAACAATTCCCTCCTCATTTGCTAGAAACATCTCTGGGTTCTACGGGATGAGGATGGAAGGGGTGGTGAGGCTGGGGGAATCCCAGCTTTGCGTAGTGTCAGGACCACAGTCACGTTCCCTGTGAGTGGTCACCCTTGATGTGGGAGTTTCCTTCTTTCTGTGGTTGCCATGGAAGGAAGGACTAATTGTTTGGATTAGTCCCTGTGCTAATGATGCTGAGGGTAACAGTGGGCAGGGAGGAAGAATAGGTCAGTAAAGTTCCTGATGCATAAGCATGAGGCCCTGAGTTCAAATCCAGAATCCACATAAAAAGCCAGGTGTGGTAGCACACACCAGTGCTGGGGTTAGGGCAGAACCAGGAGGATTTCAGGAGCTGACTGGCCACCTTAGGCAAGGACTAAGCTTGAGAGGGGCTGCCTCAAAAATCAGTGGAGAGCGGTAGAAGCCACCACCAGAAGTCAGCCTCCGGCCTCCAGACACACAGGATTCGAGGCCACGCCTGGTAGTGCACAGCTACGATCACAGAATTTAGGAGGCTGAGGTGGGATGGTCGCAAGTTCAAGATGAGTCTCAGCTACGTAGTGAGACCTTGACTCTAATCTTTTTTTAAGGACTTTTGAAAGTTTCTTCTTTCCCAGATGTTCACATGGCAACCACGGAAGGAAGGAAACTCCCACATCAAGGGTGACCACTCACAGGGAACGTGACTGTGGTCCTGACACTACTCAAAGCTGGGATTCCCCCAGCCTCACCACCCCTTCCATCCTCATCCCGTAGAACCCAAAGATGCTTCTAGCAAATGAGGAGGGAATTGTTTGGGATGTTTGAGCACAGTTCCCTCTGCCCTCCATCACACAGGGGCTGACGAGGCTTCAGAAGCCCAGTCTGTATGACTCAGATTCCTGACTTCCACATGTGCTCTGTTTACATGCAGCCTGTCTTTAGGACATAAGGAAACAGGTCCCGGGAGGTGGGAGGTGATGGCTCAGCCAGTCAGGGTATTTGCTGGCAAGCCAAACCTGAAAAATTCACTTCAATCCTTGGGACTCACATGATAGAAGAGAGTTGTTCCCACAGGTTGTCCTCTGACCTCCACATGCATGTCATGGAGTATACACATACATACACATACACACACACACACATGCACACACACACACACATGCACACACATGTACAAATACACACGCATGCACACACACTCACACAGACACACTCACACACATACATACACACACATATGCACAGACACACACACATGCACACATATACATGCACACACACACTCCTACGCCCCCCAAGAAATAAATATCCTAGCTGGGCATGGTAGTGCATATCTGTAGTCCCAGCTACTTAGCAGGTGAGGTAGAAGGATTGCTTGAGCCCAGAAGCATGGGAGGAGCCTATAGCCACAGTAGCAGTGTCATCTCCTTAAAACAAAATCCCCAATTGCATCTCTACATTGGACTTTTTACCATGTGCCATCTGGCCTCTCCTAAGCATTCTGCATTTTTATCTTCACTGCACCTACCCAAGGTCCTGTGAGGGAGGCGATATGACCCATCCCATCTAAAGGATGAGGCCACAGTGGCTTAAGGTTGCCCCTTTAAGTATCAGATTTCAGACTGGAATCCTGTTGGATTTAAATCCCAGGATTATACCCTCAACAGTTGGAGCATTGTTTCCCAACCGTGTCAACTGCCTACCTTCTCTATGGCCTCTGCCACCGCCACCACCACCACCACCACCACCACCATGCGTTTGAAAGCAGCAATTACTATTGATTTTGAAAACACATATGTTCAGTGGATGGAGAGAAAAAGCAACAACTTCCAACCACCAACATCAGGAGGCTCTCTGCCACCTGTCTAGCTTCACGGGACTCTGTCACCCTCTTCTGTCCTCCTCAAGCACCTGCACTCACATGCATATATATATAGATAGATAGATATATACATACACATGATTTTAAAATAATTAAAATGAGCCTTTTTAAAAATAAAAACATGTGTTCAAGCTAATGTAACTGTTGCATTCTCCTCCTGGTAGCCTCTCTCTCATTCTGGGAGGGCACGGATGTGGCAACCTAGTTGACAGGTTTCCCAGTGCAAGCCAAAGCCATTGCAGGACCGTGACTACAAATGTCAACATTAGACTGGGGAGATGAGCCACTGCTGAGTAAGGCCCTTGGTGAATAAATTCGAGGAGCAGGTTTGAATCCCTGGAGGGCCCACTGAGGGAGGAGAGACAGTCAGGAGAATCCCTGGAAGCTCATGGGGCAGCTAACAGGGCCTGCAGAGCCGTGAACAAGACATCCTGCCTCAAATGGAGTAGAAGACAAGGGTTGACACTTGACTTTGTCCTTTGACCTCTGCATGCATGTGTCATGAGCATGCCCTCCCTTGTACAGACATGCACACATCACACACACACACATGCCACCCCTGCTAAGAAAAAGTAGAGGAGGTTTTCAGGGTTGGTGCTACCAGGTCCCTATGAGTAAGGTCAGGGTCAAACTTCAACAACCTGATCCAGGCAGAGCAACAAATGACCAAGACACTCAGGGATTGGAATATGGGTCACTCCTCCAGGAGAAGAAC
Source organism: Mus caroli (assembly GCF_978045245.1). Taxonomy (NCBI): domain Eukaryota; kingdom Metazoa; phylum Chordata; class Mammalia; order Rodentia; family Muridae; genus Mus; species Mus caroli. The sequence continues at coordinate 121,648,106 of NW_028227259.1, read as the reverse complement.
CGAGGCCTGGGAGACCTGGCCAAGGGTGGAGGACATACATAGGGGAAAGGGAAAGCTTGTTCTACCTAACAGCCAATGCGGTGTGGCCTGTTGCAGAAGTGAAGATTTTAACAGACGGGTGAGAATTTCTGTTCTGTTTTGTTAAGAGTGTGTCTGTGGTTACCTTTAGTCCCAGCACTTGGGAGACAGAGGCAGGCAAATCTCTGAGTTGGAGGCCAGCCTCATCTACAGAGTGAGTTTCCGGACAGCCAGAGCTACAAAGTAAGACCTTGTCTCAAAGAAAAAGCAAAAAGAGGGCTGGAGAGATGGCTCAGGGGTTAAGAGCACTGGTTGCTCTTCCAGGGGTCCTGAGTTCAATTCCTAGCAACCACACAGTGGCTCGCAACCATCTGTAATGGGATCCGATGCCCCCTTCTGGTGTGTCTGAAGACCGAGACAGTGTACTCATATACATAAAATAAATAAGTACATCTTTAAAAGCGAAAAAGAAAAAAAAAGTGCATTAATGCACTTATATACCCATATTAAGCAGATTTTTTTGTGTGTTCTTTCCTCTCATCATCTGATATAGCATCAACTGATATAAATTAATGGTTATTATCACATTTAAGTCACATGACAGCGCGAGAACTAAGCACTTCTCAAAAACCACAGTCAACTAGTCCAAAATACATGATGTATGGGCAGTTACGTGTGGGATAGATAGCCTTATCACGTCAGGAACAACAAGGCCTTTTACCGTTTTCATTTGGAAGTAAAGGAAGGAACTGTGATTTCAAGATGACAAAGGATGGACTTGTGGTGGTTAATCTTGGATGTCAACTTGACTGCCTCTGCCAACCCAAGCATTTTGGCACATCTGTGAGGGATTTTCTTGATTGTATTATTTGAAGTGGAAAGACCCACCCTCAATCTGGGCCCCACCTTCTGGTGGTGGAGCTCATATAAAAGGACTTTTGCTTTTCACCTGCTTGCCCTGGTTCTCGGTGGCAAGTTCATCTATCCTTCTGCTGAGGCACTCCTCAAGGGTGCTATAACCCACTTCTTCCAGATTCCCACACAGACCAAAGACTAGCAGCCCAGCAGTCCTCTGGGATTGCAGCAACAGAGGCATTCAGCCTCGTAGATTGAACAACTACTGGATCCTTGGCCTTCCCATCATGAGACAGCTACTGGTAGAATACTCGGGTCTGTCAGCTACTCTAAGAAATCCCCTTTTAAACACACACACACACACACACACACACACACACCCCTTAACCTCAAGTCACCTTGAGTATTCCCCATGGTCAAATGTACCACCTACTGGAGTGCTCAGAACTCCAGAACTGGCAAACCATGAAGGGACAGGTGAATTCCAGAAACAGAAGAGACAAGGGCAGTGAGCCATGCAGACAACCTGTTACAACGATCCCACCAGAACAGAGAGCAGCCGCAGAACTCAGGAGCACTGTGGTGGCCTCCCTCTGCCTCCTCTCAAGGACAAGGCACAGAAGACAAGATCTGGTGACCAAGAGACAGGTGGTCAGGCCTTGAGTCGTGGCTTTGTGTGCGGGTTGGATATCAGACAGCAGGCAGAGAAGAAAAGAGCAGATGAAAGAAAACAAACCACAAAACAGGAATGGCATATTCATGGCTCTCTAGAAAGATCTGGACTAAGTTATATCAAATGTGTGTATGTGTTCTCTCTCTCCTCCATCCCTCTCCCTCTCTCCCTCCCACTCTCCCTCCCCTTCCCCCTCCTCTCCTCCTTCCCCTCCCCTTCTTGTCCCCCTCCCCCTCTCTCTTCTCTCTTTCTCTCTCTCTGTCTCTCTCTGCCTCTGTCTCTCTCTGTCTCTCTCTGCCTCTGTCTCTCTCTGTCTCCCTCTCTCCCTCTCCCCCTCTCTCACACACACATATCATAGATCTTGAAGTCACTACCTATTCAAGGATAACCTTGACCTTCTGACCCTCCTGTTTCCACCTCCGGAGTACTGGGATTGCAGACAGACACGCAGCACTACATCCGGTTTATGCATTGCTGGGACTCGAACCCAGAGCTTTGTGTATGCTAGGTGCATGCTCTACCCTCTGAGTCATATCCCCAGCTACAAGATCTCCTTGTTCTGACCTTTAAAAAGAGGAGGAAATGCTAATTGAGGTGGCATCAGTCTGTCCTCCCAGAACCATAGAGGTTAAGCATAGATCATGAGCTGGATGTGATGGTGTGTGCCTTTAACCCCAGCACTTGCACAGCAGAGGCAAGCAGATACTGAGTCCGGGGCCAGCCTGATCTACAGATGGAGTTCCAGGAGAGCCAGGGCTACACAGAGAAACTCTATTTCAAAAACACACACAAAAATACATACATACATACATACATACATACATAGTCTGGACTATATAGCAAAACCCTATATTAAAAGCAAGAGTAAAGCCAGGAACTGGGCCAGGAACTCGGAACACACAGCAGAGAAAGTGAGGGCTGGGGGTGTCTCAGTGGATGGAGTGTTTGCCCAGCATGTGCAAAACCCTGGGTTCCGTGCCAACCTTCTCATAAATAGACTGTGGCGGTGCCCACTTGTAGCCCCATCACTCAGGAGGGAGGCAGGAGAATCAGAAGTTCAAAGTCATCTTTAGCTCTCCAGCAAACCGGTTGTTACCTGGGCTTCTCCTCCTATCTCTTTTTTTTTTTTTTTTTTTTTTTTTTTTTTTTTTTTTTTTTTTTTTTTTTTTTTTTGGTTTTTTCAAGACAGGCTTTCTCTGTGTAGCCCTGGCTGTCCTGGCACTCACTTTGTAGACTAGGCTGGCCTCGAACTCAGAAATCCGCCTGCCTCTGCCTCCCGAGTGCTGGGACTAAAGGCATGCGCCACCACGCCCGGCCTTTCTCCTCCTATCTCAACGGAAGGAGGAGAAGGAGAAGCAGCCTTTGACTCTGGGCTTCTACTCTAGAAAGAGACAGGTCCAGATTCTATTCTCACTCTGGAGAGCTGCTTGAATCAAGTCCCACCCACCCACCTCGGGAACTTGTGACAGTAGCACGGAAGGCTGGGCTCTGCCCTCACTGCTGCACATCCCCTAGTTCTGAGGTGAGATGGAACCATCTGTGTTTCTATCGAGGGGGCCGTCCAGGTGCACTGATGTTGGTGGCTGGAGGTGCCACTTGAAGAGCCAACAACCAAGACAATTCTCTCTGGGAGTATTTAGCAGTTAGGGAAACTGGGGCTCTTGGGAAACTCAGCACAGTGAGGTGTGACAATCATGCCCGGTTCCCTCTGACTGCAGTGACAACCTCTATGTCACCAGTCCCGGTGACAAACTGCCTTTGTTCAGGAAGAAGCACACACACACACACACACACACACACACACACACACTTTGCAGTCCAGGGTTGATAAAAACCCAAGGAAATACATGCTCCACCCAGTGATTCAGAGATGCCGGGTCCGGAGGCTCGGGGTGACGCTTGGCAGGTATCTCCAGTGAGATCTGGTCTCCAGGCAAAGGTGGAACAGCTGCACTCCTCTCCTGACACCCCGAGCTAACTAATCTACAGGGCTGGATTGACGTCAGCCCCAGTGGAAACTACTCTCCTGCCCTGACCTGTTTAGAGATTAAGAACACAGACCAGAGGGCGAGGGAGAATATCAAAAAGCATGAATGGAAAAACGGGTTCGGAAAGCGGCCACCTGGAAGAGAGCAGGCTGACTTGGGTGGACCTTACACTGTTCAGTTATGACATGCAAACAGAGAGAAATTAACCTGAGAGATTTCAAAAAAAAAATCTGGGGAGGTGTCAATTTTTTTTAATTTCCTAGGTTATTCCTCTAAAATTATAAAATATAATTTCAAAATAATGTTCTCGCCACTTCTTCAGGGACTGGTGGATCACTGGAAAGGTGTTCAAGACAAGGACATTCTTGACTTGTAGAGAGAAAAGAACTAATTGGAAATGTCTGGTAAAAACTTGAAGATTCTGGAAGGTTCTGGTGGGGTGAAAGGAAAAAAGAAGACTGCAAACCTTTCATTTGTATTTCTCCCACTCCCTTTAAGACAGAATCTTTCTGGGTACCAGAGGCTGGCATCAGACTCACAACAATCCCCCTGCCTCAGTCTCCCACATATGGCATGAGCCACCACAGTTGGCTTTCAGTCTGTATTTCAAGTTGAAATAAAAATAATCTGCATATGGAAAAGCAAATCTGAGAACATATTTAAATGAGTTTCTCACGCAACCACAGAGCTGTCTCTAAAGAAACGTCAGGGAGGGGAAAAAAATAGTTTAAAAACACATCAACCGTGGCTTTGCTTGGCTCTGTTTGTTTTTCCCTTGGACTAACTGTTCCCTGGTCTTGGCTTTCTCCTGGATGGCATGTCAGAAGCCCTCAGCAACGCCGATGAAGCAGGGCCGCTTTGTGAGACTCAAAGGGCTACTCAGACCTGCAAATGCACGGTTGTGTAGACACCCACCCTTGCTTTTAAGGAAATACACCAACACGAAGTATTCCTGGGCAACTTGCCTTAGGAACCAAAACATGGGGCGGAAGCAAGAGCTTTGGCATCTGCCCTTTCTCCTCCCTGGAGAATGTCACACTCTATCCATCTCTGTGCCAAGGAGCCAATAATCAATCAGGCAGGTTTTCAGAGCTTCCGTAGAACCACAAAATTCTTTAGTCAAATATGTTTTTTCTATTATTAAATTTATTCATCTATTTGGGCCTGGGAGTGCCCGTGCGCCAGAGTGGACTTTTCCAGGTCAGAGGAAAACTTGGAGAAATCAGTTCTTGCCTTCTACCAAGGATTGAACTCAGGTCGCCAGGCTTGTCCGCAAGCACCTTTACCCACTAAGCCATCTCAGCAGCCCCTCCCTGTCAGAGATGTTTCACTATCAGACACAGGCTGAGGCAAGAGCATCACGAATTTGAAACCAGTCTGGGATACAGAGTAAGATCCCATGCATCAAAGGACTGTGCTAACACAGAGCATCAAGTCCTATTGCTTCAACAGACATTCTCTCATGAAGAAGAGACACAGGTGCCGGGTAGATCACATCTGACCTCCCACAGTGCACTGTGGGGACCTCTGGACTTCTGTCATCACGAGGCAGTCATGCAGTGAAGGACTATTCCATCTCAGTGTGACCAGTTGCAGGTAAAGGGCTACATCTCAGAGGAATGACACCCTCCCTACCCAATCACGACTGTATCTCACTACTGGACACTTCTGCTGTCCACCATGTGAGTCCCAGGTACTGAACTTGGATTGTCGGGATTGGCTGTAAGCACCTTTATCTTCTGAGCCAGCTCACTGGGCCCCAAGGTGTCAAGTGCTTCCAAACCTTCATACATGATAAACTTCTATGCATCCTTCAAAACCCCATCTCAAAAGGACCCTTTTCTGCTTAACCTTCGTTAGGTATGATCAGTAACAGCTAAGGTTGGGGGGAAAAAAGCTACATCACTTGGGGGGAAGGGTTTCTTAGAAGTCTGAGCTTTTTTTTACTGCAATATTTCATCTTCCTTGATTAAACAAGAGTAGGCTTGACAGAGGAGATAAGTTCCTGTGTTCTCTTGCACAGGAGGGTGACCACAGATAACATCTTCAATCTGTACATATGAGGGTAAGCAAGATACAGACCATTCCGTTCAGATGACCACAGTACATAAGAGGCAAGGGTCTGTAAGGGCTTCATGGGGAAAAAGTGCTACCAAGCCTGACTTTGTGAGTTCCATCCCCAAGACCCACATGATGGAAGGAGAGAAGCGACCCCCACAAACAATCCTCTGACCTCCACACAGATTCCCAGCCCCCGACACATACTTCCACTGACCCGCAAACCAATAAAATATAAAAGGGGAAGGGAAGAAACCGAAAAATATTTCCATAAATGCTCTTGGATAATGGGATGGCGGGGTGCCAATGATGAACCTAACATGTTTACATCTCCTCTCAAAGGTTTGACAGGGAGTCAGACTCAAAAGCAGGAGATAAAGAGGGACCGCGCATGCACATGTTAAGGAACAGTGAACTGGCCTTAACACTTCAGAGGAAATCGTCTTCTGGGACTGCAGCCCTTGGGTATCTTCTTTTAGGGAGATGTGAGTGGGGAAAGCAGCAGCCAGAGGAAGCTTACCCAGTGTGTTTGTCTGTCTGTTTGCTTCGAGTCCCCTTCAGCTGGTCCCCTCTAGGCAAACACTGGAGGACAGGGGTCCCTACCTGGGCAAGGGGAGACAGGGTAGCTATGACATCTGTGTCCCCTCCCCCATTCTGCTCCACAGGCAGAGTGCTCCATCCCCAGGTGGCCCCGGAGCTGCACTGTCTTGGGATTTGCACAGTTTGTTTCTGGACCAGGACTCAGGGACCTGGTTTCTTTGAGCTGTAAATGGCTCACTCCTGTGTCACTGCAGTAAAGGAGGCTTAAGGAAATGTCTGTCCCCGTCCAGGACACAGTGGCCTCTGCTAGGTGCATGGAGAAACCATCACACCTTGTCCCTTCTGCCCCTTCCACACACATGCCTCTGCCTCTTCTGCCTCTCAACCTGTCCACGTAGTAGACTAAATAATGCCCCCCCCATCCACTCCTGTGTGGAACATGGAAATGTGACCTTATTTAGAAATAGCATCTGTTGTGGAGACAATGACGGTAAGAAATGAGAGAGGTCCCACTATATTAGGCTGATCCCTAACTCCAATGAGAGCATCCTTGTAAGACACAGAAGCAAGACACAAGGTAGAGACGGACAGAAGACCAAGTGGGGACGAGAGTTGCTCTGCTATGAGCCAAGAAACTCTAAGGCCACCGTATGCTACAAGAGACAGGAACCTCCCCTGCAGCTTTTGAAGGGAGCACAGTCCTTCAGAAACCTTGACTTCTAGACTTCTGGGGAGTTCTGGCCTTCCGGAACCATGAGAGAATAGATCTCTCATTCATCAGCCACTGATGTTTGATACAGTTGCTTTGATACAGCCACTGTATGGTACTGAGTAACTCATCTTCTCCCTGTGAGGGACTCTACAGCCTGGCTCATTACCCGTCTGTCTAGAGCCCAGCACCAACTATACTAACCTCTCCCCAGACTTCTTCTCTGTCCTTCCCGAGTTCTGAAGTAGTGGGCTTCATTCTGATCAGTGGGCTCCAGCGTTCCACCCACTTGCAGGCTGAGTGGCATGGTACACACTACATCCTGACAAGCAGACATCTCAAGTGCACGCTGGGACCGAAGTGTCCTTGGAAGGACTGAGAAGGTGACCCATGCAGAGCATATTACAGCATTTGGGAAACAGGATTTTCTCCCTCTCTCATAATCAGTCAGCAGTCAGCATCCATGGTACCTTCTGTTACCCCTTTCTCCTCGGCTGCTCCGTGTAACCTCGAATAAAAGCAGAGCTAGGAGGCTTCTGGGATTCCTGGAAGACTCAGGAACTTAGTCACCGATGAATAATACCGGTTTTGTAGATGATCCACCTGCCACACTGTGATTTTTATGATTCCCGAAGCCACTTCCCAAAGAAGTCATTGTCCCAAACGGAAGCCCTGTGTGCTGGGTTCAGATCCAGTCAGCACTTGCTGGCATGATCCTTGAGAAGTTCTCTGATTTATTTCCCCTTCTACCCATGTCTGCCTCTTGGGCTGGTAACAGATGAGAGACAGTCACTCATTATTTTTACTTTTCATTATGTTTGTGTGTGTGTGTGTGTGTGTGTGTATGTGTGTGAACCATCTCTCCTGTCTCAAGAGCCAATAATGTGAGAAGGGTACAAAGCAATAACATTCTACATGTGTGAGCCGTGTTCATATGATGAGAACATTGAGGAGGACATGGGGTTGGGGTGGCTATGTCTATAGCCAATAGAGACACATTGAGGAACCCAAGACCTCAGCCATGCAGTAAAAGTCAGCAACACCCAACAGCACCTAAGGTACAAGTCACCCCAAGTCACTGCTGTACCGGTAACATGTACCCACAGTGACTTTTTGCCATGCCAAAACTCAGGATTCAAGATCTAACAAAGAGCTGGGGAAACAGCTCAGTGGTTAAACTATTTGGTGGCCGAGAAGCAATCATGGGGACCAGAGTTTGGTTCCTCGGAGCCCAGGTAAATGCCAGATGGTTGGGGTGGCCCCACATAATTCCAGAGACAGGAAACCCCATAGCAAGAGAGCAGGTGAGGCTAGCCATATTAGCAAGATTCAGGTTCAACTGAGAGACCCAGCCTCAAAGAATAAGTGGAGAGCAATCAGGGAAGACTGGACATCAGCTTCTGTCATGCACTCACACATGCGTGCATGCGCGCGCGTGTGAACACACACAGAGATGCACAAGCACATGGACACATGGACCCACATGTGCACACACGTGCAAACACACACTCATGCTCACACACATGCACAGGAACACATGGACACACAAGTGCATACACACTGACACACATGCTCACACTCATGAATATGCCCAGGAACACATGGACACACACTCATGCACACTCGAGCGCGCACACACACAGTTCTAACAAGCCCCACTAGCCCTTCTGCTTCCGTGCATTGCTATGAGAAAGCATTATTGACTAGGCAGCTTATTAACAGCAGAAACAACTTTCTAATGGTTCAGGAGGAGAAAAATCCAAGAGCAGGCGGCTGGTATAGTCAGGTTTGGTGAAGTTTCTCTCGAGGTTACAGATACCCGACTTCCTGCTGTGCCCACACATACTGGAAAGAAAATGAGAGAACTCAGCGAATCTCAGCTACAAGGGCCCCACCTTAAGCTCTTTGACCACTGAGCATCCATCACTGGCATCATGATGTCGGGGGTTTAAATGTCAACACAGGAATTTGAAGGGGAATGTCGACATCTGCTGTACTAAGCTTCCATGAACACTGGGGTACAGGCTTCTCAGCTGATGTGACCTTGAACTTGCTCCGTAAAATGACTAAATTCTAAATTCTATAGAGACAGTGTTGAGCAACACAGAAGTATCTCTGTCAACAGGCTGGTCACAGACCTAACTCCTAGAAAAATCCCAGGGTCTTTTCCCTCTGTCTTTCCCATGGGTCCCGACCAGTAAATGTTAAAACAACCTCACTTTTTCTAAGACCTGCTTCAAATGTCACCTCCTCCCTGACATCCCCGCCTCCAGACTCATGGAAGAATCCAGATGTCTCCCACCACAGGCACACAAAACCAGGTTATGCTCAAGGCTCCCCTATAACTCCATACAAGAATGATACATTACCGTATGTATAATAATCAGATGATGCAGCTATTCAACTCGAACACACACATGAAGGAACCACAGGGACATGTGCCCACCATGCCTGTTACTGCTGCCCTGCTCAGGGTAGCCAAGTTATGGGCTCAGTCTTGATTTCCATCAGCAGATGGATGGATAAAAGGAAAGATACTGTGACGTGGGGCTGGAAAGATGGTCTAGGAATTAAGAACACTGCTCATACAGAGGACCCACGTTCAGTTCCCAGCATCCCACACAATGATTCACAAGCACCAGTAACTCCAGTTCCAGGAGATCTGGGCGCCCTCTTCTGGCCTCCATGGGCAGCAAATGTGCACACAGAGCACATGTAAAGAGGCAGACCCTCAAAAACATAAAATAAAAATAAGTAAACCTTTAAAATAAAAAGAGAAAATGTGATGTGTGTGTGGAGTTTATTCTGCCATAAAGAAGAAAAAAACTGAGCTGGAAAGATGGCTCAGCTGGAAAGATGGCTCAGTGGTTAAGAGCATTGGCTGCTCTTCCAAAGGACCCGGGTTCAGTTCCCAGCACCCACGTGGCAGCTCACAACTGTCTGTGATTCTAGTTCCATGGGATCTGACACTCCCACACAGACACACACGAAGGAAGAGCACCAACGCACAGTCAATCAATAAATAAAAGACTTGTTTTTAAAGCACAAAAAATTGTCATTTAGAAGAAAATGGACATTATTAGAGATCATTATATTAGGTGGAATAGGAAATGGGGGCGGGGGGAGACAAATAATAAAGACAGACATTATGTGACAACAGAAAGGGCTATTTAGGAGATGAAAGGAGGAGGCGATGTTGAAGGGGAGGACAAGAAAGAATACAAGGTGATAACAGCGAAAGTACTGCGTGTATAACAACGAACATGTCATATCGAGACTGCCACTCTGTAACAAAGCATCCTACAAAAATGATGACGTTAGGGTTATGCGCCCATGGAAGAGCATCTACTGCGCATGCACAGGCTACAAACATGGGCGTGGTTGATGACGTTGGACTTGTGAGCCAATGGAAGAGCATCTAGGAAGCATGCTTGAGGTCCTAGGCTCGACCCCCAAGCACCAAAATGCACAGCTAAGTGAAGGTCACCCCGTAATCCCGGCATGAGAAGCTGAGGCGGCAGTATGGCTGTGCGTTCAAGGCCAGCCTGAGCTACATAGGGAAAATAAGTTTTGCTTCAGCTTTTGAGATACGGTATCACTCTCTGGCCTTGGCAGGCATGGAACTCGCAGAGATCTTCCTGCCTCTGATTCCTGAGTGCTGAGACTAAAGGTGCGTGCACCTGCATGCCTGGCTGGGGAGTCTTTTGTTTAATTTGGTTTTTTGTTTTGTTTTGTTTTTGTAGATTTCGTTTATTTTTATTTTACAGGCATAAATGTTTTTGCCTGCATGCATGTCTGCACACCGTGTTACATGCCAGGTGCCTATGGAAGCCAGAAGAGGAAGGCTCAGATCCTCTGAAACTGATGGTTGTAAGCCACCACATGAGTGCTGGGAATTGAACCTGCATCCTCTGGAAGTACAGCCGGTGCTCTTAACCGCTGAGCCGTCTCCCTGTGCCAGCAGTGTTTTCAAATAAAAATTTAAGTTTGTATTTAAGTATGCATTGTATTATTATATTGTAAGTTTTCAGGATGGAACCTGGGCCACGTACCTGCTACGTGACCTGGACACCCACGTTAAAAGCCAGTTCTACCTAGGGCCCTCGGCAGCTCTAACTTATAACACAGTTGGCACGGAGCCACACCACTTTAATTATCACAAGCTAATGAGAATCGAACTTCAGCAGATTCAATACACAGAATCCCGCCCAATCCCCTGAGTGAAGACCAAATATAGTCACTCCTATGGTCCATTAGTCCTCGCTCCTCAGAAAAACTAAGCCACTGACTGCACAGGCCTGAGGCTCACCAGGGACCAAATGACCCACACAAGAGCAGGTTGGGCCCATTGAATTTTAATGAACAGTTTATTCTCAGCAAAATATCTGCATCGTTGATGTCGGGCAATGGTGTGACCTGGTTTTGTAAAAGCACCTGTATTGGGTTTGGGCATGCTGGTTCCGCCTTCACTGCTGTTGGGCATCTGTGTGAATGACGAATTAGACGCTATGCTATGCCTTGGTGTGGATGTGAGAATTTTAACCTGGGCTCTCGGGATGCTTAGGGATGGACTGTCCTTCATTGTGGTCAGCTACACTGCTCACCATAGGGTAAGGATTAGCCAGCCTGCTCTACGCACCAAGTCTGATAACATAGCCTCAACTAGGTCATCGTCACAGAGAGTCTCTAGACTTTGCTAAATATCCCAGGCTAAGAACTGTTCTTGCAGGCCACCAAGAAGCCCCGGTAGATAAAGATATCTGCCGCCAAGCCTGCGAAGCAGAGTTCACCCTCTGGGCCTCACGAGGGAGGAGGGAACTGTTTCCCCCAGCTATCCTCTGACCTCTACACACAGGCTGTGTGCACGCGTGAATGACTAAATAAATTATTATAATTTAGTAAGAGTATGTTCACTTGTGTCGGTAGCTATTTAAGTAACACAAGAAAAATAATAACGTGTAGGAGGTATCTGAGACTTTTTTTTCTTTATTAATAAAGGAGCAAGGCTTGAGACGCCCCACCCGATACAGACCGTGCGCTAGGATGGGATGTTTAAGGTACAGATGCTGCCTGGGAGGCCAGGCTCTGAAGCCACACCGTGCGGCCTCTCTGTGCTCTTTCTCACCTCCGCAGCAGAGGACCAAGATGAACCGCTCTCACAACCAACCCCCTCTTCAAGTCACCTTAGTTTGAAAATGAGGAGAAATTGCGTAAAACCTGAAACCCTGGCTGGAGCGTCAGCACCATGACCAACGCCCTCCACCCCCCACCCCCGACCCTCCCCAGACCTTGATCCTTATTCTCTTGCCCCTGTAGAAGCAACTCCACTGGGGATGGCTTTCTGAAGAAAAGAAGAAAACAAGGGCCCACACGGGGTTTCCCAGATTCTGAGGCAAGGGCAGCAAGAGAAGTGGCAGGTTTGGACCCTGCATTTATTCAGGAGGCGTGGCTGAGCTCCTTCCCTGGGGAGACATAAACAAGCAAACGTGGCTCCCTCCTTACAGAGCCAGATGACAAACTGAAGATTCCATGAGAGGGAAACTTGGGGAACTCATGAGTTTATTGGGCTCCCTTACAAAGCAAGCGGGACCCCAAAGCAGCCTCACCCAGTATGGACTAGCGTACCCCAGCTGCGAGTCTCCACTTCAGTTAGTCTCCCACGGTTAATACTCCAGCTCCCCGGAGACTTGCTGTCTGGGCAGAATTATATCCTCATGCCTGGGAGGTTCAGGGAGAGCTGGATTCGCCATTGAGGGTCCAGTGACCGTCCCCACCCCACTGTCTCTGAGGGAGGCCCGTAGGTCCAGTCAGGCTCCTCCTGCCAGTGGTTGCAGTGGCCCTGGTGGTATTGACAATTGCAGTGGACAGAGATCAGCCACTGCCTTATCCGTACCAAGAATGCCTGGAGCCTTTTTGTTTGCTATCCTGAACTCTGCACCAAGTCTGCCTCCAGCCATGCTCTGCTCCTGACCCTGAACTTTCTGTCTCCCATGCTTGATAATAAGACTCCAGCCACAGACCCTGCCCAACCCGCCTACCCAACCCAACCGGGTTCTCCCCTCCTCCGCCTGCCCCCAACCCGCCCCCGCTGACCCTCGCCCTGCCCACCTTCCCCTGTCCTGTTATCCTCTGTCCTCTTTGTCCTGCTAGTCTCCTATTTTTTCCTGTTTGTTTGTTTGTTAAATCACACCTGATGCTGATCCTGTGCTTGCTGCCAAAGAGCCAGAGTCCCCAGGCTGCACAGATCCACAGCAAGAAAGAAACGGTCCATATTTCCCATGAGACCCAAAGTACAAGATTATTAATCGGGATTTTTGCATCTTCAATAGCTCTTAGCTGCCTTGAGCAGGGGAGCAAGGGACCAGGTCAAGAAGAGCCGAGCTTGGAGCATCAATGGCTCTGAATATAAGAGGCCAGATGATAAATCACCGACGGCCTCTGCCCAGCTTGTGATGACAAATGGCCAGACAGACCCTGGGCTGTCTGTGGCGGGAAAGTGACTACGGAGACAGAGACTGTGGAAGCCGCTCACATCACTCACTAACCCACGGTTCAATGACTTCATCGGAGACCCACACTTCTGAGCTCGGGAGACTGGCCTTACAAGTGTGAGGGTCAGAGGTCAGAGCCTTGGCAGCCATGGGAAAGCTGGTGCCTGGTGAGGTAAAAATGAGAACCAGGTGGACAGCTGGACTGGTGAGCTCCGAGTTGAGAGAGAGACAGAGACAGACAGAGACAGAGAGATAGAGACACAGAGACAGAGAGAGACAGAGAGACAGAGACAGAGAGAAATACTGAGGAAGATATCCAATATCAACCCTATCAACCTTGGGTGTCCATTCTCTACCTCTGTCCTTCCCTCCTCTCTCTCTCTCTCTCTCTCTCTCTCTCTCTCTCTCTCTCTCTCCCCCCCCTATCTCTCTCACGTACACACAAACCTACACACGTACAAACATGGATCACATACATATATGCACATACACACAAGTATATATGCAGCAGAGAGAAAGAAAAAGAGAAAGAGACACACAGAGAGAAAGATGAGAGAGAGAGAGAGCATGACAAGAACTCGGGACAATGTCGGTCATGATCAATACTGTGCAAATATGGGCTGCTGTTGGCTGATATCTCTACCCCCCACAGATGCCAACTCCACCGTGTCTCTATTCATACAATAAATATCTAGGAAATGATATGCAAATTAATAAAACCACCTTCAAGGCCACAGAGCAAGGCCACATTATAAAGAGAATTTACAGTCACCACCTAGCATGGCAGTTAAGGCACGGGCTCTGAAGTCCTGAAGATCTACACTCTGTCATTTGCAGGCTGTGTCGTCCTATGAAGCTGACCTACCTTTACTGAGCCTCAGTTTGCCCATCCAGGAAAGGGTGATTTGACACTTCTACCCAAGCGATCGATTGAGTGAGTGTGATGTGAGCTCATTAAGTGAGTGCGATTAGACCCCGAGTGCCCTTCCTTCAGGCTCACCGAGTGAAAACAACCCTTCCCATGAAGATGAAGTTCTAACAGGCCCATCTTTGCAGAACTAGTAAACTAATAAAGTGATTCAGATCTTCCAAAATGAAGTCACAGGCCAGAAGGAGACCCTCTACCCTTTTTCATAAACACAATCCCGGGGAGGGGGGTATCAAACATGTGTTTGTGTGTCAGCTATTTACGGAAGCTGTCAAGTTTTATTTCCCTGAATCTGAAGACGCTAATGGAGCGAGCGCAACAGACGGAGCCAGGGTGCCTTCCCAAGCTCTCGGGAAGGTTGGCTCTCTGCAGGCGTGTTGACAGTGGTATATTTAGGCTGTTAATCACACCCAGAAAGAGTCCCACCTATCTCAAGACAGGGCAAACCCAGCTTAGGCTCAAATTAGCAGCTAGCTCCCTATAACCCCCACCTCCCCTCCAGCCTCGAACTACTCAGGGGAGTTTGCTGGGAAATTCTCTCCAACCCACTAAAGTTCATCGCTCAAGGTCAGCCACGAGGGCAACCTCGTGACCCACGTCCCCGGAGCTGAAAAGCTGTGTGTCAATCACCTGTAGGTATAAGAAAGCACTGTTTATTAATTCCCTAAAGAAAATCCAAGGGGAACAGAGATCAGGATTAAAGCATTTGAACAATTTCACCCATGCTGGGCATCATGGGAGCTACCACTAGGGACCTGGGATTCAAAGATTTACCTGGTCTCTACATGCCTGTACCAGCTCTAAGCCGTACTAACAGACAACGAATCACATTCAGAACAATAAAAACAGATTTTAAAAACAACAACTACCTTAAATACAAGCATGTAGACCCCTAAGGTCCAAAGCTGGCAATGGTGGTCCCCACCCATCATTCCAACACTTGGGAGCCTGAGGCAGGAGAATGATGAGTTCAAGGCCAGCCTGGATCTCGTGTAAGACCCGTCTCAAACAAACAAGTACAACCATGAGCCTGGCCTTTAATCCCAGCACTCAGGAGGCAGAGACAGGAGGATCTCTGTGAGTTTGAGGCCAGCCTGGCCTACCGAGTGAGTTCTAGACCTTTCAGGACTACTACAGGGTGAGACCCTGTTTTAAAATAACAACAACAACAAGAGGTACACAGGCAGAGCCACACCCCTCATGGGACACAGGTCTCAGAAAAGATGGGGCATGAAGAGGAAAGAAAAACTTCATTGAGCCTCAGATCTCCCCACCACTCTGTTTGCAGTCTACACACTGAAATTCATTCATACCCTCAAAATCAATATGCATGAGATTCCCATAGCCATGAAGGCACCTGACTTGTCCCAAGTCCATGTCACTATGTCAAGGGAGGCGCCTTGCGGCCAGCTTGGATTTGTGCTTTCTGTTGTAGTAGTTGGTTCTCAAGCAGTCCATAGATCTAGAAATGAGCCTGACCTGGGCCAGAGGAGGCTCTCTGGCCATTAGAGAAAAGCCAGCATTTCTCAGAAATGGGTAACTGGTTCCCATCTGCCAAAAGGAGTCATGGCCCTTCTCTGGCAGGACCCCATTCTCCTCTGGCAGAACCTGCCATAGCACATGAAAGCCCACACTGGCCTCTGAGTTCCCTCCGTATCTCAGTGCCTGTTACACATTCTGAAGTCTAGGCTTAGCTCCCAGCCCCACCCTCTCCACAGCTACTCATCCTCCTTAGAATCCAGATGATCTCTCTCTCTCTCTCTCTCTCTCTCTCTCTCTCTCTCTCTCTCTCTCTCTCTCTCTCTCCCTCCCTCCCTCCCTCCCTCTCTCCCTCCCTCTCCTTCCCCCCCCCCCCCCCCGGGCGTTTCTCTTGTTCTCTCCTCTGGACTTTCCCAGTTGCCTCTGGATGTCTTTCTCTCTTTTTTTTTTTTTGGTTTTTCGAGACAGGGTTTCTCTGTGTAGCCCTGGCTGTCCTGGAACTCACTTTGTAGACCAGGCTGGCCTTGAACTCAGAAATCTGCCTGCCTCTGCCTCCCAAGTGCTAGGATTAAAGGCATGCGCCACCATGGCCCAGCTGGATGTCTTTCTCTTAACTCACAATAAAAACATTCTCTTGGGGCTGGTGAGATGGCTTAGTGGGTAAGAGCACCCGACTGCTCTTCCGAAGGTCCAGAGTTCAAATCCCAGCAACCACATGGTGGCTCACAACCATCCATAACGAGATCTGGCGCCCTCTTCTGGAGTGTCTGAAGACAGCTACAGTGTACTTACATATAGTAAATAAATAAATCTTTAAAAAAAACAAAACAAAACAAAAAACAAAAAAACATTCTCTTAAGAACAGAGTGGCCATACCAGCAGTTTCTTTCCTGTGCCCCTTGCATGCAGCAGTTAAAGTTGATTTTAGTGTTTGTAGTGTATCTGTGTGTGTGTGTGTGTGTGTGTGTGTGTGTATTTCTTTTTTGCAGGGGTAGCTTGAGAATCGAGCATGTGTGGAAAGGTCTGAGAACCACCTGTGGAAGTTAATTCTCTCTTCCTACCATGTGTCTTCTTGTGATGGACTTCATGCCAACAGGCTTGGCACAAGGCACCTTTCCCTGCTGAGCCATCTCTCTGGCCCTGTGGTCTCCACGATAAGGTAGAAATACTATCCCATTTGCCTACAAGGGTCATGTTCTTAATGGACAAAGCATATGTGCTAGGGCTGTGGCTCTCAACCGTCCTAACGCTGTGACCCTTAACACAGTTCCTTATGTTGTGCTGACCCTCAACCATAAAATCATTTCATTACTACTCCATAATTGTCATTTTGCTACTGTTATGGATTGCAATATAAAGATCTGGGCTGGCCGGGCATGGTGGAACATGCCTTTAATCCCAGCACTCGGGAGGCAGAGGCAGGCAGATTTCTGAGTTTGAGGCCAGCCTGGTCTACAGAGTGAGTTCCAGGACAGCCAGGGCTATACAGAGAAACCCTGTCTCGAAAAAAACAAAACAAAACAAAACAAAAAAGATCTGGGCTAGAGAGATGACTCAGCAGTTAAGAGCACTGACTTTTCTTCCAGAGGTCCTGAGTTCAAATCCCAGCAACCACATGGTGACTCACAACCATCTATAATGGGATCCAATGCCCTCTTCTGGTGTGTCTGAAGACAGCTACAGTGTACTTAGATACAATAAATAAATAAATCTTGAAAAAAAAATCTGATATGCAGATCTGACACTCGACCCCTGTGAAAGGGTCATGCAACCCCCAAAGGGGCCGAGACCTCCAGGTTGAGAACCTCTGGGCTAGAGGCACTTCACGGGTGGACAAGTGTTGGGCAGGAGTCAGGTAGCTCAGGGCTGGTGACTGAATACAATGGAACGTATTAAGAAACACACAAAGAACATGCGTGCGCACAGCAGGAATGGAAGCCAGCAGGGACTGGTACTGGATCTTACCTACATGTTCCCGGATCCGTGAAACTGCATTCAGAGCACCGCGGTAGCACAAACTGCTATGAACAAGGAGAGCCGACTGTACGTAAAAGCTGGGGACGCCTGCCCATAAATACATGGTTTGCCTGTTTGTTTTAAGGTAAGTCTGGTAAGTCTGGCTCAGCGGTTAAGAGCACTTACTGCTCTTCCAGAGGTCCTGAGTTCAATTCCCAACAACCCCATGGTGGCTCACAACCATCTGTAATGAGAACTGACGCCCTCTTCTGGTGTGCCTGAAGACAGCTACAGTGACCTTACATATAATAATAAGTAAATCTTTGGGCCGGAGTGAGCAGAGGTCTCCTGAGTTCTATTCCCAGCAACCACATGATGGCTCACAACCATCTGCACAGCTACATTGTACTCATATACATAAAATAAATAAATAAATCTTTTAAAAAAGAAAGTAAGTCTGTAAGTTTGGGTGAGAAGAAGAAGGAGAGGGAGAGGGAGAGGGAGAAGGAGAAGAAGAAGGAAGAAGAAAGAAAGAAGAAGAAAGAAGAAAGAAGAAAGAAAAAAAGGAAAGAACAGGGCCTGGAGAGGTGGCTCATCAGTTAAGAGCCCTGGCTGCCTGTTCTTCCAGAAAACCTGGTTCAAATCCCGGGACCCACAATCTATGATTTCTGTTTCAGGGAACCCAGTGCCCTCCTGTGGCCTCCTTGGGTGCAGGGCACATACATGATGGACAGATATGCATACACTCATACACATAAAGACAGCAATTACCATCTTTATATATATACACACACACATACACACACATTTTTTTAAATTTTTATTTATTGATTTTTACTTATTTATTTTTTATTCTTTATTTTTATTTTTATTTTTTTCGTTTTTCGAGACAGGGTTTCTCTGTGTAGCCCTGGCTGTCCTGGAACTCACTCTGTAGACCAGGCTGGCCTCTAACTCAGAGATCTGCCTGCCTCTGCCTCCTGAGTGCTGGGATTAAAGGCGTGCGCCACCACTGCCGGGTGCCATCTTTATATTTGAAGTTGGGGTTTCCCTTCAGCCCCTGCTGCCTCGGGAACCTCCCGCTCCTAATTGACTCTGTGCAGCCAGCAAGACAAAAGCTCCCAACAACCTAAGCAGAAAAACCCTCTCTTTTGCAGTGAACCAGCAGCGACTACAGAGACTCATGGCTGCCCAAGATGCTGAGAATAAGTGCCGGGTGGGAACTCTGTCACTTACCAGGTTATTTAATAGAATCCCTCCCTCCAAATCTCAGGGAACTCTGAAGAAATGGGAAGGATGTAAGAGCCGGAAGACCAGGAGACAAGCTGACAAATTCCATCCTCTAGACAGAGCGCAGCCAGTGTAATCAGTAAACTCAAAGCTGTGAAGGTTACTTGCACGGGGCCCTCACAACAGCCGAGGGTGGATGGGAGAGAGGCTCAAGGAACCTGCCCCTTACCGCTGAACTGCTAGCCACGGATTTGCTCCGGGAAAAAGGAGCGGTGGTCTTCAGATGTGTGTGTCCTCTTGGTGTCCACTGGACACTTCTAATCCCACAACCACACAGACGTCCTTGGGCAGACCCAGAGGTCCAGAAGCAAAGAGAAGACAGGGATGTAGGAAGGGGATTAGTAGGAAATAAGAAGGAGAGGACAGGGTCAGAGGGGGGATGAGAGAGATGACTGAGGGAAATCAGAATGCCTTCCATACCTGATTCAAACTATCACAGAATAAATGTAATTAATAATAACAACAATAATAAAGCACTGGAAATTGTCTCCTGTGATCTCTGCTCACTAAGGGGAAGTCAGCTCATGCTGGGAGTTTTTAATTATTGTTTATGACTATGGATGTTTAGCCTGTGTGTGCCTGTGTGCCACATACAAAGTGCCAGAAGCCAGGGGAAGGTGTCGGTCAGATCTCCAGGACTAGAGTGTGAGCTGGTTATGTGAGCTGACATGTGGGTGCTAGGAATCGAACCCAGATCCTGTGCAAGAGCAGCCGGGGCTCTTAACCACTGAGCTATCTCAGCAGCCCCTTACGTCCATCGTTTGAATTCATTTTCCAGGTTTCCTCTAGGATGCTCACAAGCGGTCGGATCTGGCCCACCACACATCAGCACAGCAGCAGCAGCAATGCCTATGAACATCATTCTCTCCAGCACAGCTAAATAATGCTCAGCTTTTACCTGGACCCTCTCATCCCTACCTACCCAAGAGGCAGGTCCTGAGGGCCCTTCATCCCCCGAGATGAAAAATCAACATCATAGTTGATCCAAGACACACAGCTAATGAGTGAGAAACAAAAAAAACAAAAAACAAAAAACAATAAAACTCCACACACCTGGGGGAGGGGTGGGGGGGGGAGAGAGAGAGAGAGAGAGAGAGAGAGAGAGAGAGAATGTGTATATCTGCTTGTCTCTCTGCCTTTGTATGCATGTGTGTATGTGTATATGTGTGTCCGGCAGTCTGTGTCTAGTGTTTATGTATGTGTGTGTGCATGAGTTTATCTGTCTGAGTCTGTATGTGCATACGTGTATATCCGTCTGTCTATTTGTCTGTCTGCATCTGTGTGTTCATAAATGTGTGTGTGTGTGTCTTTGTCTGTCTGTCTATCTATATCTGTGTGTGCACATGAATGCTCTGTCCAGGATATCAAGCAACGTGGATTTCTTTGGATTTGGAATCAAACCATATAGAAAGAAGAGAAGCAAGCCCCCACTCTCCCGATCTGATCCTCAGCCTCTATCCTAGGCAAAGTCTCACCAGGGCACCCTCTTCTCTACTGCACATGTAGATGCCCTGCCAGGGCACCCTCTTCTCTCTGTAGATGCCCTGGTCACTCCCTGACAGGGAGGGAGCTCTGGTGTGATGCTCAAAGTGGCCCCTGCGGATAGCACTCCAAGTGCCCGATAAGCATCTCTCAATTAGGATCCTGAAAGCTGCAGCTTTAGAGGCAAATTGTAAATTCGATTTGCATTATGCTCCGCAGCTTTGGATAAGATAATGGCTGGTAGCAATGAAGGGACCCAGCCAGTGCCGCCCGCCCCCTCCCCCCACCCCTGCCCCCAACCTTCGTGCCTCTGCAAGAGCTCTGGGTACTTCAGAACCTCTTCTGATGACCCATCCTCCTGGTCAAAGATCTGCACTCACACTGGAAGTAAACTCACCCACAGCCACAGCAGAAGCAGTCGCAGATGGTTGCTCTTGGCGGCAACAGACTAGTGACCTTCACCCTCTCACACCCTCCAAGAAACACTAGGAAAATGTAACGTGAGGATGCATGAAGTAGTTCAACCTTGAGACCCACCTGGGCTACCTAACAAAATGCTGTCTCAGAAAACCCCGCCGCTATCTAGGCTAGACCACCTTCTACAAGCATCTGGAGAGGCAGAACACATACCCTGTACAACCTTACATCCCAAGGATCTCCAGTCCCACCTGCCATGACTAGCTGTGTGTCATTTGGGGAATTACTAGACCTCTCTGTGGCTCGTTCTGTTTAGTCATGTGTCAGAGGTTTTTAGCTGGTCCCATGGATAGAACTAGCATTGTCAACGGGGAAGGGTTTAACTCGCTCACCCACTTGGTCCAGCACCCAGTAACACTGATCCGGGTGCATAGTGAGTTTAGCATTATTTAAAAGTAAACAGAGGACCACATTGGTTTCCCAGGCACCAACTAAATATCAGGGCAAGCAGCCACCACACACCAGTGTGTAAAACCAGTGCCCAAGAAGCCGCTTTCCCCTGTCCCCCATTTTGTTTATTTCAGGAAAGTATATGTACCATAAAATCCATCCTTGTAAGCATCCAGCTGCATATGACTAAGTTCACCATTACTGCTGTGCCACCGACCCCAGGACCTTTGCACTGACACACAGCGACATTCTCTCTACCCAGAGAAACAGACATCCTGCTCTCTCTCCCCAGGATTTTGACACACTTGGGATATACACGGAGTCACAGTGTGTCTTCTTTCACTTAACACAACATGGTCAAAGCTCATGTGCAGTTCGTCAGCACTCTCTTGAGATAGGAAGCGAAAGGTGGTTTGTCTGTTCGTCACGGATCGGATATGGTGATGGCTCCAACTTCACTAACTGGTGAATTTGTGCATTGGTAGCTGGGTGGGCGACCATTGGAGGGAGCATATCTCTGAGGGGGTACACCTGCTGTTAAGCAGCATAGCTTGGGTGGGGACCACCATCTCCTATTTGGGATGGTAGTGGCAGACACCTTTAACCCCAGCACTCCAGAAGCAGATACAGGTGAATCTCTGTGAATTCGAGGCCACCCTGACCTACAAAGGGGATTCCAGGACAGCCAGGGCTACATAGAGAAACCCTATCTCAAAGAAAAGAAAAAAGGAGGATAGCTTGTCTCTGGTCACATGCTCTGCCTCTCCAGTAGAGTCACATAACCACAAACCCAAGTCTCGAAAGCAGTAAGTCAAGAATAAACCCCTCCTCTCTTTAGTTGTTTTACTCTGGTAATTTCTCTTAGAGACAGAAAACGATGAATAGACCACAGGACGGAATATTACACAGCCATAAAGAAGGTATAAAGTATTAATTCATGTTACAACATAAACAAACCTAGAAAACATAAGTGCCAGAAAGCAGGCTCAAAAATAAGTATTGTATTAATCTATTTATATGTGGTACCCAGAAGAGGAAAATTCCAAAATGCAAAGTAGAATAGAAGCGGGGGTGGGGGTGGGGGTGGACAGGTAGATGTGGAGATCTTGTTTAGTGGGCACAGTGTTTCTATGGTGCGGGGGGTGGGGGGGAGTTTGGGTGGTGATGTTATTTGCATAGTAGTTACTGTCATTCAATTGTGCAGTTATAAGTCAGTGAAAGTGAAAAAGGAATATGTATATTTTTGCCACCGAAAGAAAAAAATAAAGAAAAAGGAGAGAAAAGAAAAGAAGAAAACCCTATTTAGTCGACCAGACTCTTGTTTCTCAAACTTGACCGAGCAAGTAGCCCTACTGATGGTAAAATGGATCTGTGGAGAGTGTGGGACTGCAGCTGGTTACTATCTCCAGTCAGCCTCTAGGGGGCGCTAGTGCTGCTGCCCATGGAGAGCCTTTGGAGAGACCCAGACCCAGCATATTAAGCACCCCCTTAGCATAGCTCTTATGTGTGTGACAGGGGTGGCTGGGGCAATGGCTCAGTGCATGGAGTGCTTGAGTTCAACACCCAGGACTTACAGAAAAAGCCAGTCATAGAGGTGTGATGCCTGTAACACTCAGGGTGGAGACAGGCAGATAGATGCTAGGCTCACTGACCAACCAGTGCAGCCTAAACGGTGGGTTCCAGGTTGAATGAGAAGCCCTGACTTGAAAATTAAGTTAGAGAGCTATAGACAAAGATGTTCATGTCTACCTCTGGCCTCTGTGTATGTACACACATATGCATACACACACACACACACACACACACACACACACACACACACACCAGAAACCTTGGCCATTGTTCTGGTTCCACAATGAATGTTAAAGAGCATCCAGTCCTTTCCAATGACTGTCTCTCTGGGCTATGCTCATTTTCAGGAACATGCTCTGAGTGGCCACCATGGCTTCATACCAGACCCCTGTGTACAGAGCCTCCTGAGTCACCCAGCACATTCCCCACACAGCAATCAGACCACACACCCAGCAAGCTGTTTGCTCCCATTTGAAATGACCTGAAGCGAGAAAAAGAAGTGAGGCTAGCCCCAGGGGAGTTAGCCCATCCACCAGTGTTCTCAGCATCCTTGAACACTTCTGGTGGCTGAAAGCTTGGCTTATCTCAGCATCTGCTCATGGCTCAGAGGAGGGAAGCCAATGAGAACAGCCAGGCCCAGGGTTGCAGAGAATAAAGGTAGAGGCGCTCTGGCCATGTGCCCTTGTGAAGGAGGGTGTGTCCTCTGGGACTGAGGTAAAACCCAGTGTAGATAGCCAAGCTCAGAGCCATCCACCCTGAGAGAATCCTGCCCACAGCATTCAGAACACTTTGTAACCCCAGTGCTCAAGAGCCTGAGGAGTCAGATACTCATGAGAAGGATCGGAAGTTTGAGACCAGCCTTGGACTGCAATGATTCTAAGGGAGAAAGAGAAAGAGGAGGAGGGGGAGGGGGAGGGGGGAGGAGAAGGGAGAAGAGGGGAAAGAGGAAGAAAAGGAAGAAGAGGACAATGATGAGGAGGAAGAAGAGGAGGTGGAATGAGGAAGAGGAGGAGGAAGAAGAGGAAGAGGATGGGGAGGAAAGGGGGGAGGAAGAGGAATAAGGAAGAGGAGAATAGGAAGAAAAAGAGGAGGAAGAGGATGGGAGGAAAAAGGGGAGGAAGAGGGTGGGAGAAAAAAGAGGAAGAAGAGGAGGAATGAGGAAGAGGAGGAAGAAGAAGAAGAATCTGAGGAGGAAGAAGAGGAAGTGGAATGAGGAAGAGGAGGAAAAGGAAGAAGAGGAAGAGGATGAGGAGGAAAAAAGGAAGAGGAATGAGGAAGAGGAGGAAAGGAAGAAAAGGAAGAGAATGGGAGGAAAAAGGAGGAAGAGGAGGAGGAATGAGGAAGAAGAGGAAGAAGAGGAAGAGGATGGGGAGGAAGAAGAGGAAGAGGATGGGGAGGAATGAGGAGGAGGAATGAGGAAGAGAAGAAAGAAAAGGAGGGGGAAGGGGGAGACAGGAGAGGAGGAAGGGGAAGAGGAGGAAGAGGAGGCAGTGGGGAGGACTTGGATTGCTCACCGTGATCTAAGCTGACAGTGCCCATGAGGATCAGGACTGAATATATATCTGTGCTCTGGACTGATGAGTCCATCTCCTAAGCACAAACCCTAAGCCCAAGGAACACTCCAGCCAGGAGAGCTCCCAGCAACTGGGAAGCTTCTCAGGGAAAGGAAGGAAACACCAAGTTTACCCAGGCAGCTGGATCCAGGGACACGAATCCATTATCATTCGGGGCTTCCCTCCGTGCTCATCACTGGCTGGACACAGGGCTGAACCTGAAGCATGTATAGTCATGGTTCTCAGCCTGTGGGTCTTTACCCACACACAAGGTGATATCCTCCACATATCAGATATTTACATCACGATTCATAACAGTAGCAAAATTACAGTTATGAAGTAGCACCGAAAAAAATGTATGGTTAGGGGTCACCACAACATGAGGAACTGTATTAAAGGGTCGCAGTGTTAGGAAGGTTGAGAACTAACAGCCATTCCTGTGGAAAAGCACTCTCCTCTTCCTACTGTGGAAACAGAGGCACACTGGAGTTTGCCCCCAAGGTTACAAGTCACGTCTAAAAGAGGCAACACTGTGATCCAAACCCACAGAGCTTTAAATACCGATTTAAAATGTGATTTGTGTAGGCTGGAGGGATGGCTCAGCCATTAAGAACCTTGGTCATTCTTACAGAGGATGGAGTCCGGGTTTCCCAGCAGCCACATCAGACAGCTCAAAACTGCCTCTGCTTCCGGATCCAGAGGACCGGTGGCCCCTTCTGTGAGAGTGCACATCAGCCCATTACATGTAAAATATAACATTCTTGATAATGCTGTTTGCATCCTGTGTGGTTGGTGCACACCCAGAGGAAGCCACTGAGAGGTGAGATTCGGGAATACAAACTCAGCCACAGAACCACCATTAGGTCCCCAGAGGCCCACACGCTGAGCTGGCTCAGCAGCCTGGAGACATGTTGGCCAGTAGTAGATCCTTTACGTGGTGAGTTCTGATGGGAGGAAGTTAGGCCATTGTGAGCATGACCTGGAAGGGATCCTGGGACCTGCCCTTACCTGTCTTCCTCTGTCCTTCCATAGACCCGAAAGCAGCAGAGACTAGCTATGGACTGAAGCTCTCAAACCTTTCATCCTTATAAGTCGATTTTCCTCTGGTGTTTTGTCACAGCAATGGAAAGCTAACTAACATAACATAACAGTCAAAAAAAAAATCAAACAACAAAACCAGGACAAGGGATCCAGCTCACTGGTAAACTCATATCCAACCTAAAAGCACCAACAGTGACCTACCTACAGCTCACAGTTCTTTGTCACGCTGCGACCGTTAGTCACAAACAACCAAAGTCAACTTTCTCGATTGTGTCAACTGGTCAACACGTTTTCGTGACGGTGCTCGCTGTTAGAGAGCTGTCCCAGCACATTCAAAGTCCTGAGCTCCATCCAGAGACAGAGAGAGGGAGACTGACACAGTTGACCTCGAGTTTCAAATGCACGTGTTTCTTATTAGTGTTTATTCATTGCACACAATGTTGGGGTCAGTGTGCCATTTGCATGCTTCTGTACAATGTATCCTGAGAATATCACCCAGCAACACTTTTAGCATAGGCATATCCGTTTATATACCTACTTAAGACTATTTGTCCTGTACCTGAAAGTCCAGTTCGGCAGCATTATACTGGCCACCCCTTGATCAGCTGCATCGTGGAGTCCTGGTTAAGTAAACCTGAACCTTTAACTTTCCCAGGATCCTCCAGGTTTCTATTAAGATTACATGGATTGCTCAAATCACAAAGTGGCTATGTGAGGGGCAGAATAAAGACTCAGGCACTGTGCTCTGGCTTTCTGCACACTTACTACCTCCAACAAAGAGGAGAAGGCCAGATGATGTCTGGCCACACTGGGCTGAAGTGGCCTGGCAGAGGGAAGGTTATAACATAAGCCCACAGGCATTGTTACAGACAGTGACTTGAGACCTGATGGCTGGGCGACACACTCGTAATGTATCCTTTACCCAGTTGCACCGAGATTACAGCTCACAGCTAGAAGAAGCAACACTGTGATCCAAACCCACGGCGCTTTAAATGGTGTTTCAAAATGTAACTTATGGGGGCTGAGAGATAGCTCAGCTACTAAGAGCGTTGGCTGTTCTTGCAAGAGGATCAAGCTGGGCTCCCAGCACCCACATCAGATTGCTCCAAATTGCTTGGAATTCCAGGCTGTGACTGCCTGCAATGGCTAGTAGCCCAGATTGGGACTCCCAGATTGATACACCTGTTAGAAACCATTGGCTCATCCAGCCACTCCCACCATAGCCTCTAGGAACAGCATCCCAGGTCTCCTTTGGGGACTTCCCAGGTCTCCTTTGGGGACCATCGCTGGTCCATGGCGCTCGAGAAGGGCAGAGCTCACTGCCTGAGCAGAACAATGAAAGCAATGTGTCTTCCTGAAGCTCAGAATAGAGAAATGGTCATGCCTGACAGGTGGGAAGGATATCCCACATATCCATGGGAGCCACATGGAAATAAGTGTGCACTTCCTGTAGGGCAGCTGAGGGGAAAGGATGCCAGTGTGAGGCTCCCAGCAGACATTCTGGCACCACAAAGAAAATCTGCCTGACTGAACACAACTGGAAGGGGCTGGAGCTGAGAGCCAGGGGTCACCCCTAACCTCTAAGTAGCTAGATCCCATCTGAATTGGTGCTCCCCCAAAACTCCCCAATTACATACATCAAGGAACAGCGGATTTGAGTCCATATCTATTTCTTGCAACCAAAAGAGTTCAGATGATTACAGCCATAAATCTCTATTGTGGTTTGGTTGTTATTGTTGTTTTGGGTTTTGCTTTGTTTTGTTTTGTTTTGTTTTGAATTCAATCACTGGACAGGTAAGGTCCAAACCCTGTTCGCAGTAAGTGCTAAGTTACTGAATTACTAAGCTGCTTAATATAACCAGCATCCGACCACAGTCTACCAGTCTGCAAAGCGCCATCCCTAACTCATGGCCTCTAAGAGCTTGCGGTGTCTGTCCTCAACCCACTGATGGAAGGAGACATGAAAACTCCAGGCAACTTATGTGACTCCTCTGCCCCAAACCCTCCAACCTGTCTCTCCCTAACTGGTCTTCACAGGACTCTAAAAGTCCATGACTTGGCCCCAGTTCACTTCTTGATCTGATTTTTCATACTCCATTCCGGTCACACACATTTCCCAGCTTTTCCTCTGAGACCACTGGACCTTTGCACAAACTGTCGGCTCATTCTGAATCTCTTCTCCCCGAGGGGCACCACAGACCTCCTCACTTCTCAGGGTCTCTTTTCAAATGCCACCTCTCCCAGATACACACCCCACCATCTCCATTATTTACTACATTTTTAAATTCTTGTTTGACGGGGGGGGGGGGGGGGTAGGGGAGGGGAGCACCCATGTACCTGTGGAAGAAGGAGATCAGAAGGCAGGAGTCAATTCTCTCCTACCATGTGGGTCCCAGGATCAAACCCAGGTGGTTAGACTTAGGTGCACGCATCATTTCCTGCTAAGCCAGCTCTGCAAGCCTCACCTTCTCTCAGACTTTACAGCACCCCTCAGTTTTGGAATGTGTGTGGAGGTCAGAGGTCAACTTTCCGAGTCATTCTTCAATAGCTGTCCACATTGGGTTTTGAGCCAAAGTCTCTCACTGGCCCAGAATGTGCTGGGTGGGTGTGAGCCCCGAGTAATTCAACACTGAGAATACAAGCATGCATCGCACCTGGCGGAGCTGCGTCATGACATCACTGCATTATGTCGGAGCTGTGGATTGATGTTGAATGTCAGACTGAACAGTAGGCTGCTTTACAGAACTGGCTCTGTTCTTTTTTTTTTTTCCTAAGATTTTTTTTTTATATATGTATAAGTGTTTTCCCTATGTGTACATCTGTGCACCACGTTCGTGAAGTGCCCATAGAAACTAGAAGAGGGTGTCTGATGCTCTGAACTGGGGTTACACACTGTTGTGAGCCGGGAACTAAGTCAGGTCCTCTGCAAGAGCGGTTCTTGACGGCTGAGCCATCTCTCCCGGCCTCATCTCCCCAACCCCAGACAGAGTCTCACTGCGTTACCCTAGCTGGCCTAGAACTTGCTGTGTAGACCAGGCTGTCCTCAAATCACAGCGACCCTCATCCCTCTCCCTCTAGAGTAACGGGGTTAAGGGCGTGCCAGCATGCTAGGCAACTCTCTGTGTTGCTCTCTGGTGGTCTGTCTCCTAGACTGCTTGCTGAGTGTGTTTATCATCAGGCCTTCCCTAGTTCACTCCCAAACCTATTCCTCGGTCTCAAACCCTGCACCTGTGTTAAGGTTCTGGACTCTGGAAGACCCAGGAGAAAGAAAACAGGTCTCTCAAACAGGAGGGCAGCCCCTAGGGAACAGCTGGAGCTAGAATGCCTGAGACCCCTCCAAAACCCCTCTGAGACCCCTCCAAGACCCCTTTTCTGTACTGTCCCAGGCCCTGCCCAGCTCAGCAGACAAGCAAAGATGGCTGGCTGGAAGAAGCTGTGATTACACGAAGAGAGGACTGGCTGGGGGTGGAGACTGGGGGGGGGGGGGTAGGTGAGGGGGAGTCCGGCTCTTAATCTCAGTTCATTTAGGACTGCTCTCTTCCTCGTTAATCTAATCAAACAATGGCCGGCCTCTCAGCCCTCTAAGCATGCTACTAATGAATTTTTCATAACCCCGCGGAGACGCTTTCTCTGCTGTTGTTGATAGTAACGGAGCGAGGCCAGAAAACATATTTCCACTCCCCCAATCTCTTCTCTCCCAACTGCACCTCCTCGTGCTCCAACCCTTGTGACTCTGAGTCCTACGCATCCTGCGCAGCAGTCTCCCAAGGTACTGGGTGTGCCGCGCTGCTAACAGAACCTGCCTCTACCTTAGGGGACCAATAAATCCACGTTAGGCTTTCAAATCGTATTTGAGAAGTGGAGACGGTCGATTAGAGGGGCTTATTCAATTTGGCCGGTGACACGCCTCGCTCTCCTATGAAATGCAGCCAGGAAGCCAGAGGAGGGAAGAGAAGGCGGACTGCTGGTCTCTGGGTTTCCCAGAGAGCCTGGGGCTCTGGAGATTTCAGCCGCTTTAGAGTTTGTTTGGTTCCCTGATGCCTTTCCTACCTCTGAGTTTCTGAGTATTCTGTTCCTTCTCTCTAGAACATCCTTTCCTTGTGAGCATACGATCTCAACTTTCATGCTGTTGGGTCTCAGACCCAGGACAAGTCTCACTTCGTACCTGCGTCCTCCACCCAGCTCTCCCAACATCCCTAAATGCCTGTGGCTCCACCCAGCACACCTCGCCCTGCCCCCTACCTAAGTCACCCCCATAACCCCGCCACAGGCTGGGCTTCCGCTTCCCTTCCCCCAGCTTGATCCCTACATAACTCAGCCATTTTGGTCTTGGTCTCTTGGCCCTGGCCACCTCTCTTTGCCAGTGGCTCTCCCTCTGTCTTTCTCCCTTATATCTACAACAAAAGCCTTTCCCAAACTTGGAGTCGTCTGGTACAACTCCTTTTATTTCACTTTGGCATTCAAATGCAACGTGGCCAATGTCTGAGAGCCTGCTGTCCTGCATCCGGGCGCCAGCACTATTCCTACCATACAACGATAGCTATTTGTATCTTGTGCTGGCTCAGCAAGGCTTCAGTCCAAAGCAGCCGGCCAGGTCACCTTTTGAAGCAGATGTGAATGGTCGAAGACTAAAACTCATGCTACGGTCTCTTCCCTTTGAGTTATGTTTTAGATTCCAGCCTGGCCCATCAGCACTGTGACCTCCAGTTCCAACTGGCTGGTTCTTTGAGAGGATGGACCTGAGCCAGCCTTTAAACAGACAGCGTGTTGGGTACTTCAGTACTTGGGAGAGGTAGGGCCTGTAGTGTCTTGAGTTCAAAGTCATCCTCAGTTACAAAGAGTTTTAGTACAACCTGGGCTACAGACAAAAGTTACGGGAAGGAACGAGGGAGGGAGGGAGGGAGGGGGGGGGGCGACACTTATGACTCTTCAGACTGTCCTCTAAGGTGTTTTCAATGACACCCAGGAGCTCTGGCAGGCAGGTGTCTCCTCAGTGGCTGCTTCAAGGACTTTGTGTATAAATATTTTCATCTGTTGTTCAAGGAAATACCTGGTTAAGGGAGAGCTAGCATGGGAATCTGAGCTTTAAGAGAGAGTACTCATCACTTACTAAAAGTACAGAAATAAGGGGCTGGAGAGGCGGCTCAGCGGTTCACTGCTCTTACAGAGGATGGGGCGGGGGGGGGGCCTCAGTTCCCAGCACCCACACTGGGAGGCTCTGTACAGTGGCTTGGAACCCCAACTCTAGAATGTGTACACCATCCCCTGGTCTCTGAGGACATCTGAGTGAGTGTGGTGCCCACAAACACACACAAGAACACACAGAAACATAAGTAAGCTTTGTAAAGAAATCTGCACATAAGTATTGAAGGTGGAATGTCACAATGTTGGAAGGATTCTTCAGATTAAGGGAGGGGGGAGGAGAATGGTTCACTGACCACAATTTGATTGGGGGATGTGTGTGTGTGTGTGTGTGTGTGTGTGTGTATGATTCTATCTAGCTTGTGGGAGTTTGAATATGCTTGTCCCAAGGAGTGGCACTATTTAGAGGTGTGGCCTTGTTGGAGTATGTGTGGCCTTGTTAGAGTGGGTGTGGCCTTGTTGGAGTAGGTGTGTCACTGTGGGCATGGGCTTTAAGACCCTCATTCTAGCTGCCCGGAAGCCAGTCTTCTCAAAGGAGCCTTCAGATGAAGATGTAAAACTCTCAGCTCCTCCTGCACCGTGTCTGCCTGGATGCCGCCTTACTTCCTGCTATGATGATAATGGACTGAACCTCTGAACCTGTTAAGTCAGGCCCAATTAAATGCTGTCCTTGTAAGAGTTGCCTTGGTCATAATGTCTGTTCACAGCAGTAGAACCCTAAGATATGGCCTTATTTATTTATTTATTTATTTATTTATGTATTATACTTAAGTACACTGTAGCTGCCTTCAGACACACCAAACGAGGGCATCAGATCTCAGTACAGATGGTTGTGAGCAACCATGCATGTGTTTGCTGGGATTTGAACTCATGACCTCTGGAAGAGCAGTTAGTGCTCTTAACCGCTGAGCCATCTCTCTAGCCCAAGATATGGCCTCATTATATCTTCATGGTTTTTTGTTTGTTGGTTTGTTTGTTTGTTTGTTTGTTTTGAGATAGGGATAGCCTCATGTCCAGGCTGGTCTCAAACTCTATATATCCAAGGCAGACCTTATCCTCCTGCCTCCACCTCCCAAGTAAGAGGATTGCAGATGTGTCCTGTTAGGTCTCGGGAAGTGCATATGTCCAGAAATGGCAATCTTGGCCCAGCTCAAGCTGGACTATAGAAGGTTTCCTGGACGTTACATAAAAGCCAACATCCCTCAGGAAATGTTAACATGGGCTCCTGTCCGAGAAAAGAAGTCACTTCTGTTGGCTCTGGGAGAGGGAGATGTGGCTCTCTGTGGACATATACTTGTGGCTGCATATCAAAACCTTTGCTGGCCACAGTCCCTATCCAACCCCCTCTCCCCGCCACGCTAGGCCTCTAGCCCTTTTTAACCTCCCTCCCTCTTTCTGCATGATGCCAGCCCCAAGGCTGCTCCAGACCCCACCCCTCTCATAAAGGCAAGGTTTCCCGCCTCCCTTCTGTGCTCTCCAAGGTCTCCCTAGCCACGTCCAGTCCACTACTTCCTTTTCTCTCTGCTCTGGACTCTTCCAGATGCCCCTGGCTGTCCTCTTCACACACACACACACACACACACACACACACACACACACCCCTCTCTCCCACAAGGCCTTCCTCTCCAGGCACCGTCACATGGCCCTTCTGGTGGTTTCTTTATGGTGCCCCCTTACAAGTACTGGGGACAGGATCCAGGGCTTTGCACACTAGGTCAGCACTCCACAGTCACACATCTTCTCATGCTCTCCTGGGAAATGGAGAACGGCTACCTCATTAGGTCACCATGACAAAGCTGAGAATTCATGGGCTGCCCATCTCCTCCAAGCTGAACAATTCAAGCTTTTTTTGTTTTGGTTTGGTTTTGTTTTTGTTTTTTTCCAGACAGGGTTTCTCTGTGTAGCTTTAGCTGTCCTGGAACTCACTCTGTAGACCAGGCTGGCCTGGAACTCAGAAATCCCTCTTTCTCCCAAGTGCTGGGATTAAAAGTGTGTGCCACAACTGCCTGGATCAAGCTTAATTTTTAAAGATTTATTGTACGTATTATTATTTTGAGTGCATGGTGTGTGTGTGTGTGTGTGTGTGTGTGTGTG
This sequence comes from Mus caroli, assembly GCF_978045245.1. Taxonomy (NCBI): domain Eukaryota; kingdom Metazoa; phylum Chordata; class Mammalia; order Rodentia; family Muridae; genus Mus; species Mus caroli. The sequence continues at coordinate 121,615,370 of NW_028227259.1, read as the reverse complement.
TGTTGCATATGAGTGCCACAGTGCATGTATGGAGCTAACAAGGCCAGAGCTTTTACACCTGCTGAGCCACAAGACTAACCCATAAGTGTTATTGTATTTATATCCTACATATTATTAGATTCAAAACACATGGGAACTACCAATAGCTACCTCTGTGGTTCCCTCCAACCACCACACTGTGGGTTCTTACTTCCTTCTTTATACTAATGCAAACATGTGCATGTGCACACACACACAGGTGTGCACCCACAGGTATATACACATAGGTGTGCACGCAGAGGCATGTACACACACAGGAGTGTACACACAGGTATGTACACACAGGTATGTACACACAGGTGTGCTCACATAGGTATATACACACACAGCTATGCACACACAGAGGTGTGCACACACAGGTTTGCACACACAGATTTACAGGAAAGTTGCTGATACTCTTGACTGGATAATGGCAAAGTCGTGTTCGATTCCTATGGAATATGAATACAATCATCACCTCACAGTTCATACTTGCAACCACAGCTCGGGCATATTCCCTCAGGAACATCAGCACCAAGTGACCTTCAGGGACCGTCACTGTAAATTGCCCCTCTGGTCTAAAGGCCACCATACCATGGAGACACAGATACTGTGAGTCAGAAGAACTGAAATGAGGGATCCAAGGTGAAAAGTTCACCCACCCAGACTTGAGATCTTGGGTTCCCAGGGTCCCAGCCCCACAAGAAAAAGAAAGAAATTAATGCCTGCGTGTCTCCATCAGGGTTTTTACTTCTGTGATGAAACACGTGACCATGAGCAACATGGGGGGAAAGATTTATTTCACTCGCAATTCAATATAATAAACAGTTCATTATCAAAAGCAGTGAGGACAGGAACTCACACAGGACAGGAACCTGGAAGCAGGAGATGATGAGAGGCCATGGGGGGATGCTGCTTACTGGCTTGCTCTTCATGGCTTGCTCAGCCTGCTTTCTTACAGAACCCAGGGATGGCTCCATTCACAATGGGCGGGGCCCTCTCCCATCAATCACTAATTAAGAAATGCCCTACGCCTGATCTTATGGAGACGTTTTCACGGCTGACATTCCCTTCTTTCAGTTGGCTTGTGTCAAGCTGACATAACATTAGCCAAAATACCCCGCCTAACCAGTTGGAAGTTGGTCATAGCTTGTGCAGGACCCTGGGTCTAACACTCAACACTGCAAAATAGATAAGTAAGTGAACACACACAAAGCAACCCATGAGAAGTGTTCAGGAGGGAATTCAAGCGTTGCATTATAAACCTGACCAAAGCCCAAGGCTGGGGATATCACAGGCACTCCCCTGGGAGCCTACTATTGTTGTGCTAAATGGACGTGGGGTCAGACTGCCTTCTAAATATTTATATTTATATGCAGAGATGGGCACTGCTCTCAAGCACGGTCAAAGAAGCATCATTTGCAGTGGGCAGTAGTTAATGCATAGATCACACTGGGTCAAAGTGCTGAGATTAACTGACTTCTATGTGCTCAGCTCTAAAGAGGACAGTTATGTGTGCCCCACCCCCACCCCCAGGCTTGGGGAAGGTGAGAGGCAGAGGTGCGGGAGAGTGTGCAACACCATTTCTGGACATGACGTGGCCATCACAGCCATGAGCACCCAGAAGCTGCGGTTGCTTACACAGGACACACACATGATTGACTGTCTGCTCTGCACTATGGATGGGAAGGCTCTGAGGCCACACCCTACTCTCAGGAGCCGTTAGAAGTGAATGGCTACTGGCTGTGGGAGGACATGGGATCTTCAGTGGTGTGGCCTTGAGTAAGTGGCCACGCTCCAGCACACAACCTCATGCCCGTGTTCATGCAAACAGCCCTAATGACAGGCAGGGGTCATTAAAATGAACAAACAAAACCATGAGAGTGGGAGGTGCTCTGAAGGACAAAGGTTCAGGGGCCAAGGGGCAGGAATAAGAAAGATGAAAGAGACACAGAATACAGTGTGTTTGTGTGTGTGTGTAAGCATGTGTGTGAAAATGTGTGTGTGAGCATGAGTGTGAATGTGTGAAAGTGTGTGAGTGTGTGAAAGTGTGCAAGAGTATGTATTATGTGAGTGTGTAAAAGTGTGTGTGAGCATGTGTGTGAGTGTGTGAAAGTGTTATGTGAGTATGTGAGAGTGTATATGTGAGTGTGACCATGTGTATGTGTGTGTATATGTGACTATATATATGAGAGTGTGTGTGAGTGTGTGTATGTGTGAGTGTGTGAGTATGTGTATCACTATATGTGTGAGAGTGTGTGTGAGTGTGTGAATATGTGTATGACTGTGCATGAGAGTGTGTGTGTGAGTGTGTATGTGTATGGCTGTGTGTGTGAGTGTGTGAATGTGTGTGACTGTGTGTGTATGATAGTGTGTCTGTGAATGGTGTGTGTGTAAATGTGAGTGTGAGTGAGTGTGTGGGTGTGCACGTGTGCTACGGAATGCATGTGGAGGGCAGAGGACAATTTACAGGAATTATTTATCTCCTCCCACCTTGTGGCTCTGGGGATCAAACCAAGTTGTCAGGCTTGGCAGCGAGTGCCTTCACCTGTTGAGCCATATCACTGGGCCAGTATGAACATTTTATAACCTGAAGAGCCAATCGATCCCCTGAAAAAGCTCCAAGGAATGGCACAGAGAGCCACCACACAGAGCCACACAGCTTCCCAACTCCCTATCAGCCTGATACAGGAAATAAGAAGAGGAAAACCTGTTTCCAGTTTCCTCCTACAGTGTCCCCACCCTGCTAAACAAACAGCACTAATAGAAGTGTTGCTTACCACAGCCATAAGAAGAATTAAATCGAGAGGTTCTTGGTTGACCAGACAAATAAATTGGATCTGTGATTGCGGTGGAATATTATTCAGCCATAAAAGTGAAGTATTGCTAAATGTCGTTAACACAGATGGCCTTTGGGGACATTGGGCTATGTTGAGATAATCTTTTGTCCACTGTGTAAAGCTTTTCTTTGTATTATTCAAATGTTGATTTCTGTACTGGCACAGAGTGGATTACAGGCCTTGGTCTTGTTATTTTTATTGGATCATCATCTGCCTGAGTATTTTGTAAACATTCTTCTCCATCATCTTCTGATTGGTTTAATAACGAGCTGATGGCCTATGCCACAACGGGAGAGGAAAAGCAGAACTCGGTGAAGAAGACAGGAATTCTGGGATGATTCAAGGCATGGGTGATTCGCCAAACAGACAGGAAGACGTTGGATGTACCAGGACATCGAGAGAGCTAACAGGCTGGGTGGCAAATGTGAACTTGTATAGACAGAGTTCATTAAGTTAAGGCCTGAGCTATAATAAATAATAATAATCTCTGTGTCATTACTGGGAGCTGGCAGGTCAAGGTAGTCAGACTATAGTACTGAATGAAGAAAAGCACAGGAGAAAGGCCGCATTCTGTATGATTCCATGGATGTAAAGGACCAAGAGCTAGAAAAAGATGGCAGCAGGAAACCAGTGGACAGATGTCAGGGTGTGATCAAGATAACTGGGGGGCGGGGGTGGGGGGGTGGGTGCTGACCTGTCTGTCAAGTGTGAGGTGTCTGCGTGAATTGTGGTTACACGATGTTGAACACACACAGAAAGCTCTCCACTGTTCCCTTCAGAAAGGTTATAGTGCAGAACCCACATGACACACATTCGATATTTCAGTTTTTAACAACCTTCGAGAATATAAAAAGTGGCCACATTAGTAACAGTGGAAATGGTTTCCAGAGCAAGGAAAATCCCTAGCGATAAGAAAAGAACTTTAGAGCTGGAGAGATGACTCAGCGGGTAAGAGCGCCGACTGTTCTTCTGAAGGTCATGAGTTCAAATCCCAGCAACCACATGATGACTCACAACCATCCGTAATGAGATCTGATGCCCTCTTCTGGGTGTCTGAAGACAGCTACAGTGTACTTACATATAATAAATAAATAAATCTTTAAAAAAAAAAGAATACAAATTCTAAAAAGAAGAAGAAGGAGGAGGAGAAAAGAAGAAGAAGAAGAAGAAGAAGAAGAAGAAGAAGAAGAAGAAGAAGAAGAAGAAGAAGAAGAAGAAGAAGAAGAAGAAGAAAAAGGGGCTGGTGAGATGGCTCAGTGGGTAAGAGCACCCGACTGCTCTTCCAAAGGTCCAGAGTTCAAATCCCAGCAACCACATGGTGGCTCACAACCATCTGTAACGAGATCTGGCACCCTCTTCTGGAGTGTCTGAAGACAGCTACAGTGTACTTACATATAATAAATAAATCTTTTTAAAAGAAGAAGAAGAAGAAGAAGAAGAAGAAGAAGAAGAAGAAGAAGAAGAAGAAGAAGAAGAAGAAGAAGAAAACATTAAATCATGCTTAAAAAGCAAGTCAACTCGAAAAAACCAAAAAAAAAAAAAAAATAGCAAGTCAAGAGCTGGGAGTTGGGGGGTGGCTCACTGAGTAGAGAATACTGCCTCAAACACATAAATCCCTGGGTTTAACCCCAGCAGATGCCTGCAATCCTAGCACCCAGGAGTTAGAAGCACAAAGATCAGAAGTTTAGGGTTATCCTTGGCCACACAGATTTAAGGGCAGCCTGGGCTACATGAGACCTTGTCTCAAAAAAGGGAAGAGTGGGAGAGTTCATTGGATAAAAGCACTGGCTCCATGCCCTACTGAGTTCCATCCTGGGACCTACAGGGTAGGAGAAAACTGGCTCCTACAAGTTGTCCTCTGACCTCTACCTACACAGTGTACCCCCCATACAATACACACAATAAATAAATAAATAGGGCAAAAAAAACTTCAAAAAAGTGAAACTCATCAAGATATAACCATTATAAATGTAAACACTTAAGACAGCTCAAAATCCATAAATATGAGAGGGCTGGCATATGCAGAGGGCATCAAGAACAACTAGACAGGGTGTCAGCCAACAGAGAGAGAATATAAACAATCCCATCAAGGCCTGAGACCCAGCTCACCATGGCAGAACACTGCACACATCAACAGCAACGTACATGCTCACTTTGAGAGCACACAGACACACTCACCAAGACATAACCCATCCAGAGTAGTGAACCTTAGATACCCTAGAACGTAAACCATGATAACTGTTGCAGAACTAAACTAGAAAAGAACAGGATGACGCTAACAGGTGTCCTAAACACTAAGAATTCAGACACACACACACACACATACACACACACACACACACACACACACACAGATTATATGCATCAGGGCCAGGCTTGGTGGTGCATGTCTCTAATCCCATCACTCAAGAGGCAGAGGTAGGAGGATCTTTGTGAGATTGAGGTCAGCCTGGTCTACAAAGTGAGTTCCAGGCCAGCCAATCTGATGTAGAGAGACCCTATCTCAAAAATAAATAAGTTAACAGAGCAGGAAAATATGTATCCAAGAGGAAGTCTAAAACCACCACGTTAGAAAATATTATAAACTGAAGAGTAGTTAAATGTAGGACATTAAAAAAGAGGGAGCCATAGTTGACACAGTCCCTGGAAGGAATTTTATGGAAGAAATTAAATAATGAGCATGTCTCAAGTAAACATAAGCACTCACCTCAAGAATATAAAAAAGAGCAAAGTAAGCCCAAAGAAGAGAGTGGAGACACACCTTGAACAAATTTTTGTTTGGGGGAAGGGTTGGTTTTGGGGAGTTTTGTTTTTTAAGAAATTGGAAAGGGAAAAAAGTGAGGATAAATGAAACCAAAACCTGGTTTTCTTTTTTTTTTCTTTTCTTTTTTTTTTTTTTTTGTTTGTTTGTTTGTTTTTCGAGACAGGGTTTCTCTGGCTGTCCTGGAACTCACTCTGTAGACCAGGCTGGCCTTGAACTCAGAAATTTGCCTGCCTCTACCTCCCAAGTGCTGGGATTAAAGGCGTGTGCCACCACCACCCAACCATAACCTGGTTTTCTGAAAAGAAAAATTAAGACGATAAACCCCTGGCCAGACTGACCATATCAAGCTACAGAGGAGACATCACTACAGATCCTACAGGCACTGAAGGGGCAAAGCACAGGCAGGAGACATCACTACAGATCCTACAGGCACTGAAGGGGCAAAGCACAGGTAGGAGACATCACTACAGATCCTACAGGCACTGAAGGGGCAAAGCACAGGCACTCTAGGTGAAAACTTAACTACTTAAATAAAACCTGCCAACACCCTGAAACCCACATCAATTCAAGAATAAGTACTTTACATAACATTAACACTATTGAAGAAATTTAATCTGGGGGCTGGAGAGATGGCTAAGCAGTTAGGAACACTTGCTGCTCTTCCAGAGGACCCAAGCTGGGTTCCTGAGACCCACATGATGACTCACAACTGCCTGTAACTCCAGCTCCCAGGGACCCAACAACCTCTTCTAGCCAATGGTTACACAGACACAAGTGATATACGTTCACACAGACATGTTCACATAAATGGAAGAATAAAAACAAATGTTTAAAAAGAAATTTAATTAACTGAAAAACCTTACATGAATACTTTAAAATAAAACCATTTTACAGTTCTCCGCTCTACCAAGTGAACTACTGAAGGAGCAAAATAAAAGCATTTTAAAGGACATGAGCTGTACTAAATGATAAAGAAAATAAACTATATGAGCCTACTAATTGATCTAGGAAAAGCACTTGACCAAATGTAAACTCAGAGCAAACTAAGAATAAAAAGGAATGTCTCAATCTTTTGACAGAAAGGTTAATATACCAAAACAATATAGTTTAAATGCCCAAAGCAAGCATCATGATGGTGGAAAAACTGAGTGTTTGCCCCAAAAGGCCAGGACCAAGGCAAGATATCCGTTCCCACTGCTCCTATTAAACATCACAGGGAAAGTCTTAGCCAGTAAAATTAGAACTTTAAAGATACAGCTACCCATATTTACAGATGACACAACTATCTATGTTTTAAAAAACCCCACAGCATCTATTTTTTTAAAAAGTAATAATAAAGCTAGTATGTTTATTAAAACCACAAGATGCAATGTCAGCAGGGAAAAAAAAGTCACTCACATTTATAGTACTAAAAAGAAACAAATGCAAACCAAAAATTTCCAAGTCAAGTCATTTATCTCAGATGCAAGAAGAAAACTTGGATGAAACACTTGGTCCAACACATGCAGGATCTAAACACTGAAAACCCTTTGCCAACACTGCACCTTCCTGATTGTGGTAGCATTAGACTAGCTCTTAAAATGGAATAGTTTCATGTCCTCCTAACTCCTTCTCTTCCTCCTCCTCCCCTTCCTCTTCTTCCTCCTCCCTCTCTTCCTCCTCCTCCTCCTCTTCCTTTTCCTACTCCCCTTCTTCTTCCTCTTCTTCATCTCCTTCCTTCCCTTCTCTTCTTTCCCCTGCTCTCCCTCCTCTCCTCCCTCTCCTCCCCTCCCTCTCCTCCTCTCTTCTCTTTTCCTTCTCCTCTCCACCTGCTTCTTCTTCAACACTGTTCTAGCTACCTAACTCATTGTTCTTTCCCTCTTAAAATCAGCTTGTTTATCCCTGTTTTTAAAACTCTGCTTGGAGGTGGAAAGATGGTTAAGAGCTCCTCCCAGGGACCGATCCCCAGCAACCATACAGTGGTTCACAACCATCCACACCTCCAGTTCCAGGAAATCAGATGGCTTCTTCTGGCTCCCATAGGAGGCAGGCACACAGGTGGTGCACACACATCTATGCAGGCAAGACACACATACATAAAATTAAATAAATAAATCTACAAAAAAAGAAAACAGAAAAAAATATATGGTCTATGGCAATATCTTAGTCAACAGAATGCTTGTCACACAAGCATGAAGACCTGAGTTTAGATCTCCAGAAATCATATAAAAAAATCAGGTGCAGGGGCTGGTGAGATGTCTTAGCAAGTAAGACTGCTCTTCCGAAGGTCCTGAGTTCAAATCTCAGCAACCACATGGTAGCTCACAACCACCCGTAACGAGATCTGATGGCCTCTGAAGACAGCTACAGTGTACTTATTTATAATAATAAATAAATCTTTGAGCTGAAGTAAGGGGGGGTTGACCAGAGCAAGCAGAGGTCCTAAATTCAATTCCCAACAACCGCATGAAGGTTCACAACCATCTGTATATAGCTACAGTGTACTCATATACATAAAAAAAATAAATAAATCATTTTTAAAAAATCAGGTACAGCATGACAAAGAGGCAGGAGGACCCCTGGGGCTCATGGTCAGTTTAGCCAAATCACTGAAGTCTACTCCAGAGAGGGACCCCACCTCAAAAAATAAGATGGAAGCCGGGCGTAGTGGCGCACACCTTTAATCCCAGCACTCGGGAGGCAGGGGCAGGCAGATCTCTGAGTTCGAGGCCAGCCTGGTCTACAGAGTGAGTTCCAGGACAGCCAGGGCTACACAGAGAAACCTTGTCTCGAAAAAAAACAACAACAACAAAAAAAAAAATAAGATGGAGAGTGGCCACAAGAGAAACAACCTCTGACCTCCACACGTACACACACACACAGAGACACCTGTGCTCACACAACACACAAAGAAACACTACATACCAGCAGACCACATCACACCCCACATGTACATATAATTATGGGTTCTGAAAACTAAATTTCCCTAAAAGAAAAAGTGGCTATTGAGAGTCACTGGTAACTGCCCAGATACAAGAAACAAGTCAGTGGAGGAGAGATACTCTTTAAAATGACAACACATCCAAAAGAAGGGGGAGGGGCTATTTTTGCATCCCTCAGAAACAAATTGTAGATCTAACCACGTGTTATCTGGTGCAAGATATTTCTGACCAAAGACAGGAAGCCCTCCTTGATGTCGGGCACAGCTCTTAGCCAGAACGTCTAAATCTGCGATCGATCGTTTGGGGTTCATTGGATTTTAAAAGTTCTGCTCTATCAGAGACACTATTAAGGGAAAGAAAAAGACAGTAGAGCGGAAGGAGGGATTCGCAACCGTGGATCTGAACAAGGATCTTGTTCAGGGTCTATAAAGAACTCTCAAGGAAGCTACCCAAGTGTCCTCGAGTGGGCGGAAAGGTTTGCTTCTAGTTTGCTGTCTGACGCTCTGATTAAACTCTTGCCCTAAAGCGACTTGAGAAGAAGAGGGCTGAAGCTTACAGTCCATTGCTGAGGGAAGCCAAGGCAGGAACTAGATGAAGAGAAATGGAGACAGGAACTGAAGCAGAGACCACAGAGAAAGCTGCTCACCGGTTTCCTTCCTGCTTCTGCTCAGTCTGACTACCTACCTATGGAGAGTACCGCCCACAGAGAATCTGATGAAGGCAGCTCGCAAATGGGGCCCTCCCCCTCCCCCTCCCCCCGCCCCCTCCCCGCCGCCCACAGAGAATCTGATGAAGGCAGCTCACAAATGGGGCCCTCCCCCTCCCCCTCCCCCTCCCCCGCCCCCTCCCCGCCGCCCACAGAGAATCTGATGAAGGCAGTTCGCAAATGGGGTCCCCCCCTCCCCCGCCAGGTGTGTCAAGTCGATAACCAATATCAGCCATCACAGACTCGAACCTACACGTTCTCAGAGAGCATGTACATGTGAGAGATAATCACACAAAAGTTATGCTCAGCCTCCGGCGTCAGAGGGACACAATTGAAACCCGTGACAAGGGATATGAAGAGACTAAAAATATATTGTGAAGTTTTGAGATGCCTCTGGGGAGAAGATACTTGTGGCCAAGCCTGATGACCTGAGTTGACCCCAGCACCCACAAATAGGAAATAATAGACCTCTTAACAGTTGTTCTCTGACCTTCATACGAGCCATTGCACGTCTCCGTAGGTGCCGTGATGTGTGAACTTCCCAGCCTGACACACACAAATAAACAAATAGTGACTGGGGTGGTTTGGATAAAAATGACCCCCACAGGCTCCTATAATTGAATGCTTAGCCATTAGAGAGTGGTGCTACTTGAGAAGGATTAGGAGGTGTGGCCTTGTTGGGGGAAATACTTTGTTTCCAAAGCCCAAGCCAGGCCCAGTGGCTCTCTCTCTGTCTCTCTGCATGCTGCTTGTGGATCCAGATGTATCTATTTCTCCAGCACCACGTCTGCCTGCCACCATGCTCCCTGCCATGATGATAATGGACTGAAACTGTAAACCTGCTGAAATCAAATGTTTTCATAAGAGTTGCCTTGATCACAGTGTCTCTTCACAGCAACTGCACGGTAACTAAGACAGGGACATCCCAGGAGCTGGTGAAGCCATGGAGTGACATGCCACAGATATGTACGTAGGGTTCAACCATGCTGGAAAGCATCTATCTACCTTGTAATCTGACCAGTCCACTAGAAATGTCCTTTAGTGGTTGAGTGGTTAATCATGCTATACCACACGCTACAATGACATACGACTCAGCATCCTAAAGGGAGGAAGGAAGGCTGAGCAGATGGTTCAGTGGGTACAAAACTTGCTTAGTAAGCATGGGGCTCTGAAATGTGGATCCCCAGCATCCACGTAGAAGGCTGCAGGTAACCCCTTGTGTCTGTAACACCATCACTACGGGGGCTGAGACAGGACGCTCACTGGGATGGGTTGCAGGTTCTGTGAGACTCTGCACCAGGGAAATAAGGTAGAGAATGATACACCAGGACACCTGACACCATCCTCAGGCTTCCACATGCATGTGAATGGGAGCACACTTGTGTGTGTGCGCACACTCACATGCATACACACATGTGCATATGTGCATACCTACACAAAGGGAGGAAGTACCATACCCCCTGCAACCGTGTGGATATGAATCCCACAGACATTATGTGAGAAAAAAGCCAATCTCAGAAGCAACAGGTCGAGTGATTTTATGCACTGAACGTTCTTTAAAAGATGATGGCCAGGGGCTGGAAGAGACCGGGAGGGAGGGGTGAACTATCAGAAGGAGCACGGGGAGGGTTAGAGGTGGGAGGGTCACTCAGCACTGAGGATGGCAGCTTTTACAGACCTATGAGTTAAAACTCACAGGAACAAACACTCAGCCAGGTGGTTTCCACCAGGAGTCCCAGCCACTCAGAAGACTAAGACAGGAGGATTCAAGGAGTTCAAGGTCAGCCTAGGAAATATAGTGAGGAAGGGAGGGAAAGGAGAAAAAGAAGGGGGGCAGAGAAAAAGAAAATTATATATACACTAAAAACTATTAAAAACAAACAAACAAATTAATGGTGGCCATGAGCCTACTCTGCAGAGTAGAGAATTTGAGTTCAGAATCCTAGAACTTACATAAGACTAGGCACAGTGGCACACATCTGGAATCCTGGTGCACCTATGCCAATATGGGAGGCACATTCATGAACAAATAGACACATGTACACCATACTCACACATGTACACACACACTCACACAAAGATTTTTTTAAAAGCCAAAAGTTGTACAAGTATACGATGTATCATTTCACTTAACATATAGCTCCACACCAGGCAAAAGATACCAATCTGTGGAAGAAAAGGAAATATAAGCTTGGTTGATTTAAAGGCAGGTGAGAGGTAGGCATGCGATAAACACTTCACATCTGGATAGAGTGAAGTAACATCTCTGGCTCCGCTGCACACATCTGGAGAAGCTCGATGATGCTCACACAGATCCAGGCTGCAGATAGCAAGCCCTTTCTGCATCAAAAGGAGAGACACTCCTGAGCATAAACCAATGGCATGCATGCGGACCCACTCTAGGGGCACACACTCCCATCTGCCCTCGGACATTGTGATGGGCTTGTGGGTGGGGCAAGGGACTCATAGGTGGACAGATGTGCCATGAAAGAATAGAGGGAAGTGTTCCAGGTCACATGTGGGTAAGTGCAACTTTGCTGGATGTTTGAAATTTGCCATCAAGAACTTGGGGAGGAAAGCTAACTTATCACCATGTGTTTCTAGTCCCCTGACTTAAGTTCTTGGGTGAGTGTCACAGTAACCTACAGGGGCTCTCTTTGGAGCTGTGGCAAAGAATTCTATTCTTGTAGCCTGGAGTTTATCTATGTTGCTTTTTTGAATGATCATGAAACACAGATTTTCCAAAGTCAGATAAAGATGAAAACGCAACGCATGATATTGAAACCTCCGGGCGGTGGTGGCGCACGCCTTTAATCCCAGCACCTGGGAGGCAGAGGCAGGCGGATTTCTGAGTTGGAGGCCAGCCTGGTCTACAAAGTGAGTTCCAGGACAGCCAGGGCTATACAGAGAAATCCTGTCTCGAAAAACAAAAACAAAAAAAAGTTTAAAGCAACCCTTTTAGTATGATAGAAAATGCATAAAAGTTTCACAATGAACATTTTTAAGTTCATTGTTCGGTGGCACTAGGGACCCTGGGCTATTTATTGTATGACTATCATCCCCAAAAGAGGTCATCAGCTCAAATAGAATTCTATGGAAGTTACATATTTGTTACATTCTATCCCCTTCCCTCTGCAACACATTACAATTTACTCCACTTTATGTGTCAAGGTCCCAGCACCCAAACAAGGGGAAAGAAGGGGAGGGGAGGGGGATGGAGAGGAAGAGAAGAAGAGGGAAGTGGAGGGATGGAAAGGAGATGAGAGGGAGGAGATGGGAGGGGAAAGGGGGAAGGGAAATGGAGAGAAGGAAAGGGGAGGGAAAGAAGAGGAGAGAAGGGGAGGGGAAGGGAAGGAAGGAGAAAAGAAGGGAGGGGAGCAGGAGGGAAGTAGAGAAGGGGGAAGAGAAAGGGGGACAGGGACATGCCAGTACTGTCCCGCACAATCACCCCTTCCTTGTGCAACTAGTGTTTAAAACTTTCTAGTCTCCTCAGGGAGAAAAGGCATCAAGCTGAAGGTGAATTCACTTTGAAATAGCTACACCAGTATATCTAAAATATTGTCATTTCCATGTGCCTGGTGTACAAACCTAGCTGAACTGCTTTCCATTCTTCTATTGCAGGGGTTCTAAGAGATTAGAAATCTTAGAGCTGTGAGCACTGCCCACAGTGCAGTGTGATCTCAGGTGGGAGCCCAGCACACTAGCGAGCTCGGTTTCATCCTTCCCCCATCTCTGTGGACATCTTAAGTGGTCTCCATCGATCTACATTTCAGTTCAAGAACTGTCGCCCAGAGACACTATAGTCAAACAATATGCCATCGCTACGGTCACTACTAATCTATTTCCATTGTCTCTAGCCATGACAGAAACACCCCCTGCCCTGCATCTGCTCTGGCCTCACCTCCAGGCCATGCCACCCCTGAAGATGGCAGAATACAGGGTGCCCCTCTACCTGTTCTTTATCTGTGCCTGCCTTGCCAGGAGACAGCTTGTGTCGAATCGATTACTTTAAAGCTCTACAAACTCATTTGTAAAGCTGGATCGACCACTGTTCTGGTCATGACCCACTAGAGAGGCATTCCAACCTGGGGAAACTGCAGGAGAAAATGACTCCAGGCTTTCATTTGTTTCTCCTTCTACCCTGTGTGTCCTCTTTCTCATCCCTTAGCCTCTCGGGACTCCATATGCTGCTAAAAGACCCATGCAGGGTAGAAAGAGGGGCAAACAGGAAAATTCGTTTATTATCTTCCTAAAAGTTGAGTCCAAAGCTAGAAAATTTCCATAGTAGAAGCTATTCCAAAAGTCAGAGGGGTCAATGAACCCCTCAAAAATAATCTCATAATTCCGAGATGCCTCTACAGTGAAGTTGGGGGCTGACGGGGAAAACATGGGATTGGAGCACACTGGCCTTGATCAAAATCAACTATTATAAATAAATAAATAAATAAAAACATGCATTCATGCTGGGATGTGGGAAACAAGCCTTTCTCTCGCTGTTCATGGAAAGCAATTTGATGAAATTCACTAACGGTGCAGAAACACTTAACCTAGAAGTTCCACGTCTAGGAACTGGAGGTAAGCCCCAGCTATAAGGACGTCCGGCCACAGGCTCCTTCAGAATGGGAAGTCACGATGCAAGCACAGAACTGCAGCATTTTGGTCAGGATTTAGGGAACAGCCCAAAAGTAATATGCAGCCATTGAAAGTAACTCTTAAGGGTTTGCAAGATAGCTCAGTGGGTAAAAGGGCTTGCCACCAAGCCGGGGGACCTGAGTACAATCCCTAGGATCCACATAAAGATGGTAAAGAAAATCCAAATCTACAAAGTTGTCCTCTGACTTCTATACATGCACTTCACTGTAGCACACACACCTACACATGGATCACATACACATACACACACATACACACACACTTATACACACATGCACAAAATAATAATAATAATAATAATAAATAATAATAATAATAATAAATCAATAAATATTTTTTGGACCTGTGGAGATGGCTCAGTCAGTAAAGTGCTTGCTATGCAGATGGAAGATCGGGGTTTGGATTCCCATCATCCACACACAAAAACCAGCTGGCCCACTGTAGCCCCAGGTCTTGGAGGTTAGAGACAGTGAGAACCCTGGCACTTAGAGGCCAGCCAACCTAGCTAAATCTGTGCAGTCCAGGTCCAAAGACCCTATCTCAAAAAAATGAGGTAGAGAGTGACTGAGGAAGACACCTGATGTCAACCTCTGGCCTCCATGCACATACACATATACACATGCACACACATGCACGTACACTCACACACATACTTGCACATGCACTTATGCATGCACGCACATGCATTCATGCATGCGCACACATACACACACAAACACACTCACACACACCAAACAGCACCTGAATAATCAGGAAAGATGCACTCAGTACAGGGAGTGGCCTCACAGCTCCGGCCTCCACACGGGCTCCAGCTTAGCAGGACAAGTCTTCAGTGACCATGGCGTGGAATCTCCCTTCCAGTCTTCCTATCCATCGAATTCTGGAGCCCAACACCAACACCACTTGTCCTTTTGAGACAAGTCTTGTTGGGGAGGCCAGGCTGGCCACAAATCACAGAGCTCTGTCGTCTCTGCCTCCCCAGGCATGCACTACAGCGCCTGGTATACAATTCTGAATTCTTTGCCTTCCTTCCCAGTCTCCATATCCTGTTTCTGGATACTTTTCATCCTGCCTTACCCTGACTCCACTTCCCCAGCAGTGTGCCTAGCTCAATCCACTCTGGAAGTTTGTTCATACTGTGCCTTCAGCCCAGAACACTCTTCCCCAAGGGAGGCTCTATGGTCAGCTCACAGGCATTCCCTGCACCAAAGGAAGCTCTATGGTCAGCTCACAGGCATTCCCTGCAACAAAGGAAGCTCTATGGTCAGCTCACAGGCATTCCCTGCAACAAAGGAAGCTCTATGGTCAGCTCACAGGCATTCCCTGCACCTCCATTTAGTTTCACCATCGAGATGAATATTCAACTTAGATTAAAATATTCAAATGCTTCCCAGCTCCTGGGATAGCAGCCATGTTGACTCTGGCTTGTCCACACCCCATGGCTGGCTAATGGATCACTTGTTACATTTGCAAACAGAGGCTAAAGATGACAGACACTGGGGACTGTCCTCTTACAACGCTGCCTCTACCTCATTGGGAGAAAACCAGGTTATCCTTCTGAGGTAATGTCGGGGAGGGATACTGAGGCAGTCAGCCATGTGAGGAAACGTATCTTGAGTCCTCAAGACTTAATGGAGCCATCGGGTGAACACAAGCTCATTAGGACCCAGGGTAGCCACTAATCTTGAGGTGGCTTTTTCTATAAGAATATATCTATGCAAAATCATCTGTGTGTGTGTGTGTGTGTGTGTGTGTGTGTGTGTGTGTGTGGTCAACCTCAGATGTTGATGTTGTTCCTCAGGTTTATTTGGTTGGTTGGTTGGTTGGTTGGTTGGTTTTTTGGTTTTTTGAGACAGGATTTCTCTGTATAGCCCCGGCTGTCCTGGAACTCACTTTGTAGACCAGGCTGGTCTCGAACTCAGAGATCCACCTGCCTCTGCCTCCCAAGTGCTGGGACTAAAGGCATGCGCCACTACTGCCCAACCCTCGGTCATTTTATTAGCCTGGAGGTCACTGCCCAGAAAGCCCTAGGTATCTTCCTGTCTCATGACTTATTGTGCCAGATCCTTGTACACACACACACACACACACACACAACACACACGGAGGCTTTTAAGCAGCTCTAACTTCTCCCCGCCCTTCCTGGATATAAAAAGTGACGTCACAAGATAGGAGGTTGATACCTAGGAGAGCACAGGTCAGTCATCCCACCTGGAACTGATTCCCCAGTGAGGATCTTACTCCATCCCGTCTAATTATCATAGCTCATCCCACTTAACCAACTTTGTAGCAAATCTAACCCACGGAACACAATGGAAACAACATTGTTACACTCTGCAGCCTCAAGATTCCTTGCAAGCGCTGTCTTTGCTCTCTTAGGACACTAACACCATAAAAAACACCCAAACCATTGCCCTAGGAGGCTCCTCATCCTGTCCCCAACCTCCCCTGCCCCCTATCACCTACATATGAATGAAGCCAGAATAGCCAGCTAAGCACAGCACACAGACTCACAGGAATCTGTGACAAGCCATCTGAAGTGCAGACTTTCCAGAATGTAGTTAAGTCTAGGGAGGGCTCATTACAAAGAAATCAAGAACTGATGTGGACGTATAAAAAGCAGAGTTGCTAAGTGTGGCCATGATGCCTGTACCACATGAAGAGATGCCATAGCATCTGCCCTTAGCCCCCAAACCCATCACATCCCTCCCATTGCAATCTGACCACACTAGAATTGGCTCAAAGCCATCTCCCTGTGTACGGTCAGAGTCTTCCAGCCCCGTGTCACTTGAGATCGAATTCTAGATGACCTCTGTGCAATCCCATTCATCCTCCAAACGAGGAATGAGCCAAGGGACACCCACCACAAATTCTTGTGAGGCTCCAAAACTAAGAATAGTGTGCGTGTGTATGTATCATAAAGCAACTATCATAAACTTATAAAGCAAATCAAAAGAAAAAGAATACATCATAGTAAGTATGTCAAAAATAATATCAAACTCAAAATTCAGGGGCCATAAATAAAGTTTTATTGAGAAACTTCCCAATATACCCATACCTCATGTGTGATCTATGGCTACTACAGGTTACAATAGCACACAGTAGGGTGTCTGAAACTTGGTGACTACAAAACCTAACATATTTGCTATTCAGCCCTGAACAGAAGAGAAGGCTGACTAGCCCCTGCTACAGACTGTCACCAGACCTGGATAGCCCCTGCTACAAACTGTCACCAGACCTGGATAGCCCCTGCTACAGAACATCACCAGACCTGCTGTCAATCATCCTTTTGCCATATTCACTCCAGAACCTCTGAAGACATCTGCCTCCTTCCCACAAAGAGACACAAGCAGTCAGTGTGATGCCCCCATGCTAAGTAAGACCCCAGGAATCAGAGACTTAAACTCATTCCTATGACACTCCACCAGGCACACTCCATTCAGAGCCGGTCCCTAAGCAGCACTGAGAGGTCTAGAGAGCCACAGGGTCCCCTTTGCTATAGTCTCCACCCCTCTCCTCCTTCTTCCCACTCTAAATCCCTATCTCCCCAGCCAAGCAGGCCTCCCTAACTGCCTGGCCAAGTTTCCCCGGGTGGATTCTATGGAACAATACCCCTCCAGGGTAATCCTCGAGAAAGGAAAACACGCCAGGCTCCACGTGCACAGATGGCCAGGGAAAGACTCTAGGAGGTCCTTCACTGAGTAGTTCCCAAACCCCTGCATGCTGGAATTTATTTTGCTCACAGAATACTTGTTGAACATGAGCTTCCAGAGCAGGGCTAACAAGCCACACAACCGTTCTACTTAACCTACTCAGAAATATTACCCAAACTCCTCTGCTCCCAACTGTCCCCATGTCATTTAACCAACCCCATCCTTGGCTAACTACCATCACTGTTAAGGTTTGAAGGTGAAGTGTCCCCCCCCCCAAGTTACCATAGGCTCATGTGTGTGAACCGTTGGTCCCCAATCGGTGGCACTGTTGTATAAGGTTGTGGAACCTTTAAAACAGTGGTTTTTTCAGCCAGGCGTGGTGGCGCACGCCTTTAATCCCAGCACTCGGGAGGCAGAGGCAGGCGGATTTCTGAGTTCGAGGCCAGCCTGGTCTACAAAGTGAGTTCCAGGACAGCCAAGGCTACACAGAGAAACCCTGTCTCGGAAAAAAAAAAAAAAACCCAGTGGTTTTTCAACCTGTGATCAATTCTGTGATCCTTCAATACAGTTCCTCATATTGTGGTGACTCCCCCCACCCCACCCCACCCCACCCCACCCCACACACACACCATGAAATTATTTCATTGCTACTTTATGACTGTAACTTTGCTACTGTTATGAATTATAATGTAAATATCTGACGTGCAGAATACATGATAGGTGACCCTTGAAGGGTTCGAGACCCACAGGTTGAGAACTGCTGCTTTAAATGGTAGCGCTTTGCTGACAGAAGCAAGTCACTGAGGGTTAAGTTTTGAGGTTTGATGTCTGCTCTCTCCTTCCTGACTAAGGACTGGTCATGAACAGCTGCCTTATGTTTCTGTCACCAGACATTCCCATCCTGATGGGCTGTGACTCTTGTGTTTGTGTTGAGACAGGACCTCATGACTGCCAACTCTAGCTATCATGGAACTTACCAGAGATCCGCCTGCCTCTGCTTCCTCAGTGCTAGAATTAAAGACACGTGCTACCATGCCTGACTCATGTCCCTTTTGAAATCACAAACCAAAATAAATCTTTGCATCTAGGGAGGGTAGCTGCGAGGTAGGTTGGAGGAGAGAAGGGGAAGAAGAGAGAGGGTGAAGGGATTCTATTTGTTTTGTTTTAAGTGGGAAAAGTAAAAATCAAATAAATGAAAACAAAACAGTAACAGCAGACCCTTTCCTTTTTTAAAGTAGTTTCTCTCAGTAATTAGAGTCCAGCAAAGGGAAGGAACTAATATAATCTGCCCAGGGCAATTGTCAGCTTAGAACCTGCTGATACTTTTGTTTCAGTTAGTATCTTTAAAAGCATCACCCTCCTGTGATCCTTACAACCACCCACCGCGGCAGGAATTATCTTACAATTGTCAGTCTAGGTTAAAATGTTTACATTTGTATCCAAGGTAAAGTAGAACAGCTAGGAAGCCAACCTGCCTCAAACTGCAAATTGAGCTGACTTTCTTCTTCATCAAAATATCTACCAAAAAATCTATAGGACTGGTGTTACTAGTGGGTCACCCAACATCCATTGGTGCCTCCTCCCCTGAAAGCAGAACCTTGACTTTATATGATTCACCACAGGACTCATCAAAGGCAAGGAAAATGATGGCTTTTCCTGCTCCTCTCTGTCCAGCCTCCCTTGCAGCTAGAACGTTTGACTCTATTGTGGCCAAAAAACCCATAGTTGAACATTGATGGTGGAAAGGAGGGTTACCATTGGAAAGCCTTTGTTTCCTAAAGCCAAAAATATGAACCACCATCTCTCCACACTCATGGGGGTCCTCCTCTACCGTCCCTTGAATGCAGATGTGACAACTGGAGCCATGAACGCCAACATGTAACCATTGCAGAAAAGCCATCAGAATTTCCTTTGCCATCTCCCAAAGGATTGAAGGAAGGTTTATCATTCACTGTCACTTGGCTGTGGTGTCAGCCTTTCCTCCCTACCCAGGAAGCATGCTTTATGAAGACCACGTTCATGCTGAATATTTTTGTTTCTGCAGACGTACACACTAATCATCACGTCTTCAGGGTGGTCTAGTCAATCTCTTAGCAACTTCGGTGTGTGCGAGCAGGGCGTCGTCACCATTAAATAGCAAAAACAACAGGGAACCAGTCTCTCAACATGTGATACCTTGAGCTACCTTGGGATTTTGCTCCAAAGACGGCGGTCATCCGATGCAGCCCATCGACCTTGGACCAGAGTCACAAGCCAGATAAACCACCTAAATACACATATTGGCTAGCAAGGCAACTCAGTGGGTAAAAACACTTGTCTTAAAAACCTGATGACCTGGGTTCAATTCCTAGATACAAAGGAGAGTGTGTCCTTATATCCACATACACAATAATAGAATTCAAGGTAAGTTTAAAATGTAAAGAAGTAAGCTGGGCAGTGGTAGCACACACCTTTGATCCCAGCACTTGGGAGACAGAGACAGGTGGATTTCTGAGTTCTAGGCCAGCCTGGTCTACAGAGTGAGTTCTAGGACAGCCAGGGCTATAAAGAGAAACCCTGTCTCAAAAAAACCAATATAGAGAGATAGAGAGATACAGAGAAGTAGCTGAAACACTAATGAAACATTTATGCCCTAATGGATTCAGGGTTCTGTTGTTGATTTTTGTTGTTGCTCCTGGTGGGTTTTGTTTTTGTCTTTTTCAGAATTTGGGGGCTAAACATGCTATATTAGGCAAGACCTCCACCACTGAGCTTCAATCCAGTTCTCTTTTCCTTTTTAATTTGAGGCACAAATTCACCATGTGGCCCACGCTGGCCTTGGATGCTCCCTCCTCCCCATTCCAGCATCCCAAGTGCTAAGATTACAGGTGTGCACTGCCACACCCAGCTTCGATTAGTAATTCACAAAGTGTCCCTAATCAGAAACACAAGGTCTGGGGCTTGAGGATACAGTCAGTGGTAGAACCCTCATCTAACATTCACAAAGTCCTGGGTTCAATTCCCAGCACCGCCAAAGAAAAACTACACACAGAAGTACACCATCTGCATACTAAATGCAGAATCCTGGACCCTCTCTCCAGTTTCAGCTAAATTCGAATATGGCCATCAGATGCTGGGAACCCACATTTTAGTCAGCACCACCATGAGGCTTCAGGCTATCAGATAGCTGGGAGGGTCAAAAGCTTGGTGACTGCAAACATGAAGTCTGGCCCAACCATACCTTCTCTAGGGCTCCTCTCCTGTACCCTGGTCCTGGGGAACTAGGCAGTTGAAACTGTCATGCTTGCTCCAGAAGAGTCACTGGGCATTGTGGACCAAGTGTTGGTGTGTCCTGTGGTACCCTCAAGACTATGAGATCTAGAAAAAAAAAAATGTGCTTCCTGTTGTGTGGGCTACTACGTCAATTTGACAGAAGCTTGAGCAATCTGAAAAGAAGGAACCTCAGTTGAGCAACTGCCTCCATGAGATCCAACTGTGAGGCATTTCCTTAATTGGTGATCAATCGGGGATGGGAGAGACTCAGCCCATTGTGGGTGCTGCCATCTCTGTGCTGGTGGGCCTGGGTTCTATAAGAAAGCAGACTGAGGGGCTAGAGCGATGGCTCTGCAGTTAAGAGCACTGACTGCTCTTCCAGAGGTCTAAATAAATAGTTCTTAAAAAAGAAGAAGAAGAAGAAGAAGAAGAAGAAGAAGAAGAAGAAGAAGAAGAAGAAGAAGAAGAAAGAAAGAAAGAAAGAAAGAAAGAAAGAAAGAAAGAAAGAAAGAAAGAAAGAAAGAAAGAAAGAAAGAAAGAAGAAAGAAAGCAGAGTAAGCAAGCCATGAGGAGCAAGCCAGCAAGCAGCACCTCCCATGGCCTCTACATCAGCTCCTGCCTCCAGGTTCCTGCCCTGTGTGAGTTCCTGTCCTGACTTCCTCCTTTGATATACTTCTATGGAAGTATAAGTCAACTAGACCCTTTCCTCCCCCGCTTGCCTTGGTCACAAGTGTCTCAATTGCAGCAATAGGAACCCTAACTATGATAACCTATGATTCAAACTTCCCAACCAGCACATCAGCCCTTTGTCCCCTAATTTCAAATACAAGACACCTTGCAGAGATATAACTGAACCAGGTGCCCGTTGTTTGTGTGTGTGTGTTTGCAGAAGTGCTGGGGATTGAACACAGGTCACTACAAAAGTCAAGTGCTCCACCACTGGGCTCCATCCCCAGCCACAGAGTGCCTGGTTCTGTTCATCACTGCTCTCCAGGGAGTCAGCAAACAGAGGACAGAACACCATAGAAAGAAATAGAAGGAAACTCTGAGCAACTTAGGCTGTAATCGTCCGCCTAGACTGGGGTTTGCTGATGACAGAAGGAGAAGAGGCATGGTGGAGGTGGTGGCCTGTATGAGCTGTCCCATGTATAGTTCTGAAGCCAAATCTGTTCTGGGCCTCTGTGCAGAAATAAGGGCTGGGCTAACAACAGCCCACACCTTTTCATCCAGCAGCAATCGTTAGTCAATCCCCTCTCTCTCTCCTCCCCCCCCCCACCCCTCTCCTTCGAGAAAGGCAATGCCTGGGCCTCCCAACACCCTTCCCACATTCACATTTATCTTATTTCATCCCTGGGCTCATGTTCCCGCTTGACAGGTGAGCATAGATACATACCCAAGGGCAGCAAGCGCCGTATTTAAACACACATACACACACACACACACACACACACACACAAACTCCTCTTTCCAAACCATAGTCTCCTGCATCGATACATACATCAGGTCAAACTTAAAACCATGGAGGAGAAACAAAAGGCCTGACAAATGAGTCCAAGAGGTGCATTCGTACAGATGACCCCATCAGCCAGGACTGATGAAACACTTCAGGCTTCCGGAACTCACAAACCAAGCCAGAGGCCAACCGAACCACCCAGCCCGGGATACATGGCCATACTAATAAGAAGCCTCCTTTGCTCTGGGCTCCACAGCCACCACTCTCTGGCAGATGCCGGCTAGTGGGAATTCCCAAATTAAATCATGCAATGTGGACAGCTGGGCCTCCGAGGGAAGGAGGGTGAAGGGGCTGCTTGAATCCGTCTGACATTTTGAACAAGGTAGGTTGCTGGAGGATTTCGGTACACCAGGTCTTTCACAAAACCCTAAAAGCATCCCCTGGAGGGGAAAATGGCCTTTGAAGGAAAACAGTTCCTTCCATTTCTTGGTGGTAAATTTGTAGCCATCCCTAGCACCCTCTCTTAGCAAACTGCTCCCAACTCCCCTCAAGTTCTGCTGGAGAGAAGATGCTACAAATGAGCCAAACGAAACTCCCGTCTCCTGGACCCCTATCCTCCAAGTCTCACCAAGGCAGCCCAAGAGCATTTTCCCCACGCCACCTAGTGCAAGAACCACTCCAGGCAATCGTAACATTTACACATTTTGGGCCTGCAAAGACCCCCCCCCCACACACACACACACACATCAAACGATTGTTTTAGAAATGGAGATTCTTTTTCTCACGCATCTGGTTTTCTAAGGCGTAGATTGGGGGAAGGGGCGGTGAGACAGAGCAAAAGGTTGAATTCATTTAGGCAGCTCCATCTAACCAGGTTAAACCACCTTTGACCACCTGCAGAACGCACAAGGTCACGTGGGTTCCCTGCAGCTCCTTAACATAGCACCCAGCACTCAAGCCCCCGTAAACAAATCCGAGAGAGAGAGAATAATAATATAATAATAATAAATAATAACAATAATAACTCCCTCTTCCCACAAGAAAAGAATAATCATGGCAACAGCTACAACCCGTAATAATAAATACAGAACAGCAATTATTACTGCTACCACCACCACCCGGCCGAGCACAGACAACAGCCGCACTGGGAAGGGAAGGGAGGGACAGCCGCGCTGGCTTTGCCAGGTGATAAATCATAGCGCATCATTCGTGCCCACCTGCTTTAGCCCCCCCCCACCCCTCCCCAGGCCCTCCGTCAACACACAGAATCCCAAAGGGAAAGGGGACAGACTGGAGAAGGGGAAGGAATGGAAGGATTGCCCCCCACCCCCACCCCAGGCAACACCTACCTCCAGGGTCCTGATCTCCTTCTGCGTGAGGTCGTTGGAAGCTGCACACTTGGTCCTAAGCCCTTCCAGATTGGAGATGCTCAGGTCGATCATGTTCTGAACCAACTCGCACTGCTGCAAGGCTTTTTGCAAACTCAGAGGTTGCTGCTCTTCGCTTTTCGTCATGTTTTCCTCATCCATCGCTTGCTCTGCAACCCCCCCTTCCCCTCCTCCTCCTCCACCTCCTCCCAGAAAGAAAAAAAGGGGGAGGGAAGGAGTAGAGGTAGAGGGAGTCCACCCCCACCCCCCTACGCCTCCCCAACCTCTGCGACTTCTCAGCGGTGTCTCCTGAAGAAACCCAACATCTCACACAAGCTTGAGGGGGGTGGGGGTGGAGGAGGGGACAAGAGCCAAAATTTATTATTATTTGGGGCGGGGGAGAGTATCAGGCAGTCTGCATTAGAATGTCCCTTGTCTCCTCTCTCCTCTCTCTTTCTGTGTCTCTGGTCCCTAAAAAGGGAGAGATGCCCGTTTGTCAGAAGCCAACCAGGTGGTAGGGTGCAGTCTGTACACTTAGAGAGGAGGAGGAGAAAGAGGAGGAGAAAGAGGAGGAGGAGGAGGAAGGGGAGGAGGAGAAGTGGAAGGAGGAGGCAGAGGGAAATAGAGCTCACGCTTCGCACACCGGCTCCGTGAAGGGCGGAATTATATGTATATAAATCTATTTGGCCGGGCTGGCTTTTATGTCAAAAAGGAGCGCGCCTGCCCCCCTCCCGGTCGCGGTGACACGGCATGGTCCGCGGGTCCCCGCGCTCAGCGCGCTCTCGGGATGCTGTGCGCACGGCTGGCGCGGCTGCGGCGCCCACTGCGGCTGGCTGCGGTCTGCTCCCCGCGACAAGGCTGCTGCTGCTGCTCCTGCTGCTGCTGTTGCCACTGTCGCCGTTGCTGCTGTTGCGGCCGCCGGGCTCCAGGGGGGACGGCTGCTGAAATCGCTCCTGCCTCGCTCCACACCGACATCTTGCCTGTCAATCACTGGGCGGGGTGGGGAGCGGAGCGGAGCGAGGGATGCAGCGCCGAGAGGCGCCGTGCGCGCAGCCGGTCCCCGGGTCCCCGCACTCTGGGCGCGCCTGGGACCCGCTGGCGGCTGGCGGCGCGTGCACCTGCCCGCCGGGCCACCCTCCAGCCGGGGAGGTGGGGTCCTTTGGGACTAAGGGGCTTGCGTGCGGAGCGCAGCCGCTACGATGCCGTGGGGGTGGGGAGGGGGGCCGGGCTGGTCCCCAAGGTGGCGGGGAGGCCCGGCCCGGGGGCGGGGAGAGGTACTCGGTGGCCTGGGTGGGGGTGGGGGCCACTACGCCAGCCCGGATCTCGCGAGACGAGGCCGGAGCGCGGCTCAGCAGGTGCGCGGGGACCCGGGAGCAGGTGCGCGCCCAGCTCACAGGGCTCTCTGCAGCTCTCCTGGCTTGGCGGGTTGCTTCTTGTGGCTTTGGTGGGCTGGAGGGTGCGGGAAAACAACCTTAATGGCTTTCCCAGAGTTGGGACGAGTGGGAGGAGACGACTAGTTAGGCCTGATCTAGCAAAGGTCCATCTGCAGAGTGACAGGAGGCTTGGTTTTCCTCCTTGTCCCCCAAGGGACTCCTGCTACCCACCTTTGGCAGCCACCTAGGGTACCGGAGTAGAGTGCCCAGTACATTTTAAAGAAGTTGAGGGCGAAGAAGGATACTTTGTGACAAGAAAGGGGAATCCTGTAAGAAATTCAAATTTCACTATGCAGCTAATAAAGTTATACCGAGCGCCTCTGTTACAGATACGCTTTTTATTAATTAATGGGCGGCGGGCGGGGGTGGGGTGGGGATGGTTCACGTGCAGCCCAGCGTGCCCGCGAGGTTAATGCCCAGATGGTGAAGTCAATTCTCTTCTTCTACCCTAGGCTCCAGGAATTGAACTTAGCTGTCCATCCTCACTGAGCCATTTCCACGAACCTATTATAAATTAATAAAATCGGGGCCTTTCTTCTTAGCTGCATGTGATGACTCATGCTTTTAATTCTAGCACTATGGAGTCAGAGGCAGGTTGATCTCTGGAAGTTCGAGTCCAGCCTCCTGCTGGTTTATCTCTATAGCGAGTTCCAAGCTAGCCAGAGCTACATACGGTGACCCCCCCACCTCAAAAATTAATTAATTAATTAATTAAGTGAATGAATAAAATAATTATATTGTAGCTAATATAGAAAAGAACTGAGATGACTTACCACCACCCGGAGGACTTTATAGAGAGAATAGCATCCATCAGGAAACACATGGGTAGCTGCAGAGGCTGTAATCTGCAATCTATCAACTATCACCCACTTGCAAACGGTGCCTGGCTACTTTTGGCCTATTGAAAAGCCAATAGTTGTAGCAGAGAAGGCATGGCTCGTGGCAGCTAAAATATTGACCATCTGGCTCATTCCAGGGAGCTATGCCAACTCCTGATTAAATCTGTGTTCTCTATATGAACTCTGCCCAGACCGCACATCATCCTAATTCTCTCTGACTTTTTTTTTTCTTGACATTCAGGGTGAAATCAAATACCATCTCATGGAGACCTCCTAGGGATGACTGACAGATTGACAGCCCTAACAAACTGTCCACAGGCTGTGTTTACAATAATGAGTAGCCTGACGTGGCATGTACCTGAACCTCTTGGGAGGCTGAGGCAGGAGGATTGCTTGAGCAGAGAAATTTGAGGTCACAGTCTGGCAACATAGTAAAAATCCCTCATGGAAGAAAAAGAGAGGGAGAGAAGACACTTTGATCCCAGCACAGGAGGCAGAGGCAGTCAGATCTCTGAGTTCAAGGCCAGCCTGGTCTACAGTTTCAAGACAGCCAGAGCTACACAGAGAAACCCCTGTCTCAAAAGCCAGAGGGGGAGAAGGAAAGAAAAACAAAGCAAGGGAGAGGATGAGTGAGAGAAAGAGAATACCCCATCTTTGGCACTCCAATGGGCTAAGAGCAGTGTGAGATCCAGAATTCACATAGTGTTAAATCAGTGCATTCCCCATTTCTGTTGACATGTGTGTGACAGAGCACTTTACCTAGCATGCACCAGCCCTATGGTCCATCCCCCACCCCACCCTGCACCTCACACACAAAACATGTTCTATCCAGAATGAGGTCAGGCAACCAATTGTAAGCACTGTGAAGTCTTCACAGTCCAGTTTGACTCCAGTTGGTTCCGATTAGTTCCAGATTGAACATTTGGAGTCTCTGACTCTAGCACCTGTGCACCTGTAAGGCTCTTTCTAGTTGCTAATTCTCCCTCTGTTTTCAGTGATCTAGTCCTACCTCTTAGTGAGCCTTGCTGAATTTTTGTTGCGTGCCAAACGTTGTGTGAGGCGCATATAGACTCTCAAAATGACACTGCCTGGCTCTGAAGAGCAACGGGGCCTGATCACAGCTCCATTCGTTGGCAGAGCCAAGTGAAGGGTGACTTTCAGTTTCAATGCAACACCATCTCCCTTGCACACAAAGTCCCTCCCTCCCCCACCCCCATCCCTATTCCCTAACCCCCAAAGCATGGCAAAACTTTTAAAAACTGTCTTGTTCTTCTGGAACTTTCTACATGGCTTCTCATCCTCTGGCTCTGGGGTGCATTCAAATCTGCCAGTTATCCCAAGCTAGAAAATGCTGTTCTCAGATTCTGTCCTTCCCTCAACAATCAGCCTCCCCAGAGCCCCTTGTTTTGTCCCTGAGGAGATGAACAAAGGCTCTTCTGGTGTCTCCGCCCCATCCCACCCCTCATCGCACCCATATCAGCTCACCCCCTTGTAATTCTTCTGTCTTCAGAATCCTGAAATGTGACCACTCTGGTTCCGGTGTCTTCCACTGATCTCTAAGAGAGTTTAGCAGTAGTCAGTAGTGATGGGGAGGGGTAGGTTTGACACTATTCCAAAATGGCTTCTCTGGTTGTCATCACCGATACTTCTGCTGAAGTTTAGATGGTGAAAATGACCGGGAGTCATCAGTTTGCAGGGTAACAGCGAGTGCATCTTTGTCCTACTTGGAAACAGTCCACATTGTGGGTAGTACCTTTCTATAGGAGAAATATTCTTTTTTTATTTTTTATAATTGACTTTTACGTTTCTATTACTCTGTATTACATGTATGTATTGTGTGTGTGCACACAATGGGCTGCACATATGGGCTCTGTGTGTGTGTGTGTGTGTGTGTGTGTGTGTGTGTGTGTGTGTAAGACAGAGTTGACATCTTTCAGGAGTTAGACCTCTCCTTCTACCATGTGGGTCCCCAGGATCAAACTCAGGTCCTCAGGCTTGGCAGCGAGCACCTTTACCCCTGAGCCATAGAACAGGCTCTAAAGTACTCTTTCAGAACCTTTCTAGCAATCACATACAATGTGAGCTGACTCTGCCATTAGTCACGGCACATGGGGCTTTTTTTTTTTTAATTTATTTATTTATTATATGTAAGTACAGTGTAGATGTCTTCAGACACTCCAGAAGAGGGAGTCAGATCTCGTTCCAGATGGTTGTGAGCCACCATGTGGTTGCTGGGATTTGAACTCCGGACCTTCGGAAGAGCAATCGGGTGCTCCTACCCACTGAGCCATCTCACCAGCCCCACATGGGGCTTTTAATGTGAAGTAGACAGCGGAGAAGAATCTGACCGCAGCAGGGCAGATGGCACACCTGCTTTCAGCCCCCCCCCTCCCCAGTCCTACATGCATTGGGATGCCCATGCTGAGGGGTTTGATGTCAAGTTCACAGGTGTCCCTTATAGTTGCTTCGGGGCTCATCCCTGACCCCACAGCTCAAGGTGTCATCCTGAACTCTTTCTAATCATTGCCTTGGTCTGCTCAAGCAGTTCTAACAACCAGAGGGAAGGGGGTAGATGCACTAAAGATCTCCATCTCCCTCCTTCCTCCTTCCCCTTCCTCCCTCTCCCTCCCTTTCCCTCTCTCTCCTTCCCCTTCCTCCCTCTCCCTCCCTTTCCCTCTCTCTCTCCTTCCTCCCTCTCCCTCCCTTTCCCTCTCTCTCCTTCCCCTTCTTCTTCTCCCTCCCTTCCTTACCCCCTCACTCTTCTCTTTCCCTCTCTCCCTCTCTCTCTCCCTTTCTGTCTCTCTGCTTCTCTCCCTCTATGCCTCTCTCCCTTACTCCCTCTGCTCCCTCCCTCTTCCTCTCTCTCCCTACCTTCCTTTCTCCCTTTCTCTCCCCCTCTCTGCCTGTCTCCCTCCTTCTCTCCTTCCTTTTCTGCCTCTCTCCCTCCCCAGGGTCTCCATTGCCTTGAACTTGCTATATAGCAGATGATAACTTGGAACTTATGACGCTGCTCCCTCTACCCTACCAGTGCTGAGGTGTAACCCCCCAGATGGTTCAGGAGTTTGCAATGAGCTCCAGGGGAGGGTGGATCTCTCCTTCCCTGCCTGCTCCCCACCACCTGCAGGACCATCCTCACAGAGAACTGACAGGCCCAGAATGTCAGCTGCCTTGCTGAGTCTAACTACTGATCCAAAGGTACACAGGGAATCTTTAGAGACCTAGAGATCTGGGCACCCTATCAGGGTTAAGACACAGTGATGACCTCCCACACCCGTTTCCATTCTTGGAAGTACCCCGACAGCTCCCAGAACCCCTTGCTGGAAGGCTGTCCTCTTGGCTGAGCCTTTTCAGGATGGCTCAAGACCAAGCATGCTTTGAGAGCATCACCTGGCCCCTGGGGAACAGGATAGGCCTGTCAGAGAAACTTCTAGATAAGATCTTGACCTTATCAAGTGTAGGCTGGAGGTTGATAGTTACAGATGGTCAAGGGGACAAGTCTGGCCACCTCTTCCCAGAGGAGGAATTTCACCCTCTCCCATCACCTTTGAGCCGAAAC
Source organism: Mus caroli (assembly GCF_978045245.1). Classification (NCBI taxonomy): domain Eukaryota; kingdom Metazoa; phylum Chordata; class Mammalia; order Rodentia; family Muridae; genus Mus; species Mus caroli. Next base: position 121,585,915 of record NW_028227259.1, on the reverse strand, counting down.
TCCAGGACACCAGAAAAGAGACACTCTGTACCCTGCTTGACTGGCAGTGTGCTGCCCTTGAGGTTTCCCAAATCGCCTTGGGCTCACCAATTGGAGAATGGTAGATCAGGAGGCAAAGAGGCCACATCTGCCTGGAGATGCACACAACCAACACTGACTTCTTAAAGATGCTGTGCAGCCAAGAGTGACCTTGAACTGCTGATTCTCCTGCCTCTACTTCCCAAGGACTAGGATGGCAGGCATGTGCCACCATGGGTCATTTATGTGGTGCTGGGGGTGGAGTCCAGACCTCTGTGAACACTAAGCAAACACTTCTGACTGAGCCGAATCGCCAGCCTCTCTTGACTTCCTATATGCCTTCCCTGTCTTCCCAGGCTATCTCTTTTCATCTCTCTCTTTTCTTCGTCTTCCTACCAATTTTTTGAGATGGAAGAGAAGCTGGGAGCAGCAGTCTTGGAGATAGCAGATATCTTCCAGCTGCACGGGATTGTGATTCTGTTCTAACTCACTGAACCAACAAATATAAATGACTTTAAAAATAGCTTTGATAAGTGCCAACAAAATGTTCCTCTCTTTAATATTGTAGATTTCTCTGACATCGAGGACAACTATTTTTCTGGAGTTCTCCTTTTGGAACCTTTTAATTCTGTGCCTTCATTTCTCCTGCAAGTGGATCATACTATCCATGTCCGGATCATCTGGACTTGTGGGAATGGGCCATTTGACCCAGTGATTTATGCTGGTTTTCCAAGTTAAAGACTCTGCGGTATGCCATGAGTTTCCAGTTACAGCTCTCAGGACAGAAGAGCCACCCTCCAAGCCCCCAAAGACACACAGTGATGAGACTTCATTGAAAGTTCCTATTAAGCCATATCAGCAACACAAGCTCCCCCCCCCCCACCTCCCTGTCCATTTGCACTCTGTGCATGCAGAGCTCACAGACACAACAAGAGGGCGCTAGATTCCGTAGAATGGATGACAAAGAGTTGTGAGCTGCCAGGTGGGTGCTGGACATTGAACCTTGATTCTTTGAAGAGCAGCCAGTGCTTTTCTTAACTGCTGGGCCATATCTCTCCTGGGACCCAAAGGGTTTTTTTTGTTTTTTGTTTTTTGTTTTTTGTTTTTTGTTTTTTGTTTTTTCTTTTTTTGGTTTTTCGAGACAGGGTTTCTCTGTATAGCCCTGGCTGTCCTGGAACTCACTTTGTAGACCAGGCTGGCCTCGAACTCAGAAATCCGCCTGCCTCTGCCTCCCGAGTGCTGGGATTAAAGGCGTGCGCCACCACGCCCGGCTCTGTTTTTTTTTTTAAAGATTTATTTATTTACTATATGTAAGTACACTGTAGCTGTCTTCAGACACACCAGAAGAGGGCATCAGATCTCATTTCAGGTGGTTATGAGCCACCATGTGGTTGCTGGGATTTGAACTCTGGACCTTCGGAAGAGCAGTCCGGTGCTCTTACCCACTGAGCCATCTCACCAGCCCCCAAGGTTTTGGTTTTTTTAATTTATTCATTCCTTGATAATTTTAGACATGCATGTATTTGATCACCATCACCCATCCATGAATGTCTTTTATCTTAATTTCCCTCTCACAAAACCCTTTTTTCTCTCAATAGTTTTCCCCTCTACTCCCATATCTTTAGATGTGTAACCTACTCCATTTGATTAGGGCTGTTTGCTTGAGCATAGTGGTTGAGGTATATACTGGAGCAAACACAATTTACCAGTTGCTACATTGTTTTATAAAATATCCTTCTTCCCTAGTAACAGCTGTCAATAGCCTCTCCGGTGGGGAGGTGGGATGGGGTCCAGTCTTTTTTGTTTTGTTTTTTAGAGACAGAGTTTCTCTGTGTAGCCCTGGCTGTCCTGGAACTCACTCTGTAGACCAGGCTGGCCTCAAACTTAGAAATCCACCTGCCTTTGCCTCCCAAGTGGATGTTCCCTGAGCCTTGGGGGAGTGTGGATATCACATTTGGGACTGAGGACTCAACTGTGACTTGATCTTGGAGTATTGGCCAAAAGCTCTGCACCCATGACCTGCTGCCCACTGCAAAGATGTTTCTCTGGCCAAGGCTAAGGTAGTGTACTGGCTAGTTTTGTGTCAACTTGACACTGCTGGGGTTATCACAGAGAAAGGAACTTCAGTCAGGGAAGTACCTCCATGAGATCCAGCTGTGGGGTATTTTCTCAATTAGCGATCAAGGGGGAAAGGCCCCTTGTGGGTGGGACCATCCCTGGGCTGGCAGTCTTGGGTTCTATAAGAGAGCAGGCTGAGCAAGCCAGTAAAGGACATCCCTCCATGGCCTCTGCATCAGCTCCTGCTTTCTGACCTGTTTGAGTTCCAGTCCTGACTTTCTTTGGTGATGAACAACAATGTGGAAGAGTAAGCTGAATAAACCCTTTCCTCCCCAAGTGCTTCTTGGTCATGATGTTTGTGCAGGAATAGAAACCCTGACTAAGACAGGTAGCATTATTCTCTATAAAACATCAAGATTTAGCCAGACAGTGGTGGCGCACGCCTTTAATCCCAGCATTTGGGAGGCAGAGGCAGGCAGAATTCTGAGTTCAAGGCCAGCCTGGTCTACAGAGTGAGTTCCAAGACAGCCAGGGCTACACAGAGAAACCCTGTCTGGAAAAACCAAAACAAAAAATAAAAAACAAAAACAAAAAAATCTCCAAACCTTCAAGACTTAGAGGTTGGTTTTGTGGCATGTTCATTTAGCAAAACAACAGTAATAGATTCTGTCCTAGGGCTTACAATCTGCCCAGCCATGGCCATTTGACTGGGTTCAGGTATAATTCCTTACCTACATAACAGATGATGACACTATTACACCAGAACCTTTTGTGAGGATTTACAGCTGGGTATAAGACCGTTAATGGCTTCTCTTCCTGACAGACCTGCACCACACGTATCAACACTGTCAATGCTAGCAGGCAGAGAGGAAGCTTCCTATCCAGGTTCAGCTTGGTGTCTCTGTGTTCTGCCCCCAACATGTACAATGACATCAGCAATAGAGTCTTGCCATCTAGTTTTGGGGGACAACTGAGAACAATGGCTACAACCTGTATTGTTGGCATGCAGGGGGTTTCTCTGGGATACTATAGCCAACTCCTGGCACTGAGATTTTCATTTATTAATACTGTATGTTTTCTGCAAGTAAGAGACCTTGGGTTCAGATTCCATCTTAAAGACCCAATTTAAGGCTAAATGCAAGTTAACTAACAGGCTACTACCTAGCACCAGTTTCCAGGTTATCCCCCAAACAAGTCTAACACCAGGACCTGATTGCTTCCTATCCACTGCGAATGACTTTTCTTGAATCAAACCATTTCCCTTTCTCTTCTTTTTTTCTTTCCCAGGTTATCCCTCAACAAAACCTGCATCTAGCACCAGTTTCCAGGTTATTCCCCAACAAATCCGCACCCCGCACCCCAGATTACAAGCCTGCCCCTGTTACTTCCTAACAACCACCAATGAGGAGGAAGGCAGAAGTTAAGTTTATGGTTTGGGCCAGTGGTGACACTTTGTATGTAGGGTAAAAATATTAATTTGGGGGGTGGGGGACTGGAGAGATGGCACAGCGGTTAAGAGCACTGACTGCTCTTCCAGAGGTCCTGAGTTCAATTCCCAGCACATGGTAGCTCACAACCATCTGTAATGGGATTGGATGCCCTCTTCTGGTGTGTCTGAAGACAGCTACAGTGTACTCTCATATATAGATATAGATATTTTAAAAGATATATATGTATATCTTTTAAAATAAAAAAATTTTTTCAGTTGCAAAGGACAAACCAAAGCAGTGTAAAGGTGATCACGTAAAAAAAAAAAAAAAAAAAAAAAGTTCAGGCTGGGCATAGTGGCGCACGCCTTTAATCCCAGCACTTGGGAGGCAGAGGCAGGTGAATTTCTGAGTTCAAGGCCAGCCTGGTCTACAAAGTGAGTTCCAGGACAGCCAGGGCTTATACAGAGAAACCCTGTCTCGAAAAACCAAAAAAAAAAAAAAAAAAAAAGTTCAACAACAGCCGGACACCTTTCTTTCTCACCCAGAACTCTGAGCTCTGCCTTCTGTATGGGGTCCCTTTTGGGATAGCTTGTTCTCAGGATGAGCAAGGCCAGTTGACCTTGCTGATATGGGCCCTTTTCTCAGGTTTCTTTTTCTCCGGTCACTTGGATACTGGAAGACAGACAAACACAGGCAAGGCAGCCCCAGCAGGGTGTGAGGAATGGGGTACAGTGAAGAAGAGGGTACAGTGAGGAAGGGGGAACAGTGAGGAAGGGGATACAGTCTGATTTTATCAACCAGATACCCACTCAGGAGCAAGGTGCCAGGGCACAGCTGAGGACCAGAAAGCTCCTTACCATGGCCACACTCCAGAACAGGTGTGTTGCTAGGGGAGGAAGGCACATGTGGGGGTGATGCCCACACAGATGGAACATCGAGGGTCTTCCTTTATTGCTCTATGATTTATTTTTGAGAACCTCACTGAACCTGCACTCTGTGGATTCTCTAACCTGGCTTCCCTGTGCAACCCCTGGAATCCTCCTGTCTCTGTTTCCCCAATGCTGGAACTGCAAGGATCACCACACCTGGCTCCAGCCATCGGGCTTGCATAGCCCCGACAGAGCATCTCCCCCACCAGAGCATCTCCCCGCCCTGAACACAAACTCTTCTGAGACAGGGTTTCTCTGCAGAGTCCTGCCTGTTCTGGAACTCACTCTGTTAACCAGGCTGATCTCAAACTCACAGATACTCCTCTACCTCTGCCTCCCAAGGGCTGGGATTAAAGGCATGCACCACCACTGCCTGGCTGAACACAGGCTCTTCAGTGGCCTACAAGTTTGGGGCTTTTGTTCTTTTTGAAGAAAAGGGGAGGGGAAATCCATCTAGGGAGATACATCCTAGAACTCCACTTCTGTGCTCAGCTGCATCAGTGGAACTGGTGTTGGGCTAGGCTTTCTTTCAAATGTCATCCACATATTTGATCAGGACAATGAAGAATGTGTGTGTGTCTTAGGGTTTTACTGTTGTGAGCAGACACCATGACCAAGGCAACTCTTATATGGACAACATTTAATTGGGGCTGTAGAGTCAGAGGTTCAGTCCATTATCATCAAGGTGGGAACATGGCAGCATCCAGGCAGGCATGGTGCAGGAGGAACTGAGAGTTCTACATCTTCATCTGAAGGATGCTAGTGGAAGACTAACTTCCAGGCAGCTAGGATGAGGGTATTAAAGCCCACACCCACAGTGACACAGCTAGTCTAACAAGGCCACTGCAACAAGGCCACACCCACTCCAACAAGTCCATGCCTTCTAATAGAGCCGCTCCCTGGGCCAAGAATATACAAACCATCACAGGACTTTTCTTTTCCTGTTTGATTTTAGACAAAAGGCAGAGAGGTAATGGCTTCCCCCTCCTCTGTCTTTCCTTTTTTTATTTTTAAGATTTAGTTAGTTAGTTAGTTAGTTATGTGAGTACACTGTAGTTTTACAGATGGTTGTGAGCCTTCATGTAGTTGTTGGGAATTGAATTTTAGGACCTCTCCTCACTCCGGTTGGCCCCGTTCACTCAGTCCCTGCTTGCTCCAAGCCAAAGATTTATTTGTTATATATAAGTACACTGTAGCTGACTTCAGACACACTAGAAGAGGGTGTCAGATCTCATTACGGGTGGTTGTGAGCCACCATGTGATTGCTGGGATTTGAACTCAGGACCTTCGGAAGAGGAGTCAGTGCTCATACCCACTGAGCCATCTCACCAGCCCATCTGTCTTTCCTTTTAATAAAAGATTTAAAACTGAATAAACGACAGCCCTTCACCCTGGTGTGGTGGCTCAGGCCTGTGTAACTTCAGTGCTCAAGAGGTCAAGGAGGACTATGAATTCCAGGCCAGCCTGGGCTACAAGATGACACCCTGTCTCAAAAGAAAATTAAAAAGATTTGACTCATCATTATGAACTCTACATGCATGATAAGGACCCTTGTGGCTATATTAGGCTTTTTGGCCAGGACACTCACTGTAGTAAATCTTGGGGTTCATAGCTGCTGGGGAAGATTGCTGAACACTTTTTTCCTCTAGGATCACAGATAGAAGCATCCAGCACTGTCAAAGCTAGCCAATAGGGATGAAACCTCCAGGTTGGCGTGCCCTTCACACACACACACACACACACACACACACACACACACCTCCAGGTTGGCGTGCCCTTCACACACACACACACACACACACACACACACACACACACACACACCTCCAGGTTGGCGTGCCCTTCACACACACACACACACACACACACACACACACACACACACACCCCTCCCCCAGTCTTGAGCTGGCTGAATCAGACCGGTTTCTGCCACAGTCGGCCAGCCCACTTAGGGTGGAGTCTTCCGACCTAGGTAAACTCTATTGTATGCCACGCCTACAACTTCCTGCAAGAAGCCACTACCTGCTGAGCTTGTTTTCCAGGCAAGTTCTGGACTAAGCAAGGAGAGCCTGGCAAAGTGGGGGGATGGGTCTCCCCACTTTAAATTCAAGACTCTACAATTGCAGGGCGGGCGTGGTGGTGCACGCCTTTAATCCCAGCACTCGGGAGGCAGAGGCAGGTGGATTTCTGAGTTTGAGGCCAGCCTGGTCTACAAAGTGAGTTCCAGGACAGCCAGGGCTACACAGAGAAACCTCGAAAAACAAAAAACAAAAACAAAACAAAACAAAAAAAAGACCCTACAATTAAAGACAGAGCCTTGATCAGAGAACTTTGACTTGGCTCGTTATTTCCCTCACCATCCTTACCATCCTTTCCATACATCCCCAGTTTTCCTTTCAGGAACCCAGCAACCCCGTGGCTGCTGGCGGCTAAGGGTTGGAACCAACTTGGCTTTTCTAGACCCTTCTGCCATGATGTGATTATATCTCCCCAACATCCCGGAAACAACGGAGCTGAATGGCCACGGACTGAGGTTCCAAAAGTGTGAACCAAAAGAAACCTGTGCTCACTTAAGGTGCTCTCTTCAGGCGGTTTTGCCAGAGCGATGGAGAGCAGACAGACTGACCCTCTGGAGCACACAGCCAGCTTTCCTCACTTGTCGCACAGAGCGGAAGTAGAGATGCGTTGAAGCGACCACTTGGCATTGTTAGCATCGAAGGCAACACCTTCATCGTCATATAAATAACCCACAGGAGAGCCTTTTCCCACAGAAGGAGCAGCTGCAGCTAGGCTGGTGATGCTTCCACTCACAGAAGAGGAAGCTTGTTAACTATTGTATTGTTCGAGCCCTAGGATTCAGTTCTGGTACCCCATGAAAGACATCGCTGTCGCTTCCGCGCCATGAGTGGTGCCATCATTTAGGAGTGTGGGGGAGACAGGAAACAAGGATGCTCTTCTCTTCTGATGCTGTCTTGGTCTCCGTTCTGACGCTACTCATTGGTTCCGAAGACCTAAGGTGACCTTGATTTTGCTATGCTGATCCTGTAGAGTTCTCTGCTTCAGAGCACGGCAAGCTTTAGCCGTGGAAGGCCTCCCTGGTATTGAAGCAGATGGGTCCTTTGGAAGGATGTATGTGTGAAGCTAAGTTCTGTGACTTTCCCATATGCCAAACCACCTCCCCAGCCATTTTGGAGTTATGCAATGGGAAGTGTTTTTCCGAAGATGCCCTTTCACGTGTTAATTTTGCAAAATTAATCCACAATTAGAATTTCAAATCATCTGAGCAACAGAAGCAAATGAGAAGTTGCAAATCAAAACTGGGGGCTTAATTAGAATTTAGCATTAAGAAGACAATTAATTAATCAGTACAGACTGAAGATAGCCTGGAATTGCCAGCTCAGGGTGACGTTGGCCAGACTATGATATCCTGAATTGGCTATTTTTGCTCAATGTTCCCTAAATAAACAAAATGCTAAGACTAAAGCAGAGGAAAGCAGACCTTACTATCTATCATGTGACCCCTTCAGGAAGAAAATGGCTTTTCTTAAAATTTCTTAAACTATGTACTTAAAGTAATCTTTAAATTTCAGAACTTCCCCGAAACACTCATCATCCAACCTCCATAGTAACTAGGATCTACTGCTATGTGCTTTCCTCTTGAATGTTTTGTTTTGTTTTGTTTTGTTTTTGAGACAGGGTTTCTCTGTATATCCCTGGCTGGCTGTCCTAGAACTCACTCTGTAGACCAGGCTGGCCTCGAACTCATAAATCTGCTTGCCTCTGCCTTCCAAGAGCTCGGATCAAAGGTGTGCGCCACCACTGCCTGGCTATGAATGTTTTTTAAAGAGAGACTGTAGAGATGGCTGAGGTTAGGAGTGCCAGCCACTAGGACCCAGGTTCAGTTCTCAGCATCCACATGGTGGCTCACAACCATCTATTATCCCAGTTCCAGGACATCCATTGCCCCTCTCCTGACCTCCATGGACACAGGCGCACACATGCAGGCAAAGCACTCACTTATATACAATACAAATAAATAAACCTTTACAAGTTTTAAAAAGGAACTTTCTGAAATGTCGGCCACTGGTAGACTGCCCGTGAGCGACTCCTGGCTCTACAGCCATGCACTGGTGGGCAGGGTTGGTTGGACTCAGTAGATTTAAGGGGGAAAACAGGCATAAAGTTGGGAGGAAGACTTGTTTAGGGAGCAAGATACTAGAAGAGGGGATGGAAGAAATGAGGCTATATGTAATCAAAACATATAGCTGTATGAAATTCTCAAAGAATAAAGCTACATAATATATATAAAATATATTATATAATATATAGTAATGTGTTATGCATATAAAATATGTAATATCTATTATTTATATTATATATTATATATGTATTTTTTATACGAACTTTGAAAGAATTTATGTGGGCGGGGAAAGGATGTCTTAGTTAGGGTTACTATGATGAAACAGGATGACTAAAAGCAAGCTGGGAAAGAAAGGAGGAAAGGGCTTATTTGGCTTCCACTTCTACAGCACTGATCATCAGTGTAGGAAGTGAGGACAGGAACTCAAGCAGAGCAGGAGCCTAGAGGCAGGTGCTGATGCAGAGGCCATGGAGGGATGATGCTTACTGGCTTGCTCCCCATGGCTCTCTCAGCCTGTTTCCTTATCGAACCCAGGACCACCTGCCCAGGGATGGCTCCACCCACAATGATCTGGGCCATGCCCCAATGATTACTAATTAAGAAAATACCCTGTAGACTTGCCTACAGCCTGATCCTATGGGGGCATTTTCTCAATTGAGGCTCCCTGCTCTCTGATGACTATCCCTTGAGTCGAGTTGACAGGAAACTATCCAGCATAGAGGGTCTTCTCAGGGGTGAGAGGAGCAGATGTAGAAGTTCCAGGGTCATTCCTCCAGAGCTGTCTCATTTGTTACTTTGGTTTGGTTTTTAGGGTCTTTATACGTAGCCTTGGAAGTACTAGAGCTCACTTTATTGACCAGGCTGGCCTTGAACTCACAGACATCCACCTGCCTCTGCCTTCCAAGAACTAGATTTAAAAGCATGCACCACCGCACCGGGCTCTCTCACTATTTTTGAGGCAGGGATGGCGCTAGGACCCAGGTCTCAATCTGGTAGCCTTAGATTGCCTTGGCCAGCCCTAAAGATCCTCCTGCCCGTGCCTCTCCTGTATCGCAATTACAAGCACCTACAACCTCACATTCATTCTTTTTTTTTTTTTTTTGGTTTTTTTTTTTTTTTTGAGACAGGGTTTCTCTGTGTAGTCCTGGCTGTCCTGGAACTTGCTCTGTAGACCAGGCTGGCCTTGAACTCAGAAATCCTCCTGCCTCTGCCTCCCAAGTGCTGGGATTAAAGGCATGTGCCACCACGCCCGGCACATTCATTCATTTTTAACAGGGTGCTGGGGATTGAACTCGGATCCTACTGCTTGAATGGCAAGCACCTGTTTTATTTTGTTTTTTTCTTCTCGCTCCAGCCACAATACATGGCAAGCACTTTACTGGTTAAGCTGTCTCTCTAGTCCAAAGCTGAAAGAATTAAAAAAAAAAAAAAGTGATTGTTTCTACTTGAAGCACAAAGATGTCTTCGGGTTTCACGATACATGGCAAGCACTTTACTGGTTAAGCTGTCTCTCTAGTCCAAAGCTGAAAGAATTAAAAAAAAAAAAAAGTGATTGTTTCTACTTGAAGCACAAAGATGTCTTCGGGTTTCACCGCTCTTCCCACTGACTAGGAGCAACCTTCTTCCTTGCTTTCAGAGCTTCTTTGTCCTTTACTGCAGCCAGCATGTATTGGGAGCGTGCTACTAAAATTACCATCTGTTAAACGCTTTGAAAGAGAGAGGTTGGGAGGACTCAGGGGCTAGAATGATTGTGTCCGGCTGTCTACTGGATAACACAGTGCAGTGTAAGTAAGGACACACTACAGCACAATGGAAATGTGGCAGCAGCGACTTGTGTTAACATTCTGTCTAAACTCCACCCCCACGTTTACCTGGCAACAGCCAGGTAGGCTCCTCCCCACAGTATACCTGGCCCTGGCCCGCTATAAAAGGGGCTGCTTGCCCCCTCCTCCTTCTCTTGCTCTCTTGCTCTCTTGCTTCTCTTGCTCTTGCTCTCCCCTTCCCTATTCCCTTCCCTTTTCCCTCTCCACATGCCCATGGCTGGCCTCTACTTCCTCTCTTTCTCCTCTCTCTCTCTCTCTCTCTCTCTCTCTTTCTCTGCCTCTACTACCCTCTAAACTCCC